>NC_086232.1:29121879-29439795 GCF_036321145.2 Pelmatolapia mariae | reverse complement strand
TGGCATGACCTTAAACAGACTGTTCAAGCTTGAAAACCTTCCAATGAGGCTAAATTAGAACAATTCTGCAAAGAAGAATGGGCCAAAATTCCTGCACAGCATTTTGAAAAAAGCATTGCCAGTTACCGCAAACACCTGATTGCAGATCTTGTGACCAAAGATGGCACAACCAGTTATTACGTTTAGGGAGGGCAATTACTTTTTCATTTAAGGCCAGGTAGGTTTGGATAGCTTTTCAGCTTAATAAATGAAAACAACATCATCTTTGACTTGTGTAAGACTGAAATCCAGAAAGGGGCAACATTTTTTCCAGAGCATTGTTTGTTGGGATACTTCGCTCAAGCAACTGAGAAAAGTGGCAGCCATTGTATTTAAACCATGATCTTATTCCTATGATAATTAGTAGACCCATCTAAAAATAATACACTCATGGCCTCTTTCCATTAGAGACGGATTATTCTGTATCTCTCTTTAAGAAAACTCTTGATGACAGAAAATAAAGCCTCAACAGCGAGATAACCATTCAGAGTAGACTTACTATGAGCTATAACATTATGAGATTATTACGCATCCTCCTATAGACTCTGCATGAACCAAGTTTTAATAAAAAAAATGCTTGTTAATGTGTTGGACAAATACTACTCTACCTACAATCCTAAATTAAAAGAGTAACGTCTCCAATAGACACAAATCAGTGTCTATGGGCATGAAGACACATCATGTGTTTCTGGACACATTAGAACAACTGTGTCCAGAACCACATAAAACAGAACATTTATCAAGACACACAAGTTAAAATGAGGCTGACCTTTTCTAAAATGTGCTCTGTCCAAACCTGAAATTTGTTGGCTTACACTCAAAACAACAGGTGCTAATGTTTTCATATACACTCAATGCTGGACATGCGAAGTCAAGTCTTACTGCCTTACCCATATCCAGGTATCCATTTTCCTTCCATCCACCTCTTTATCTGCAATGCTTACTTGGTTTTACTTTCTTCAGCTGCTTACTCAAAACCTCTGCTGGAACAAACAGACTCAGAGCAGACAGAGCTGACCAGTTTCCGAGTAAAAGGAAACCGTCTTCAGGTATTTGCAGTACTGAAACGTACAGGCCAAACGGTGACTCCCAGTTTCAAATCTTTCCTTATGTCTTTTCCTCATTTCCCTGACACGTCAGTAAGCTGCTTTGTTATGCAAACTTTTGGGTGGAGTCCTGGATTCTCACCTGGATTACTGCCGATATCCTACAGCAGACACAAACAAAGCCACTACACAGATACATTACATATTACGTGTCCAACAGCAGGTGCAAAACATCCAAGAAAAGAAAAAATGGATTCGTAACCCCCCTTTAGACCCCCATTCTTTTGCTTACATTTATAACTTTCACACATGCAAAAACGGAACATCTTATACAAAGTAAACACAAAATTATTATTTTGTTTTCAGTTGAACTTTCAAAAGAGCCCCACTGTTAAAACGGCAGTGAGTAATTTAGATGAAATAAACACCTTGCACAATATGCACAGCACACTGTTACTAGTTATTAATGACCTTATATTGGTTATTACTGATATGACACTGGTTATTAATGAACTTATACAGGTTATTAATGAAGTGTGAGATATATACTGCAAGGGAAATTTTAAATGGTAAATGGCCTGTATTTGTATAGCGCTTTACTTAGTCCGTAAGGACCCCAAAGCGCTTTACGCTACATTTGGTCATCCACCCATTCACACACACATTCACACACTGGTGATGGCAAGCTACATTGTAGCCACAGCTGCCCTGGGGCACTGACAGAGGCGAGGCTGCCGGACACTGGCGCCACCGGGCCCTCTGACCACCACCAGTAGGCAAGGACACAACAACCGAGACTGTCGGAGCCGGGGCTCGAACCGGTAACCTTCCGATTACAAGACAAACTGCCAACTCTTGAGCCACGATCGCCCCATTAAAAGTGAAACTAACTTAACATCGATCCATCAGAGACTCAACTGTGATTTTCTGATGGAAAAGCTAAAACTTTGAAGAAAGTTGACATCCTTACAACAAACATAACTTCTTTACTTGTAATTATTCTGAATTAAATGCAGATAGCAGTTATAAAACAATAACACTGATCCTTTGATCTGATAATGTATCACGTCAAAGAACAGTCGATAGTTGAAAATGATTAGAATTACTAGGATCTTCTTTGAGTTGGTGATGGAAAATACATTTATTAGTCTTTTGATGACTCAAAAATGGATGTATCCTTTGAGACACTGTTTCTCATCATTTTCTAATAAATTACAGGCAAACTGAAAGAAGTGCAGCCCAACGAAAACCAGATCTTCGCAGCAAGAGACGCAACAGGTAAAAATGAATGTTAAGGAAAAATGGCTGAAAGCCACGGAGCCACAAATGTTTAGAGACGAAGGTTAAAGATGAATCAATCATAAAAAAGACTTCAGTAAACAAAGCTGGACGTTTACATGACAAATATCGCCAGGTGGGAATGTAAACACAGACTTTTTCCCTCCTTGAACTTGCTTCCATAATCACAAAACCATTCCAGGAACCGAGAAGGAGAGAAAAGGAGGCGAAGGCAAGAAAGAAGCAGCTATTCAGACGGTCAGTCTTTAGAGAATAGGGGCTGCATTAATCCCCTTCATCAGCTGGGGGGCTGGGGAGACCCTCAGCACAGCAGGTCTCCTGTCAATCACCTTCTGCTCCAGAGGTGCTTATTGAGCACACCACACCTGTCAATCACTGCCCAATCCCCGCTGAGTCAGTGAAGAAGGTCGGCAGCTGTCTAGCGACAATACACAAGTAGAATAGCTGACCTTACAACATGCCAACATGACTGACTGAGCACAGAGGGGCTTTACCTGAAATGTTCAGCTTCTCATAAAACCAGATTGTGCTCATAGACCTGTCTGTGTGCAAGGAAGAGGAGTAGGAGAAAGAAAGACCAGTTTTAAAAGTTATACATAGTACATGTGAACTCTTGTACAAGCAACTATGTAAGCCCCAGAAAACCCACGCAGCGAGGAAAATCGCTCTCTCAGTCAGAGAAATACCGCTACCTGAGTGGGTGTGCAGAGTTTTTAAATTACAACAAGCAAAAGAACAGAAGGTAATTCACATGAGAGTGAGAGTGAATGTCAACTACAGCGTTTAAATAAAAAGCTCCCTGATGGCGTCTTCAGGCCAAATAAAAAGTGAAGTTGCACCAAAAGCTTTTACAAAGACGTGACATGAACAGAGCTAAATCCATACAAATATTTCAACTTTGTTGAAAAATGTATGCGTCCAAAGTCTAAGATTGTTGAGATTCTCCCACATGTTTATTCTAGTTATTCTTGTAATAATTACAATTGAGAACAAGGTTAGTGCTGCTGTCGGTGGGCAGCTCTGTTTGACTTCACTTTTCCATAGAGACAAAACAAAACACGGAAGGGGTTTGGGAAAAAGTTAGTGAAACCGCAGAACTTCCTGGAAAGTTCTGAAAAAAATCGAATGTTACTTAAATCCAATCGGTCGTACTTTGGAAGGAAGTACAGTCATGAGTCATGTGACAATTTAACCTTTACTTAACTAGGAAGTGATCTGAGGTTTAACATCTCTTTTTTAAGTGACAGGCACACATGTGCATAGGCACACATTAGAATAAGACAACTTAAAACAAAACACATAAAACAAAATAAAGTCAAAATTATACAAACGAAGTATACCCTTACTGCTTAGGACACATGAGGGCAAGTAACAGCCAGGTGCTGCTAATCAAATGCAACTGATTAACTGATCATCAGCAAGTGTGACCAGCTCTGATGGTGGTGGTCTGTGTTAATGCAATCTCACATTCATCCAAGTAGTGAACATCCCAGTTCATTATTATTAGAAAAAGATTGAAAAGTTTACATTTCCAGAAGGATAAAGCTGTTTCTCTCTACAAAAGAGAGAGTGAGAGTCAAAGTCATACATAAAACAATTACTTCAAGTTATTGATGCTAAATGTGGTTCTACTGAATCATGGGATGTACTTACTTAGTAGGACTGTAGGGTGGACAA
This sequence comes from Pelmatolapia mariae, assembly GCF_036321145.2. Lineage (NCBI taxonomy): Eukaryota > Metazoa > Chordata > Actinopteri > Cichliformes > Cichlidae > Pelmatolapia > Pelmatolapia mariae. The sequence continues at coordinate 29,435,734 of NC_086232.1, read as the reverse complement.
ACAGACCAACCTTCCACTTTCAGTTGTACAAATATTAACTGTGACGCCATCAATGGACAAAAAGGTAAACAGTACGCCCATGTGTAGGTTTAATAAGACAATGAATTTCAAGCTCATGTCAGACTGACCTGTATCATATCTGAGCTCAACTCTGTAGTTACGATTGTGGGACAAAGTAAAAAGCAGACAAAAGTGTATTTACATATTTATAAAGCAAGAACTGAAACTACCAAGTCCTCCCAGCCGTGCATCACCCAGTGCAGGCTGCTGAAGCACTAATGCAGGTCAACAGCAGCAAGATCAAATCTTGCGGACTTCTTAATGTACTTTTTCAGTTTCAGTGGTTGATAGACAGAAAAGAAAAAAAAATGTAACGCAGATGCTGCTGATAACACTAAACATTCGTCACAGAGTAATAAAGTGGTAGCACATATCTGAAAGTGTGTGTGTGTGTGAAGGCAGCTCTAGTAGAGATGTCTGGGTAATTGCTTTGACAGGTCTGGGGTATTGTCTGAGATGAGCTTCAAAGAAAAACAGCACTGCAGAGCTGCACAAACTAAACTGATATCACTGCACTTCTTGTGTCTTTCAGTGTGTGTGTGTGTGTTTTAATTCTGAAGTCAAGGGACTGAAATGGGTCTGTAGGCCTGAGTTGCTATGTAGCACTGATGTGTTGCCAGTTTAGTTTTGTCACGCATAAAAAGCATGAAAAACAGCAGAGAAGAAGCGTTCCTGGATGTGTTGACTACACGGGGATTTGAGGGCAAAGGTTACATGCAAACTTCCACCTGAAGTCAAAACAATGTATGCTTCACTTTGCTTGTGAGCAGTACGCCAAAGGAAATGTGTCCAGCAGACTGCGAGTGTGTATGTGTGAGTCAAAGAAAACATCTGGAGGCATTTCTGAGATGCCTGAGTGATGACAACAGCCAACCTGGCAGGAAAGAAGGGGAGGAGAGAGGAAAGGATGAAAGGAAAGGTAGCGGACGAGTCGAGAAGCAGCAGAACGACAAAGTCACCAGGCTATGACTTGTTTGAGTTCAGTTCCTCTGAACCTAATCAGTCTTCATTTGTCATTTTTTTATGTCAGATAGCAGCACATGGACCACACAGAAAATCTTTTAAATTTGAGGTGCTGTCAAAAACTGAACTGTGACGACTGTATTAGACAGTAGCTGCAGAGACTGCACACTGATCAGTACTGGAAGAATAAAAGCAGGACCAGTGTCTAATATTTTTTACCATCATGATAGGTTTATTTGCCATTTAACAGCACAGAGGGATTGATTTAGTTATAGGGGTATCTAATTAATATTTAAAGATATATTCTTACTTCACTGGTTTTTAGATAGTACTTCTTTACAGAGCAGTCAAAGCACTTCTACATTCTTCTAGTTTAACTGAGTTGATTTACTTAAAAAAAACAGTGAAGTGAACTAACTAACCATCCATGCATCCTTCTCCCACACCTTCCAGGTCCTCCTGAGGCATTCCCAGGCCAGATGGGATACACAGTCTCTCCAGCAGATTCTGGGTCTAACCCCGGGTGTGCACTGAAAACCTCCAAAGGGAGGTGCCTGTGACACATCCTAACCAGATGCCCAAACCACTTCAACTGGCTCGTTCCTACATGCAGGAGCAGCGGTTCTCTGGGTGTCCGTGCTCCATCTCTAATGCTACAGTAAAGCCCAGCAACTCTACAGAGGATACTCACTTTGGCTGTTTGTATTCGCAGCCTTACTGTTTTGGACATTCCAGTCATTCCAGAGTGGCTGTAAACTGCTCCAGTTCCATTTATTTCAAAATACAATTTTTTTTCTTATTCACATAAGTGGTATTGACAGAATATTAGCAGAAGCTAATCTTCTCTAGAGTTCAGACAAAATGAAGAATAAACAAAGCTTTATTCAGGCTTTATTTTAGCCTTTTTAAATGCAGGACTATTCTTCTAGTTTGTGGTTTGGACTGCTGCTTCACAGCAAAAAGGTCATGCATGTATTGAAGATTAGGCTTAAAACTTTCTCTGTGTGGTGTTTGTATGTTCTCCTTGTGCTTGTGCTGTAATCTATAGTGATAGTAAGGAGGAGGTGGAAGAGAGGCTGGAGGTGGAGAGGTGGTGGTGTACTACTGTTTAAAGATGGTGGCACTGATAAAAAACACAGGAGGCCGAGCTGAAGATGTTCCGATTTTTACTGGGAATGGCAGAATGGACAAGATTAGACATGACTAAATAATTGGGACAGCTCAGGCTGAGATGGTTTGGACACTGAACAGAGGAGAGACAAAGGATGTTGACTACTCAGGTGCCAAGCAGGGGGAAAAGAGGAAGACCACACAGGAGGTTCATGGATGTAGTGAAGGAGGTCATGAAGAGGGTTAGTGTGACAAAGGAGGATGCTAGAGATGGGGGTGAGATGGGGGCAGATGCTCTACTGTGACAAACCCTAAAGGGAGCAGCCAGTCCTTTTGGTTGATACTTAACACAACATGGCAGAAAATTTAATTTCAGCATATAGTGAACTCTATGAGCTTCCCATTTTGTTCCAATCTCCCTTGGTGACACTTCTTTTCATCTAATTTTCTGAAAGCAGAGGGAGGGATGAGACTGGAGGGGAAAAGGGAAAAAAAAGACAGAGACCACCCTTCCCCACAAGACAGACAAAGGCCAAAAAAGCCTCCAAGCAGAGAGAGAGAGAGAGAGACAGACTGAAGGAGGTGGACAGCAAGAGAGTAAGAGACAGAAGGAAAGGGAGGAGAGGGGAAGAGAGATGGTCAGCCAAAAAGTGATAAAGAAGCAGGTGGAGGAGCAAGGGAGGATGGTTGGCCCTCAGAGCCAGAGGCGAATAATAGATAAAAGAGCATGTGAGAGCATGCTGGGAGACCAGACTGGCTGCCAAATGCACAGACATCAGACACATGAGGCGAAGGAGGAGGATGAGAGCCTGTGTTCATGGGTGGAGAAGAGTTCATTGAGAGCACTTTGGGCAGAGTACAGCAGTCTGATATATAGAGTGCAGGGCTGAACATTAAATCATCCTCCCAAAGATCAAAACCAATCACAGTTAGGGAGGCGCTGTAGTTTTTTTTTTTGTTTTTTTTTTAATATTTTACATGTTTTAAACCATTTCTGAAATCTAAATAATCTCCCTGGTGTATTTCAAGTGAGGGTCTTTTTAAAGAAACATTTCTTATTTGGGCCTCCAGGCATCCTGCAGTCCAAAGGCAAATAACACTGTATGTGATGGGAAGCAGGAGGGAGCGTCATAGCCAGAGATGGAAACAGCGAGGGAGGGAAGACTTGGTGCGACTAAAGACAAGAACAAGAGGGAGACCGGGGTTCACAGCTCTGTCAAACAACAGTATGCAGCCAGCATTTAAATTTCGCTAGATGTGAAGCTTGAGGTCAGTGTTGCACACTGAAATAAAACCATTGAAGGAGTTAATACATGAATAAATCATAAAACTGCAACTCCAGTGTCAGACTAGCTTGTGAGACTTCAATTCAATTCAATTTTATTTATATAGCGCCAAATCACAACAAAAGTCGCCTCAAGGCGCTTTATATTGTACAGTAGATAGCACAATATTAAATACAGAGAAAAACCCAACAATCATATCATATGACCCCCTATGAGCAAGCACTTTGGCGACAGTGGGAAGGAAAAACTCCCTTTTAACAGGAAGAAACCTCCGGCAGAACCAGGCTCAGGGAGGGGCGGGGCCATCTGCTGCGACCGGTTGGGGTGAAAGAAGGAAAACAGGATAAAGACATGCTGTGGAAGAGAGACAGAGATTAATAACAGATATGATTCGATGCAGAGAGGTCTATTAACACATAGTGAGTGAGAAGGTGACTGGAAAGGAAAAACTCGATGCATCATGGGAATCCCCGGCAGCCTACGTCTATTGCAGCATAACTAAGGGAGGATTCAGGGTCACCTGGGTCCAGCCCTAACTATATGCTTTAGCAAAAAGGAAAGTTTTAAGCCTAATCTTGAAAGTAGAGATAGTGTCTGTCTCCCGAATCCAAACTGGAAGCTGGTTCCACAGAAGAGGGGCCTGAAAGCTGGAGGCTCTCCCTCCCATTCTACTTTTAAATACCCTAGGAACAACAAGTAGGCCTGCAGAGCGAGAGCGAAGTGCTCTAATAGGGTGATATGGTACTACAAGGTCGTTAAGATAAGATGGGGCCTGATTATTTAAGACCTTGTAAGTGAGGAGCAGGATTTTGAATTCAATTCTGGATTTAAGACTTGTGTTGTGTGTGTATTTAAATGGAAGACGAAAATGGCAGATTGTGAACAAAAGTGTTAAAGAAATTGAAATTGGCCGTTTGTTGCTGAAGAGAGAGGAACACGCAACACTTTTAAAAAGAGTAACTCTGATTTGAAAGAAGCTAGCCCCGTGACAGACTGGTGACCTGTCCACTGTGTACCCCACCTCTCGCCATGTGGTAGCTGGGATAGGCTCCGTTGCCCCCTCAACCCTAAATTGGATAAGCAGAAGTAAATTGATGGATGGAAAAAGAAACCAAATGTATCTCATTGACGGTTTCCATTATCCCTTTTTCTTAGAAACAAAAAAAATAAAATAAAATAAAATCTGGTAATTCTTTGTTTTTACATTCATTAGGGCCAAAGAGAAATTAAAAATGCATGCCATGGAAGAGTTCAGGTCTCAGGAGGTTAAAAACAATTTTGATTGTGTACATCAAATGATATTTATAAATCTCTTTTTTTTGACATTTTCATTATTATGTTGTGAGCAGTCCGATGGTACAGACGTAGAGGTGAAGCATCATACCTTCAAAGGGGGGAATTTTGTATCTATTGCTTCCTGTGGGGACAGTTGGTTCCTTCTAGTGTCACACGCTGCCTTTTCTATAATGTAACAGTTTCCTGAGTCTGGAGCAGAGTTTTTAAAGGTTGGCATTTTTCATTAGTTTTCATTTTTGTTTTGTTTCCAGTTTCCCAGAATGAGTTACAGTTTTAGTTTCACTTTAGTTTTTAATTAGTTTCAGTCTTAGTTTGAGTTTAATTTATGTTAATGTGGTTGGTATTTGTCTTTGACAAGATTTAAGAATTTCAGAACAGGTATTTCCAAACCACTGAAATGAAATGCCCCCAAGGACATAAAGTTTGCAGTCACAATAATGAATACCAGAGTGTTGTTCAGTTACAAAGAGTCTGCAAATTTCAAGTTCGATTCAATTTAGTATACATTTTATATAGCACCAAATCACAAAAACAGTCGCCTCAAGACGCTTTATATTGTCAGGTAAAAACCCAAAATAATATAGTGAAAACTCCAACAATCAGATGACCCCCCTATGAACAAGCATCTGGCGACAGTGGGAAGGAAAAACTCCCTTTTAACCGGAAGAAACCTTCGGGGGAACCATGCTCAGGGAGGGGCAGCCATCTGCTGTGGCCAGTTGGGGGTGTTGAGAGGACAACAGGACAAAGACATGCTGTGGAACAGAACCACAGATTAATAATAAATAATGATTAAATGTAGAGTCGTGTATAAACACATAGGGAGTGAAAAAAAGTGAGCGAAGAAGAAACACTCATCATGGGAAGTCCCCAGGAGCCCAGACTGATTGCAGCATAACTAAGGGAGGATTCAGGGTCACCTGGTCCAGCCCTAACTAAAAGCATCAAAAAGGAAAGTTTTAAGCCTAATCTTAAAAGCAGATGTCTGTCTCCTGAATCGAAACTGGGAGCTGGTTCCACAGAAGAGGAACCACCTCATTAGAGCAACGTGCTCTAATGGGATGATATGGTACAATGAGGTCTTTAAGATTTTGCCTAATTATCCAAGACTTTGTATGTGAGAAGAAGGATTTTAAATTAGAAGGCTGGATTGAACAGGGAGCCAATAAAGAGAAGCTAATATGGGCCAAATAAGCTCTCTCTTTACCACATTAGTTCATGATGATAGCACCTTAATCTTCAGTTATTAGCACAGTTATTATGCAGCTCTGAAGTGAGTATAGAACATTTTCTTAAAAAAAAACAAACATGCTGACCTCCTTTGTCTTCTATTCAATCTGTTGTTTTTCACCAGTTTATACGATCAATATCATTAAACAATTTGTCGCAGTGCCTGTGTTGTGGTCCAGTGAACTGTTCCAATAAAAGCTAACCAACGGCAGTCACAGACAAACTACCTCGAGAGTAAATATTCATTTTTCTGTTGCAGTGACTTTTAGTTCTTTAGAAAACATGTCAGGTTTGTTCTTTAAGCACAGCATGACTAAGAGTTGACCACGAGCAAGCCACACCTGCACGTTACAATATGTGTGATTGCCACAGTGTGCGCGCGTGTGTGAAAAAGCCACGTGAGCTGACTGTGTGAGCAATGTGGGTAGAAAGTACGTCACATTTGTGTTTTAAAGCACCCGAGGGAGACTGAGGGTGCGTGGCTGGTGAAAAGAGAAAAACAGAGTCAAAATGCATGTTAACATGCCCCAAGAGCACCCTGGGGATTCATTGTGAGTGTGTGTGCGCGCGCATGTGTGTGTGTCACAACATTTACGGTTATGACAGTTGGGCTCAGGTGTGGCAGCAGGAGCAGAGACCAGTGCAGCAGGTCTCTGGGTTTATGTTTAAACAGCCTGCAGAGACAAGTTCAGCTCACCAACAGCGGTTGTGTGGTCACAGTTGGAGAGACATAACTCATGAAGATAGTTGCTTTGAGAAAATACATACTAATCAAACTAATGTCCCTAATTTTCAGCTACATATATTAAGAATAACTGAAAATGTGACAAATGTGAATCTAAAAACATCTCTAGTCTCAGGTAACTGAATACCTGCAGATGGCAGGAGAAATACGCTGCGACTGAACAAATGAACTCTTCTGTTTATTTAGTTTTTAAAAATCTGTCAACTTTAGCAGGCAATTGAATCAAACATCTGTCACGCAGGTTGTGGTTGTGCAAGAGCATTTTAGGGGTTCATATGAAGATTATCCCCTTACATCATTTCAGTTTAATCTGTAAAAATTCTCATTTTTAATATTGTTGAAAGCAGCCAGCTTTGCTCAGCCTTACAAATTTCAGACAACTTCTGCATCTAAATAAAATAAAAAGAGCCAACTTTTGAAATACGTTGATATTATCGAGGTAGCAGATCAGTTCTGTGGAAGGTGGGTGAGTTACTATACCTCATAAAAGTGGAAGACTTTGTCTAACTGAATCTAAAGCAGAGAAAGGTTAAGGTTCATGTTTTGGTGGGTTTGTATCAGGTTATATAAAGTATTTGGGGGGGATAATGATTGTGTAACCACTGTTTAATCAAGTGTGAAGGCTAAAAGCATCTCAGTCCCATCTCTAATTACATAGCCAAATATAATTCTAGAGACTACGCTTAGTTAATTGTCCTCTAAGAGGCCACTCTCATTAAAGCGTCCAGAAAAAGTGGTGGCGTGTAAACAGACTTGGGAGGAGAGTGCTCGGTCCCTCATTAAATGCAACACTGAGTAACGTATGCCTAATCCTCAAATTCTCTGCATCCAACATTTTTACATGGGTACAAAACAGTGGTTAGAATTTACTTTTTTTAAACTGATTTTCTTCTTCCTACACACCTGTCGTTCATTCAGGTGTGCAGAGATCTTGAACCACTTACTTTGATATAAGTTCATTTAGAAGGAAGCATCAGTGCAGAAACTGCTATATTATCCTTATTAACTGATGAAAGTTTTCCTGATTGATTCTTTATAAATAGAAGTTTAAATACTCACCAAAATACAGATTTTCTAAAGATATAATAAACAGAAAAGTGGGGAAAGCTTACAGCTTGCTTGAGACGGTGGATTTAAGATAAGACTTTTTTTTTTTGTTTTTTTAAATAACATCACTGTTTGTTTCCAAAAGTTGATTCTGTTCATCTGGACGTAGTGTTTTGTGGGAGAAAAAACGTTTCGTCACTCATCCAAGTGACTTCTTCAGTCTCAGCTGACTGCAGGTTTCCCCAATCTTATAAACAGTACATTTGCATAATGACTGAAACCAGCCCAGTGAGGGAACAATGGGCTTGGTTTCCCCGATGTATAAATCCTGGCAATCCTCCTGGCACTTAACAGCGTACGCTATGTTACTCTGTTTGTGTCGGGGGACCCGATCCTTGGGGTGGACCAATTTTTGGCGCAGTGTATTTGGGGTTTAAAAGCCACAGAGACCTGGTGTTTAGAAAAAATGCATCTCAACTGCTCTGATACTCCTGACACATACGCGATCACTACAGGTTTTCGCTTAGGCAGTGTTCACAGTTTGTTGGATATCACGAAAAGTTTGCCATAATCCTGGATGATCCTGCTTTTTGCCATCTTAGAAACACAGCTGTGGCCAAGCAAGAGCTAGAGAAGCTTATTCATGCCTTTATTTTATGCATTGCTCTTTTTTTTTTTTTTTACTGTTTAGTTTAGTTTAGAATGCTGCTACTCAAATTTTAACAAAAACAGGAAGACAGAGGATATCAGCTCCCTGTACTGGCCTCCAGTAAAATACGGAATTCAAAGTATTCCTCACTGTTTATATTAGTAATTAAATGGCTTGGGTCCTACGTAGGACTTGTTTAATGAAGCTAAACAGGGTCATTTATCTGCACATAACTGGAACCAAGTACCCACTGAGGTCAGATCATCTCCAACCTTAGCCATTTTTTTAAAAAGAGGCTAAAATAAGGATTATTCCCTGCTGCTTTGAATTAATCAGGTAGCTGTATCATGATTGTTAATATTATTTCTATCTATTATTTTTTAGTTTGGAGTTGATCCTGTAAAGTACATTAAGGGATTGTAGTGTTTGAAAGGTGCTACTTAAGTAAACTTGCCTTGCCTAAACAAGTCGGTGAATCTTTCAGCAGCGTATTTCACTTCATTGTCCTCAAAGCCTTTAAGTATGATTATAAAACGCTATGCATGTATTGCTGTATTGAAGGACCTGTGATACAGTAGATATATACATGTTCAGACTGAAAGTCCTGCACACCAACCACCTCCCTTTTCCCTTTTAATTTCTCTCTTTAGCAAGGCACACTCATCATATCCTCTCTCATAATAAGGGCACTGATGCAAATACCTTTTGCATCTTGATTTGATTTAATTCAAAGTGATTTAACTGCAGCTCCACCCAGTTATCCAACCATCCATTGAACTGAGGCCCCGAGCTGGTGAAACTCCCAGTAGGCCAAATGTTATCAGTGCAACTTGATCTCCAGCCCTTTGTAATGAGAGGGATTGTTTGTGGGGAGACTTTAATAACTCCCGCAGCCTATTTATATCTTGTAAGTCTCACACACTGTGTATGACGCACTATAAAAGCACACAGGCACACCCACGACATGTGCCACAAACTTTGATCAAGACCGTCTCGTAACTGTCTGCCAACGGTCACATTAAGGCAAAGAAAAAACATACTTTAAGTACGTTTTAATACAGTGGGTTATCTATTAACTCTAGATGTGACAGCAAACAAGTTTGCACACTGAGATAATGCAGCGAACCGACAACAGTCTGGTGATATGTTCACAGACAGAGAGTGTGTATGACACCAACAGGATGGTGTTATAACGTAGCAAGAATTATTTTAGTAAATTACCCATGTCTACATATGTTTAGTCTACTTGGCTTTAAGCTGATTAAGAGCAACAAGATGTCTTGAAAGTAAAAGCTTTCCTTCTAATTATCCCAAGCGGAGGACAGCTCTTTAGAGCCAACAAGCCACACGGGTAAACATGGGGGAAGAAGGCTGGAGGAGGAGCAGCTGGTACACAGCAAGGAGAAGGAGAAGGGATGAGCCAGCAGGAGGAGTAAATGATAACACAAGACGAATGTGGCGCTTGCTTTACTTTCGCAAATGTTGCTGATCCAGTACCATTTGTGATGAACGTTTGTTCATGCGGCGGTGCAGAGGTCGGAACATGTTTCCTTAGAAATGTGGAGAGCACCATTAACACAGCACTGCAAATACTACACTCACAGGACGAGGTACTATGTCTGAAAATCCTTCAACGATGTTCACAGAGGAGGGGACCTACGTAGCTTAAATAAATAAGTTTTAAGGAAGTTTGATGAGCAAAATTGTCTAGTTGGTCCCGTTTAAGAGAGTTAAAGCATCATAACCAGCTCTCTCAGTAGCAACTGACTCCAAGATTAGCATCAGATTATTCAGCCAATGAAGGGAATTGTTTGACAGACATCTGTATACATTTTTATACAGATATTTGGTGTAGTATAAACACAACTGTCAGAAAGATTACCTTAAAAAAAAAAAATCAGTTTTCCTTATAATGTCATTAAGAGTCAAACAGAAAGCAAAAACATAAAACGAGTCACTTGTAGCGATGAGCGTGCTTCGCGGTGCTTAACAGATTTGAGTTTAAGCTCACTGTTCAGCTGACTGGGCCACAAATTTACCATCTTTGTTTGCTTTCACGGCTCTCGTAGGGATGTTTTTGTCCTAAGGGGGCTTTTCAGTGAGAACACTCCAAAAGCTCTCTGTACACTAGCTTCTCAGCCTCAAAGATTACCTGTCAGTTAACCACTGGCTGGTGAACACATACAGACAGATACTGTATTCCTCAGGAGTCAGAGAACAAAAGCAGAGCTAAAAGAGTGAATACTGGATTTACACTGGCCCCTAAATGGGTTTAGTTATGTTTCTAAAATTAATGTTGAGCTGAATACACAGTATTGTGCAAAAGTCTTGAGTCACCCTTTATTTCTTTATATTTTTCTTCCAAGGAGCCAGACATTCTTGGAATTTTTAACTGGTCTTGAGCAACAATTCTCCAGGTTTTCTGAAAATCTTTTCTTTGGACATCGGCTGCTTTTTCACAGATTTCCAGTCCAGCCCTTTTATTCCTCAGAGGAATGTGTTTTGGTTTCTTGTTCCACCTAATGCTGACCTATGAATCATTCAAGAATAAAAAGGCACCCAATTCAAGGGATTAACCAGTGTTATGTGTATACATAACAGACAGCTTTGCAAAAACACATGTTTAAGCAGTATTTTTAAGCACTTACTAGCATCCAGTCGCAAAAACACATAGTTCCCCAAAATTAATAAAATGACAGGCATAAAACAGTATTTTTGTATCAGCAAGGTGATTTCCAAAGCGCTGTTAACTAAAACCACAGAAGCACAAAAAACTGTAAACTAGGTCCAAATAAATGTTTATAGATTAACAGTATCTGAAAGTCATGTCCTTGAGAAACAGCAACAGCAACGACCTGACACAGGACCAGAGATCTGATCCTTCAGCTGACCATCCTTCCACCTCTATAGTGAAAGGGTGGCTGTCAAAATGCCTTTCTTGAGGAAGAGAGAAAGAAAACTGAGGGATGCCAAATTACACAAGAACTTCAGTCTTAATGAGAGCCATCTGTAGAACACAGTGGAGGCTCTGTCAAGGTTTAAGACTGCATTTCAGCCAGTGGTGCTGGAGATCTTATCAAAGTTGATGGAATTATAAACACAGAAATCTACCATCAGATTTTGAAATAACATTTGTAAAGCATCTGATTGGTAACAGCTTCATTTTTCAGCATGACAATGATCCCAAACACACTGCCAATCCAGTAAATACTATCAGTAGGGATGGGTATTGATAAGATTTTCACAATTCCGATTCCATTTTCGATTCTGTTTAACAATTCGATTCTTTATCGATTCTCCTATCGATTCTTGTTTTTTAAAAAAGGAGAACACAGGTCGATTAGCTTAGAACTTTGTTTTATATCTTCTCTTTGAACAAGACAGAAATTTAGGAGTAACATGGCCTTACAAACCCAACAGTGAGATCTTAAGAGATCCACAGCCTATGGCTCTTCAATGGGGTGTCACAGGGTCCCCAGAAAAAAACATTGTAAATGTAAAACAATAAAATAAATATTCTTCTGTAGCAATAACAAAGTATAACATAAATTATTCTGTAGCAATTACACAAGAATATCCAGTAATGTCCCTGCCTACAGTTAAACACATTCACTTACCGAAAATCGGGGGCATCTACTGTGGCAAGCCGTTTACCACAAACTTAGTCACTGCTCGGTGACATTTGTCTATCCTGGTCTAAAAGGAGACGCTACCGGTAGACTGCAGCGACAACTGCCAGCATCTGAGCCAGCCAGACTCTGTCTGTCTCTCTCATCATGGTCACCTAAATGCACAGTAATGGCAGGTTTTGTAATAAGGCAGATCGCGCTAACATAATATGCACTGTTAGTTGATTATTTACCTGCCGCATTAACGGGAGAGGACGTGCAAACGTTACCGCTGCTGCTGGGTTGAGATTCACGAGTCCAGAGCGGAATTAAAAACACAACATTCATTTAAGGTTATTGTTTTGTGAGCAAATGCTTTTGCATATTCGTAGTGTTTCCTCCCTTTGGTGAAATATCTACTTTGCAAGTATTGCAAGTTGCCCTGTTGTCATCCGTTCTCGTAAAGTATAACCAAACTTTTGAGCGTTTGTGCTGCTTAGGTGCCATGTTTCCTGCCAGGTAAATGACGCTACGCAACGTGGTGACGTCATTCGGTGCACCTGGAATCGATAGGGGAATTCTCAACAAGAACCGGTTTTCAATTCCCATCCCTAACTATCAGTCATGGATTGGCCTCCCCAGAGCCCGAACTTCAATATTACTGAAGTAATGTGAGGTCATCTTGACAGAAAACAGAATAAAAGAAGAGCTTTGGATGTCCTTCAAGAAACCTGGAGAACTATTCCTAAAGTCTACTTAGAGAAATTACAAGGAAGCTTGCCCAAGAGAGTTCAGGCTGTGCTTAAGAATAAAGGTGGTAACACCAAATATTGACTTTCAAGCTCATTAGTATTGTATAAACTCATTTTTTTGCCTTACATACTGTAATTTCATCACGATCATTAGCACTGTACAGTAAGGGGGAAAAAAACAGCATCATTCTGCCAATGCTGGCCGCTAAATTAGATGTCTGGCTGTCAATTCGGTCCGAAGACGTCTCACTTAAGTGTTCTACAGATTGCGACACTGATCATACGTTGCATTATGCTGAAACAAGTAAATCTTCTTATCTGCCATATGAAGGTTTCAGGTTCTCCTGCAGGCACAATAGATGACACAGCAATCTGCCACCATCAGTCTCACAGTGTGACATTTCTGCTGCTCATTTCCACCATTTCCTCACAACACGTTCACGTTCACCATCTTGCTGTTACTTTTGGTCATTTTAATGACCATTCATTACACACTCACACACACACCAAAAAAGTAGAGACCATACAACCCACAAAATTAAAAGAAAATTCTTGAACCCACAGTCTGACGTCTGGAAACTCCAGCATCAGCCTGTCATCTATTTCTACAGCGTCACCACATCCCCACAGACCGTCCCCCCACACCCTTTCTTTTGTCCTAAACCACACGTTTATGTCAAATCACGGCAGATCTGCAGTGTTGGAGGACACAAAGCAATCAAGTACACACAGACAATACAAAATTGTTTCTGGTAACAGTATTTCCACTTTAGTGCTATATAGCATTTCTGTATTTGGTGGTGTTTTCTTCTCTTTTCGGCAACGTCTCTAAAAGCTGTACATCCTTCTATGCAAAATCTGTGACGGTATTTTCTTACTTTGCTTGCTTTTTTGTCCATTTTCTAGTATTTTCTTGACCCGCGGTGTACTGAACTCTCAGCACCACTTTACAAATGTGCCCAGTCGACCAGATTTCAACCTGGCAGTGAGGCTGGCTTAAACAGGAAAAAATGATCAGGATATAAGAGCAATTTTGTGACTACTTGCTCAATAAACCCACATTTGTGCCAGAAACTCTGTTTAAAAAGGTCAGATAAAATAATAACTCAACAAGCCATCTTTTTGTTTAATAGGAAGCAAATCCCCCGGCTGCCCCATGAGGCTCACTCATACAGCACACAGCGGAGCATGCCCAGCTTATTCCATTAACTGATGGTGTATTGCTTTGTTCATGGACTGTTTACCAGCTGCCCCCCCGCCGTGAGGAAAATCACCGGGATTAAATTTCATATTGTGTACAGGAGGATGAGAGCATCGCTCACTTAAGGATGGCAGCGTGAGAGACAATCAGGGTTTGTGCAGGCCTGCACTTGTTCATCAACATTTGTGCCTAATGCTTACAATACAACCCATAAAACACTCCATTTCCTGATTATTTCTCCTCAGAACCAATCAAAACTCTAAAACTGCATCAGCTTAAATCTCCAAATATCTTGTCCTATTAGGGGAAGAGCGCATTTCCCTGAAACACTCTCCCTCCGGCAACACCAGAGATTACGGCATAATGCTCTCTGTTGATTTATTTTGACTAAAAACAAAGGTCTCTGACCTTTAGACGCAAGCTCAGCGTTGGGTTTTAAATGCACCACAGTTTAAGGCAGACTAAATTATTTGGTTTATTTGCTATTCGAGTTCTTTCAGAAGGATTGTCACCTACACTTTAAAGCACAAATCCTTAAGTTAAATCACAGCAGCCATGCCTTCAGTTGTCCATCCCAATTCCCTGATTGTTTCAGCAAAGACTGAATTTTTTCTAAATAGGTTCAGAGACAGTTAACGTAACTGAGTGGCTGTTTAAACTGCACGGCAGGACTGACCGATGAGGCCGGGATCGATGTATGTGTCCCGAGGGGCCCTGGGCACTGCCATAATGAGGAAGGGGTCAGGGGTCGAGGTATGTCGAGTGCAAGGTTGCTGGTGTTGACAAGCCAGGCCGGGACCCAAATGAGCACGAAAGTGAGGAACTACTGCCATCGTATAATGAAACTTCAAAGACTCGACATTAAAAAAAAAAAAAAAAAAAGAGGTGGTATCCAACTTTAACGGATGCAGATGTGAGGGCAGAACTTCGGCATCTGTGGCCTGGCCTCATGCGATGAAAAACAGCCACAGGCAGTGAAATGTCTGTTTCATTTATGTTTTAACTGAGTGACCCGCCCTGAGCCACTCACTCCTGATCACTCCAGCCCTCCCAGTTCTCACCCAGAAAGCTGGCGGAGGTTAACTGGCCAGGGGTGATAGGTGATGTCACAACAGTGTGTGAGCTCAGCCTCGCTGGCCTGTGTGCGAGCGTCTGGGGAGAAGGAGGGGTCCATGCGAAGCTGGAATGCAGGGGTACATCGCTATGAGGTCATGGGAATTATGGGATGTTTGCAGAGGGAAGGCAAGATGTGAAACGAAGATAAAGAAACAGGGAGGAAAAAAAATCCACAGACAGGAACGCCAGTTTACAACAGCTGCTCCGGCTCATCACATCTACCAAGCACATAGGCAGGCTCTCAGTTTAAGAAAAACAAACACCTCCACCCAAAAAACTATTAACCACACTTCATATGTATCGGACTTATACCTTGCCTGAGGGTGGGCAGCTGGGCTGGTTGGTTAGTGAGGGTGTGGTCACTAACACGCTCCAACAAGGATGAGGAAAATGAACTCATAGTGAACTGAATGTGATCTGGGCTGCTACTGTCAGACAATACAACCTATTGTACCGCTGCGGCCGTAGAGCCTCATCATCAGCACATCGCCCCGTGGCCCCTCCTCTTCCCTCCACTGTTGCGCCCTTGCAAAACTTTGCCCCCATCTGAAATGCTCCTATCAGGGCACCAATGATCCAAGCAATGAGCCAGTGCTATTAAAGCTCTTATTTTGTTTTCCCATCAGTACCAAACATGTAATTTACTGTAAGAAAACGCCCCATTTTTAGACGCTGTTAAAAGACTGATTTGCCTGCTAATGAGATGTTTATTGTCTCTTATGTGGTTCCTTTACACTCATGTCAACAGAGCAACAGATTTGAGAAGTGAGAGGGACAAAATTATTTAATACATGACAAAACTGAGAAGATCCTTGGCAGGCCGTGACTCGCGCTATAATAGGGAGAGTAGTAACAGAGCAACTGTAATATGAACAACATAAATGACAACAATCACACCCCATCTTATCTTAGAGACCCGAGAGAGCATTTTACTCTCTATTGGTGTGACATTGTGAGCTTACTTGTGGTTCCTAGAATATTTAAAAGTAGAATGGGAGACAGAGCCTTCAGATTTCAGGCCCCTCTTCTGTGGAACCAGCTCCCAGCTTGGATTCGGGACACAGACATTATCTCTACTTTTCAGATTAACCTTAAAACTTTCCTTTCTGATAAAGCACATGGTTAGGGCTGAATCAGGTGATCCTAAATCCTCCCTTAGTTATGCTGCATTGACAGGTATGAACGGTCTAATGTTAAAACGCCCAACTCTACAGGATCAAAAAGCAGGCTTAGAACCTGGTACAAAACAACTGTTTGTTTTTTTTTAACTCTATGTGTAGCTTCTACCCTTAATAACATCTCTACTGTTCCTGAAATTATCCACCTGGATACTGGAGTTAGGGGCGTCACCACATTTTTGACAGATGTTCCAACACAAACAGCTGGAGCCAATCCATTTCTGTTAGACCTCAGCTCCATTAAGTAAAGTCACTGCCTTCTAGAGCGTTTCAATGGATTTGCTTGAGAAACATTATGGCAAGTTACATGACACTAAGAAGTCACTGCCTCAGTTCTGATGACATTTTTTATTAGTCTGGCTCTCCAAAACCAATGGTGGCTACATCCATGTTTTATACTGCCTATGATTGAAACATGGATTATGTGTGGTAGAGGAATAGCGTTGGTGAGCTTTTAAAACCTAATTTTAATCATTGTCAAACTGGTTTGAATTGCTAACGCTTCTGTTGACACTCAATTGACCTTTGACTTCTCAGTAGAAACGACTAGACAATGTTAATGGTTTTATAGATGCTATAAAATTCCACGAAGGTCAGATGAGATTAGGCACACATGCAGTAGAGCTGGTAGGAGGTTCTGATCATGTGTTACAAGCCTAAAAACAGAAACATTCATGCGAGTGAATACATCACATGATAGGGAGTACATGACCCCATTAGTCCACATTGTTTTATTAAACTGAGAGGCCTGCTATGAAAATGAATGTGGATATTAGCTTTCTCTCAGAGTCTCCGGTTTCTCAACAGTTCCTTGATGCGTTACTGTGGATTCTGTCTGCCTACATGGCCACGGGGCTGTGCTGAGAAAAGTCTATTTTGTGTGCATAACTGTCTCCTTACGTCATTGTGAGGCTTATGGGAAGCACTCCTATGCATTCCCTGGAGTGTCTGACTCCGTGTGTGTCTTTAAATATTGGGCCTGAATGTGTGCTTAAAAAAAAAGTTTGTCACTAGTGAACAAATACAGGATTTTCAAAATTGTGCCACGCAACAGATCCGTCCACATACAAGAAGTGACACATCTCCCCTCGACTCCACTATTGTCCGCCTTCTAACCTTCACAGGGAAGTGTGACGCAGTTGGATTCAGGCTTCTATTGGGGCTGTTTCATATGGTTTTCCTGTGGGGGCAAACAAGCGGCACACCAGGGGAAGGTTGTAGAGCTTCACTGCCTGCCTCTAATGTACAAAAATGGGAACTTAGAGGGGAACTCCAGGAACTTTACACATCAAGATGTGTTTGCAGGACTTGTGGAGGAGTTCTGCGTATCTTAACAAATAAATCCTTAGAGAGGTGATAAGATAACTCAAGTTAAGTTACTTCAGTCTGTGTTGGTTAAAGATGAAGATTGAAAATGGAAAAATACAGCGTGGAGTGACAGAGAAATGAAGCCTCACTTCTTCCTGAGGCTACTTCATTTGGGAAGATTGCCCATCACAGTCGAAACCATAACATTCCTATTAGAGAGCGATATTTCTAATTCAACTATAAAAGGGTCACACAGTAGAGAGCGTGGAGATTTCCAATAATCCTGATGTGGTCAGGATTTTAAAATAAACCAGCTTTACTAACAGTTTGCTTTGTTAATGTATTTCTTAAAACTGACAGGAGACAACTAGGTGCCAAGACTGATGCTGCAATAACACAGAATGGAAAAAACATTAGGTGGATTCTAACTTACTAAAGGTAGTACAGCTAACTTTACAAACAGCTAACTTTACCTAACTTTAATAAGCCACTTATTAAAGTTATAGCAAACTTGATAAACCTGTTTGATTATGTTGTAGATGAAAACTTGCATCACGACGTCTTTAGTCACAAAAAACACCCCATAAAAAAAAAAAAAAAGGAAGAAAAAGAAACAGACTGCTTTATGCAACAAGTAGGAAGCCTGGAGACCTGCCATGTCCTGACTACACAAAAGTGTTTTACTACCTAGGACAAAAGCTACAAACTTTAAGGTAATGTACCTCAGTAGCCATTAGAAATAAGGCTTAAATGTTAAATGTGTCAGTTTGAAAAAACAAGTGAAGAAATAATAAGAGTTAAGGGCAAAAATGAACATCAATGAAATCAAAAGAAGAAAATAAGACCTTTGCCATGACTTGATACAGTTCTTATGTCTACTGACTACTACATAGATTTAATCATACGAACAGCTTCCCTTAATACACTGGAACCAGGAAAAAAACTGAAGTATTTCTTTGTGTCATACAATTAGTGCTGAAACCCTGCATCAGCACATATAAGGTAATTTTAGAGATGAATGCCCCTCAGACCGCTTCTAGTTGATGCACGCGCTCCATGAAAACATGAGGAAGTTCCACCAGTACATCACCATCAGGTCCTGTGGACAAAAGGGGGTTTCCAATTCTGCTGAAGCGGTTGCCACTTAAAGTAGCCTCTCCCTTTTCAACTTTACTGGAAAAGATCAAAGACCCAAGTCCATGTCTAGATCTCCTTCTGTTTTCCTTCTTTTACTGACCATCCTTCTCCATAGACTCCAAATCTCCTGAGACCATGATAAAAAAGAAACATGTACACAGCAGACCAGATAAATATCAAACTGCTCTTAGTGCTGCTGTTTGCCTCCTGATTATTGGAGTCTTGTGATATTCTTAGAAAGAAAAACATAACCACAACTTTTGTGGGAGGCAGAAAAAACATCTGGCTTTAAGTTGTGGGCGGTCTCATTAGGTGGTTGATTCAAATTTACAAATTCCAATCAATGGGACATCTCGCACATTGGTCAGCGGAGCAGGGGAACCAAAATTAGACCTATCTGTTTGGCATAGATTTTTTCTGTACTATGCCAAACAGACAGGGCAGATAGTTGTTTACCCGGTGAGGACGTCTGACACAGAGTGCGTGTAATGGCACTTTAACGTCAAGGACAACGAGGCTAGAATTGGTTAAAGAGGCAGAAAGCTTTTAAAAGCAGTCACATAACACAGTGTAGTCAAGCAGCATAATTAAACATTCACTGGGGCTCATTTTCCTAAAGACACATGCTGGTGTTCATAGCTTCCTGACACAAATTAAAGGGGGAAATCTAATAAAGTCGCTGTCAGTGTAGCTAACAGTCATTCCTAGACTAGTCTCTAGATTAATTAGAATGGATATACCAACGCAAAAGTTTGAAAGTTCCTAAATGTTTTGCATCCAAATCACTTTTTTCCTCCGAAAATGCTTTATCCTTCAGATCAACTTTTACCCTTCTGGCTTTGAGTAGTTTTAAAGCAGTGCTATTGTTAGAAGCCTTAAAAGAGACATGATCGTAATACAAAGAAGCAATTCTCTTGTACTTACTGATCTTATAGAATTTTTTTAGCTTTTCTTTTTGAAAGGACATTGCAGAAACAGTTTTACATGCTGTAATAAAACACTGAAGCAACACATTAATTAGTTAATTTAATGGGATATGACATTGCAATTGCAAGACAAATCTTGCTAACTCTTGACCATAGAGCTGTGATAAAGATAAGTGTAGCAACTTACACACTTTAGCAACTTTACTTACTGTTTAATTAAATCAATTTAGTATCCATACCCCTTTCCATCAATTTATCATGCTGCTTTTTTAATTTTCCCATCTCACAAACACAAGCCGCTCCGACTGAATGGTATCTTTACCCGACCAGACCTCTAGGACTGCGGCACCCAGCCGCTATCCAAGCCACATAGCATCAAATCCCTGCGTCCTTATAGTGAACACCTCCTTTGGCCTGGCTGTATGATGGGACCACAGGAACTCTGTATTTGGCAGACTAACAGTCTCTTGTTTTATTCCTCTTTATAGGGGTTTCTGAATTGGAAAGTAGTCTTTGGGGATTTAATCAGAATAGCTACATGAATGTTTCTTAGATGTCTCAGGCCTCTCCTACTGTGGGCAGACTCAGTAAGGACACAATGGAGAGAGTATGTCTCTCAGCTCACTTGGAAATACTTTAGTATGTCAACAGGAAGGAGGCAAGGAGGTGGTTCTGGGCATCTATTAATTGGATGGTTGGTGGTTCAATCTCTGGCAAGATCCTAAGCTCAAGTTCCTCTTCCATTCATCCATCAGAGCGTGAATGTTAGACAGAAAGCAAAGCACTTAAGAATATAAAAAGTCCTTGTAAGAATGGGTGAATAAGATATGTTGTATGAAGTGCTTTGAGTAATAAAGCAGAAAAGAGCTATAGGAGAACCAGTCCATTTCCCATTTACCTCCTGTAAATGTAAATGTGGATAACCACCTTTGTGTGATTGCTTAGCCTGATGATCCATGTTAGTGTAAGTGAAGCTAGTTAAGAGAAAAAGCTGTCTTGGGTTTATTGAACTTGCCTCATAGTACAGGCCCCATGAGCAACAACCTAGCTACCGGAGGAAAACTACAAGCTTTGTCACCAGGTAACCCTCAAAATCCAGTGAGAGTACGAGTTCTCATGTGTGCCTGCATCCATGAATGTGTTTGCAGATTATTAATGAACAACACACCTTATTTGGTTATAATGTACTGGAGGGAAGTGGCAGCATGGGTGAAATGACAGAATGTGGGCAAACAACATTTGAGTTTAGTCAACACTTTATGGCAACAGGAACTCGTAGACTTGCACACTGGTTATAAATTTCGTATTTCATTATTATTGCAAGCAGCCCGCTTAAAACTTATCAACTCTGTTCTGTAGCTATCACCTCTATTATCTTCTTCATCTTCTGTATTTTCACTTGCATATGTTCCAAACTTCTAATTACAGAGTAAACCAATGCCAATTTTTCAGCCATGAATAATTGGTTTAAATGACATTAACGTTCCTAAATTACAAAAAGGAATTAAAGGTAGCAGACAACCTGTACACCGACATCATCTGCATGACGACACAGGCACACCCATTTCTCAGCTGCATGCAGCTCCAGGCTTGTACATCAGCTGACACACAGACCTAAATGTCAACAGCTTCTCAAATCCAGTGTGTATGAATCTCATAAAGCTTATCTGCCCCCTTCATCCCTCTTCATCTTCTTCAGTTTCAGCCTAGATGACTCAAAGCAACGATCAATTAACTCATTACCAAAACGCCACTTCAGGAAATCATGTTTCTCTTTAACTCAGCACACACCTATTCCCCGTAAATGCAAACTAAGCACTCCTTCCTGTTTTGCTAAAGCATTCACGTTCAAGTGATGCCTGAAGGCAGCTGGAAATTGTGAGTGTTGTTTTACAGCAAACACCAGTATTGTGCCTGCATGCACCTGCCTTTCCTCTATACACACACAACACTATGAAAGCAACAAAGCTTTAGACCAAACAAGCTTCACCAGGTCACCGCAAACAGCCAAACACAGCAAGGTGCAGGAGATCTCTGCACAAGCTCTTCGCAGGACCAGACAGTGGACCCATCATATATTATTAACAAGAAGCAAACTATCCATTTCCACTTATACTGACAGGTTGTTGGTTCTTACAGTGTGGTACGGGGGCCACTAATGGCCTCCAGCACCAAGCCACCACCAATAATCAGTTAAGACAATAGCAATCACCAACTACTAATTTTTTACCAAACAATTGATTGGGAGACTCGAATGTCAGAATGAGCTCATGTTTCTGAGCTTTGGAAAAGCCATCTTAGGCTCTAAGATCCTATGGAAATTTGTGCCAAATTTTAACAAAACATAGGTCAGTTAAATCCACTATTCTCGTTACATTTGTGGGGGGAAACTTTCTATAAAAACAATACTGCTTAACTTAAAAGTTAAAAGAGCTATTTTGGCTTCATACAACTTGTGTCAACTGAAATGTCTGGATTTCAAAGGATGAGTATCTGTGAGCCAGTTTTGGCTTTATTCAGACCACGTTTGCAGGCTTCAGGACATCCAACTTGATAAAACTTACTTGAATGGAGTCGTTCGCCATGGCTGTCCCTGTTGCTGCCTTCAGTCCGTGCAGATTCACGGACCACTTGTGCACATGTGGGGATTCGCCCCACGGATGAACGCGATGTCTCCTTTCTTAAGGCAATAAAATAAGAAAAGATACTCGTATAGGCCTGCGAGTCTTATCTCAACTTCAAGCAAATGTGTAATGACACAAAGGCAAACAGTCAGGAGGTAATCCGCATTGTAGGTCCGCCTGTGGCCGCGCCTGAACTGATCCACCCTGTGTTGTTTAACCAGCGTTAGCCCCCACTCCACTCCACGAACAATCAAAACGGCTCCACCGTGTGTGCGCGTTTTAACATTCAGATAACTGCAAACTACTGAGCTCCGCAGTCATTCATCACCATCCTGTTCTGTGAGTATCTGCCATTCAACAGCTAAAAATCCAGCAGCACGTCCCTGCTGAACGGTCACATCCACAGCCGACATGAAACCAGAGGAGATCCCCCGTCTTCCCTCTCCCCAGCTCCCGGTTACATCCGTGAACACGCCTGACAGCCTCCTCTCTCTTATCACATGCCTTACAAGAAGAAAAAAAACCCGCCTGTCAGTCCTTCACAAGCCGCTCACACAGCCGCAAACCCGGGACAGCGGGAAGCTAACCTGGGCGTTACACATCCCGCTCCGGGCTCAAGTCAAAAAACGCCACAAAAGAGCTCCTTCTTTGTTTTGCCGCTCGGGATGGGCAGCCTCACCCGCCGTAAGACATCCAGGCAGCGGTTAACTGACGGCAAAGCGGCAGCACGCAACACTTGTACGCGAGACCCCGGCCGCGCGCTCCCGACGCCCTTCCAAATCGACCGGGCTGCTCATTGGCCCAGAGCGGGGCAGCGGGGGCGCGCAGGATAGGTCATGTGACGTGGTGCAGCGTTGCTTGTTAACTTGTAATAAACCAACTGTTGAATTTGTAAAGTACGCAGAGCCTCTACCTGCTTCATGGTGATTCTATTCAGCAAATACACACATATACATAAACAGAATAGATCTACATCAGTATGTACAACAGCCTGTCTCACCGAAAAATGAAGAATAACAACCGCAGTACAACTTCAGCCTGAAAGTACCTGATTATTATATATTGTTTTATAAATAATATTAAATGGAAACTAACACTCCTGTCGGCTAAAGACAGGAAACTGAGGCTAAAAGTTGCACAGACTCACCCCAAATTTTCTGATGTGAAATTTGCTGGTCTGACGAGTCTCATTTTCTGCTCCAACACCCAAATGGTTAGCGTAAAACATCATGAAACCGTGGATCCATCCTGCCCCTTATCAACAGCTCAGCCTGGTAGTGGTGGTGTAATTTTGTGGTGGATATTTTCTTGGCACACTTTGGGCCCCTTTGTATCGAAAGAGGATCATTTAAACACCCCAGCCTACTCCAGTATTGCTGCTGACCACTTCCAGCCCTTTATGACCAAAACTACAGGTCTCAAGTGTCTGAATACAAGTAATTTGCCATTGGAACAACACATAATACAGATTATAACACACCATTAGCCATCCCACTTTCACGTTTACATCAATAAAGAAAAACCCTGCCATAAAAAAAAAGATTTACAGCTATGGAGGCCCACCTGTTTACCAGGCTGATACTTCACTGTTGCATACACATACTCCACAGCTGCTCAAACTGATCTCATTGAACAGAAATGTTAATAATAATGTAATACAAACCCTGCGTGTGGGAGAGAGAAGCTCATGACAGGGTCAGTTGATGTTAGGGTGGTGTGAGTGGGTGTCTGTATTAGATTTAACAAAGATAAACTGATGCACATTTGCATATCTCATTTGCATCATGAAAATCTGTCAGCGGGGGCAGAAGACAAGAGGAGGGACAGAGGACTCACATACCATATCCTAAATATATGTTAAATGTGTACGCTCACAACGATAAACTTAATACAGCTGAGTCACCTACGGTCATCAAAGAGCGTGACTCGAGCAGTGAAAAGGCAGCAATGACTCATGATAAGGCAAACAGATGTCTGTAATAAACTGTTAAAATTTCCACACAGATGTTTTAGTCCAGTTGTGCTGAGGGGTGGAGTTATTTAAGTTATGAAAAACTTTTCTTATCTCAGTGATATCTGCTAACAGAGCACGGCATGATGGTTATTCTCTCTCTGTATGAAGGAGGGACTGAAAACAAAAACCATTAGAAACTGTTCATTTTCAGTTTGATTTGTATTAGTTTCAGTGTTAGTTTTTCTTTAATGGCTGCCAGGGGCAAGATTTAAGATTTCCCCCAATTGCACAATAACAGTACGATTCAAATATGTGGCATAAAATCAGTAATAATCAGCTATCATTTGCGCCAGCGCATCTGTTTTAGCATCTTTGTGCTCCAGGAGAAAAAGAAAAAAATCTGTTTCTTTCTGCCACAGGGAAAATAAAATAAAATAAAAAATAAAATAAAAGCCACGAGAGTTAAACCAAGTCTCAGGGACTTGAGTCAAAATTTTCAGTTATGGATTAAGTATCTCGAAATTTTAAGTTAATTCGGAATTAGCTGAAATTTCAAGATATCGTGAAATTTCAATTTATTAGGTGGAAATTTTGACTCAAAGACCCATTTATGTGTTTTTGTTCTGTTGCTTTTCAGTGTGAAACAAAAACTTCCATTAAAAAAACTTAAAAACAAAAAAATTAAATTAAATTTAAAAAAATAAAGAAAATAATAATAATAATAATAATAATAATAATAATAATAAAAATAAAAATAATAATAATAGATTGCATTTATATAGCGCACAATTGCAGGCAGTGTAAAATCGTGAAGCTTTTAATTTTACGTGATTTATTTTATTATTTACTTTTTTGTTGCTAGGCTAGGCAGGGACCTTTGACCTTGGACAAGAGGCTGACGCGCAAAAGAAGGGTAACGGCTAACAGCTAAGCTAGCGAAGTTGTTAATGGTAAAGCCGGCTCCCAGTAAACGTGCTAGTGAGCTGGGGCGATGCCAGCTTAACATTTAATAATCCTTTTCGTTAATTCTAATAAAAACAGTATTTTGGTACCAAATTTCACCTTCTTTTCGTGTTTGCGTCCCATAGCTAGCTAGATCGCTGTGTTATCGTGAATTAGCAGGACGTTAGTAAAGAGTTCACTCGTGATGCCTGTGGCAAAGCCAGAAATGCTTCTCTAATGTAGTTTGATTTTCAGCAGCTGTTCAGTTAACGTCCACTTGCCTGCAGCGGGAAGCATGTCGGTCACTGAAGTCTCAGCATCAGGGCAACACCTGGATCTGGATCTACAGGATTCAAACGGCAAGGACCGTCTGCAAATCGGCACATATGCAGGTCAGATGGTAGAAGACACTGTAGTACATGTCAGGGCAAAAGAAAATTGGCTGTTAGGAGGAGGATGAAGAGTGGAAAGGTGGCTGGTCCGGATCACATACCTGTGGAGGTATGAAGATGTTTAAAAGAGAGGGCAGCAGACTTTTTAACCACACTGCTTAACACAGTTTTGGAGAGTTAGAGGAAGAAATGGGGAAGAAGTGGTACTTATTTTCAAGAACAAAGGTGTAAGAGCTGTAGTAACAACAGAGGGATAAAGCTGATGAGACATACTATGAAGCTGTGGGAAAGAATCGTTTAAGCTAGTTTAAGGAGAGAGGTGACGGTCACTGATCGCCAGTATGGTTTAATGATGACAAAGAGCACTACTAAGAATTTGCTGTCGGTGCCTTGATAGAGAATTACAAGGCTGGCCAGCAGGACATGTATGAAGACAGGTGTGTGGTAAGAATAACAGATGGATTAATGAGAATAGGGAGCAGGTGGAGGTATGCTCTGGAGAGAAGAGGAATGAAAGTCAATAGAAGCGAGACAGAATACATGTGTGTGAATGAGAGACAGAGGTGTAACAGTGAAGATACAAGGAGGACAGTAAGTAAAGGTAGATGAATTGAAATACCTGGGTTCAACCATCCAATTTAATGGATAGTGCACAAGAAAGGTGAAGCAGACAGTGGTTGGAGGGTGGAGTTGGTCGAGATGACTGTTCGGGGAAGCAGAAAGAGTGATAAAATTGCATTATGGTAGTGAGACCTGCTATGATGTATGGTTTGGAGACACCAGCATTAGCAAAATGACAGGAGGCAGAGCTGATTTTCATTCGGAGTGAGCAGGAGAGATTAGAAATGAGTGCATTAGCTCAGGTTGAGTAGTTTGGAGATAAAGTTAGAGTCAGCTGATCGATACATGAATTTGTAGGAACATCACGGTTACACATTTGTTTTAGTGTAATCGCACCACAAAAGTGATGTAGAGACTAGAACACAGGAGGCCGTATAAAGAGGTGTCTTACCATCATCTGTGCATATTTGCATATAGATTACAACACTTCATCATTGGCCTGCTGATGATGTCCTGCTCTATCTAACTCGCACAGGTTGGATGTGAATACCAGTAATTCACTCATCAGCAGCTCACATGCTGGGCTGTATTTATTTTTAAGGGAATAGTTTTGCATTTTCTGTATATTCATTTTATTTTATTTGTTCTTTTTAAATGTACTTTAAGAAGTTTTTAGTGCAGTAAAAAAACAAGTCCAAAGTGCAGGCTTTTATTATTTGTGCTGTTGAAACCAATTTTAATATATCTGACATAAATTCGAGTGCAGCTGTTTTCTATTATTTTTTAATTTATGTGGGTATAGCACATGTGCACCATTCATTTTATGATTTAGTAAAATTCTTTTAAATGTTTAGTAATAAATATCAAGTGAAAAATGGTTTTGATCACAGGCGTGCATGGTTTTTCCTCCCAAAAAATAAAAAGTAGAAAATGGAGGAAAATGAATAATGAATTGGAAAAAACAAAAACATAATACTAATTCAAGAAAAGAAAAGAAAACCAATTTAAAAATGTAAATAAACATCTAACAACCTTTTTAATTTACTGTTACTTTTATCCTTTTTCTTTCTTTTCTTTCATAAGTTCATAAACATTTGAAGCAACAAACCAATCAAAATGAAATCGTTCCAGTCTGATCCCAAACCCTGTAAACTGATGTGGTTTAAACCTATAGGAGAAAATCAGCCTCTCCATCATGTACAATATGGAGATGTTTTTGGTAATGACTTTCTTGTTTGCAGTCAGCATTACTCTAAAAAGATCTGTCTCCAAAGTTTCTAATTCTTGTATTTCTTTCTCAGAAAATGTTAAACCTTAATGAAAAAGCACTGTGAAGCGATCATCATCATGCTGTTCTCTGTGTTTATGCACATGGTTAGGTGTTTCAGAGGAGGAGAAGCAACTATCGTTTTTAGCTGACGTTGCTGTGGCGCCATCCTGTGGGAAATATGGGTGCTGCAGCTGCCCAGACTTGAGCCAGGTTGAGCAAAGCATCTGGCTGCAGCTCCAGTTCTTCTTGAGCAAAACAGATTGCGTACTTGACTGCCTCATCCAGGGGTAGGTTCCTGCTTTGTTGCACTCATTTTGGTCATTTCTCTGTATCATGAAGGTTTTTTGTGTCCTGGCAGGCAGAAGTGTGTAAGCAGGGACACCGTAGTTACTGCTGTGCAAAATTTCCTGTACACCTGTCAGCCTTTCTTTAACCACCTGGAACACCTAACCAGAAGCATCGTGTCCCAAAGCAACCCTCTGCCAGCTGAGAGTTGCACAAAGGTAAATTTTCACAGTTTTATAGCATTTTTTTCCTCATGCATACGAAAAGTTTGGAAAGTTACCATGCTCAGACAGCAAGCTAAAAGGAATTTCAAACACCATAAACATTGCTGAAGTTGTAGGGTTTTTTTTTATCCCCTTCCACTCTTAATGATAAACACCTTCATTTAGAAAAAACATTTTTTGTTTGCGTGTTAATTAAATTTGACAATCTCAAATAAAGGAAATCAAGTAGGCGGCAAACACTTTTCACACCACTGTAGTTGACTTTGATTGGAAGCAACAGGTTCATCTGTTGAGTAGTTAAATTATGTATTTGACAGAAAGCTTATTGCACTTCATATAAGAAATGGATCCTATGTTGTTGTGGTCAGTCGCTTCAGAACAGTTTGTGCATCAGCTGTTGGAACAAACTGCCCGAGCGGGAGGTGTATCGCTGCCGCGTGTGTCTACAACTTGAAAATTTCGTGGTTTAACATTTACTCTAAACTGTGTGTGTGTGTGTGTGTGTGTGTGTGTGTGTGTGTGTGTGTGCAGCTGTTGGACTTCTCTCAGCAGCTGTGTGACAAGTTGGAGCAGATGCTGCTGAGGTGTTCCAGCTACAATCTTCTCAGTTTGGATGAGAAGGAGCCCCAAAGGTGCACGCTTATGCAAACTAATACTTGCTTTTGTTTACGGTGTGTTTGTACTATGAAGCAGGATTTAGGCTTATCGAGCTACAGTTGTGGGTGGAAGTTTACATCCACTCATTATGGGCATGAATGTCATGCTTTTAAAATTTTGAATTGTTCTTTTTCAAGAATTGGGTGCACAAGTTTGAATTTATTTTGGATTTTCTCTAAAGTCAAAAAATATACATTAACTCACTCAAGCCCTGTAATAAGTGGAGATGGAGATTCTATAATGAATTCTAACTTGACAAGGCCAAGACTGACTAACACACATTAACCTTGTGTTAGTGATCACGATTGACTAAAACTGGTAGTTTCTCTTTGCTGCATAAAAAGGATTTGTTGGAAAGCACTCATTGGATTTAGAACAATGAGAAAGTCCAAGGAACTCTGAAGATCTAAGGAAGAGAATTGTAGATTTACATAAGTCAGGAAGGTCTTCTTTTGGAGCTATTTCTAACTGCAGACCCAAACGGTCACCCTCAGATGGGATCGGTTAGGATGCTCAGGAACCATCCAGGAGCCAGCAAAGCTCAACCCTGCAATGAACTGGAAACTGCTGGAGCCAATATCCAGCCAGAATTATTCCATGAGCATATTAGCGGGAATGTATGTATACTTTGACTCTGTGTGGATTAGAGTCAATCCAAAATAAATTCAAACTTGTGCACCCAATTGTCACTGAAGATGTATACTGTGAGATTATTCCACCCTGGAAAAAGAACAGTTCAATTATATTATAAAAAAAGCCAAAAATTACCATGACATTCATGCCACTGATGTATTTATTTAAACTTTTGAAACTGTTACGTCATTACAAGTTTACAATATGACTAACTTATGATTCTCCAAATTATCATCCTCCTGTTGTTTCTGCTCATGTCCACATTTTATATCTAGTACTGTTTACCCGTCACACATAAACCTGTAATAATTTTAAACCTCATGTGGTCACATTTCTTCCCTGTCCTACAGATTACGTCACATTTTCTTTGCACCTGCGTGCAGAATCTACCGTTTATAATCAGCATTTTGTGATTCTTTTTTTAATACTCCCATCATTTTCTTCTTCTCTGCACAACCCCAACACTGTGACTGTTGCTATAAACTTTTCACTCTGAACATCAACTTCTTTTGTGTTTTTGTTCCCAGCGTGTCTCAGTTCTGCATCGGCCAGAGTCAGCTCGGCCACCTGAGGCTGACCGTTTTCCGTTACTGTGTACCCACGCCGTACCTCTCCCAGGTCAACACGGGGCTGTACAAACGCATGCGCTGGAACGTGGAGAAACTCCACAACGATGAAGAGAAAGAGGCAGAAACTGATTAGTGAGTCTGGATGTTGAAGCATCTCCATGTTCTGTTTCATGCTCACTTTAAGTCATTAAAACTTCTCACCTTTCATGTGTCATTCCTGGGTTTCAAGCTACTTCCTGTGCTATGAGGATTTCAGGCCACACAGAGAGGCTGATGATAGCTGCGGTCATGATGATCTGAAGGGGATCTGGTCCATTGGTCACTGGGTGCAGGTGGACCCTGATCCCAATTCAGATGATATAAATAACTGGTAGGCTGCTATTTAAGAAAACTCTGAGCTGTGTCCCTGATTAGGATTTACTGACTTGTCTGTGTTCATGTTTCAGGATCTTGTGTGAGGTCCCTCTGGCTAACTACCACAGACTCTTGTTTCTGGGCGAGGATGAGCCGTCTAGCTGCAAGGCTACAGACTCCATGATGAAGCTGCTTTTGACTCTGGAGACAGATTAGCAACGAGCATCGTTTTGGTGCGTTATACAAGACCTAAGAAACTGTTCAAGGTTTAAAACATGTTGAAAGCATTGATCACTTCTAATGCAGCGTGTTGCCGATTCATCTGCATCCAGCTGATGCGAGACGTTTGAACATCTAGTTTCAGTTTGGACGTCAGAGCAAGAATTAAGTATTTGTGTGTTTCCGTGTTGTTTGTGATACGTGACCACTTCACTGGTTGGTCACAGCGACTGCATTCAGGCATGCTACTTTTACGTTCACCGCTTCATTCAGACACTCCTGCAGCAGTAATTGAGAGCCGTGTCCTGCCCCACCCAGACGGGCTGAGAGTGGACATGCTTTAACGTTACTGCAAACAATAAAGAGGCTGTTCTCTGCTCATCTGATTAACCCATATTGACATCTAGAGTCTTGTACTACTGTGACTCGGCCTAAACAAATCCTACTACATTTACTGCAGTCATATTAGCATCACAGCTGTTGATGGCAATTGACCAGGAGGCATCTTTAGACCTGAAGCTGAGATGTTCAGATGGCATCTGGAAACCGATCCTTAACCTTAAAAAGAAAAGGACAGCGTTTAAACACATCTGTGGGAACTCTGGAAAGCGGTGCATGTCTGTATATCATATCATCACATTTTAAAGTAGACAAAGCCTGTTGCGCACAAACCCTAGAGTGTCCAGCTGTTAGAAGGTTCAGTGTCTTTTAGTTTGCATCTGGACATCAGAAGAGAAACAGTTCTACTTTTATTAGCTGTAAAAACACGGAGGCGCCTGAAAACCTGAGGAGGTGAGGTTGTTCAACAATACTGTGAAGTTTGCATGTTTGGTTTCTATGTTGTAAAAGATTTCTGAAGAGTTCATGTCTGATGTTTTCAACATTCCCACAGTTGTACAATTTGTAACCACTCATGTTGAGAAAAGGCAAAGTGTTATTAAAAAAAAACATTTTATTTACATGAAACATTGCATTGTAATAATTACACACAATCACAGATTTGTCTACAGAAATGAACAAAAATGTTACACTTCAGAACAAGCTGCCACGGTGGGGCCTCGAGCGAGACGGCCCGATTCGGTTCATTTCACCCGGTTCATAAAGACATTAAAAGGAGCGCACGCACAGGCTTCATTTTCAATAAATTACAAAGCAAATGAGAGACCGACGGACTCTGAGCCTAAGTAAATAATGAAATGTGTTCAGTTTGACCTTGTAACCATTCAGCTCATTAGTTCTGTTGGTTGAACATGAAGAAAGGCAATTTACTTAGAAAGAATAAAATCTACCATTTACACTCAACATCTTTCATTCTCTATTCAATAAAAATCTAAATATAACTCTTAAACTGCTACTATAACTCTAAAACTCTGAAGTACAAAAGTAAAGTGGAGTATCCCTTCATTACAGTGATCAGTCTTTAATGATATACCCGCAAATACTTGAAAACACACCAAGGACATAAAAAAAAAAAAAAAAAAAAAAAAAAAAAAATACTGAGCGCCACGTGTTCCCCGCCTGGAGCTGCAGGAATGAAAACTTTAGAATACGCTCGAACATGTGGAGGACTATCTGCTGGAGCCAATCGTGGGAAAGGGCAAAAGTACCGAACATAGAGTCTCAGTCTGCGGTTTAATATTCGGGTCCCTGCTTTGAATTCCATTATCAAACACAATTCAGTCTTTATGCCACTGATCCACAGCGGAAAGGCCAAGGCAGCGAGCCAAGAACTGACTCAACAGGATGTGGATGGAGGGGAGGGGGCGAGGGGGGGGGGACGAGTACCAGATTTATGAGCCCTCCATTTAGATTCACAACTAGAAGCAGAATCCCATTAAACACAAATGGACATCAACATACGGCACGGATATAACAACACGCACTCTTCATACTGCAGCTCACAGTTTCAACAGTTAACACCCAGAATAAGCTGCGTCCAGTCTTTTAAACATCTCCTCGCACCTCACAGCAGTGTCGGTTAAACCCAGAGCTCAGTGGTTGCGTTGAATCTGCATCTGACAGCTGGCCTTAAGTCATGCAGTCTGTCACTGAAGCAACGCAAGTATGAGAACCTAAGGAAGACTATTTAAATATAACGTTGGGCTACAGATCCTGCAAAAGCATTTAAACACTAACCAGTTCTGTCCATTCTAAACAATAATAATAATAATAATAATAATAATAATAATAATAATAATAATAATAATAATAATAATAATAAGAACACAAGCTTACTAAAACCTGATTCCAGTGTTTCAAAAGGGTTGCACAGACCACAGGTTGTACTGACCTTTGGTGAGGAACTGCGATCTGAGCAGCTCAGACTGACATCATTTCCTAATCTAACGATTTCTTTGACCTCAGTATGGAATAACTTACATTAAAATGGGACAACGGAGACGTCTAGGCCTCAAGAATAACTAGATTTGAACGGGTAAAAATTTTAAATACTATAAGGAATTGCATTAAGTGCAATCTGAGTGTGTTCCCACTTTTACCTAAAGTGATGATGATGCATGTAAACACAAACAAATTAACAGGTATGGCTTTGATTTAAAAAAAAAAAAAAAACCAAAACAAAACAAAAACACCCACACAACAAAAATCGCGGGTTCAAGTGAGGAACAGTTTGCCTTACTGGGATCAGCAGTTGCTGTTTGGCACTGTCTGTGCACGAGTACAGAGATTCAGCAACAGTGTCCAGTTCCACCCTGTCAGTCAATAGATGTGGTGCATGATGGGAGTCTGTTAGTGATCGTATGGTTTCAGGTGTGTGATGTTCTAGTGTGTAAAGTTGGTGTTTAGAGTTGTGCGAGAGGTAAGAGAGGTACTGAGTTTCAGCGTGCGGCGTCAGGTTGTGCTCATCTGCTTGAGTTTCATCGGCAGAGATGAAGCTCAGGTTCTTCGCCTGCAGAGTGAGGCTTTCAGCGAAGGCTCTCAGGCGGTGTCACAGCTCAGGTCCTGTTCTTCAGTCTAGCCTGATTTTGCATGCACGCTAAAGCAGACCTAAAAATCAGGTTTGAATATCACTGAAGCAAGCCTGACTGATTTAGAATTTTAAGACTAATGTTTGGCAATTCAAAAATTCGACATTGGTTGATTTTTTTTGTTTGTTTGTTTGTTTGTTTCAGACACATGAAACTGTTTTCTTTAAAATTGTCCTTGCTAAGAAAATATGACAATGCTGTTTAAAATGTTCCTTTTACACTCTGCTCAGATCAGCTGGTTGCTGCTTGTGGCATTTCAAATGTGCTTCCATCAGGGAAGTCAGTCTTCTGGACAAACATTTATCAGCTCGGGCTCTAATCTGATCCATTTTCTCATTCAGAATAGTAAAAATAAACGAGCATAGAAATACGACCAAACATACGGCGATTGATGCTATGGATACATTTCTCTTTATACTGTTGGCAATGAACATTTTTCCTACTCACAGAGAAGAATTTTAAATATTTACCTAAAGACGTTTTACCTTTTCAGTCCATTTAGTTTAATTTACTATCTTGAATACTGCCTGAGAGTCTTACTCCATTAACTTTTTTGCATTAATTAACAGCAACGTGTTTTGAGAACCAGCCAATAATTCAACTGTAGCACCACCAAACATTGGTAACAGTTTTGTTTGTGCTTGTTTTCACAGTACAGGAAGAAAAACCATCATCTCTGAAATTAACTCGGGGCAGTGGTTCCAAACTTTTTTGGACTTACAATCTCTTAAAAATAACATTGGTCACTTTTTGCCACAGCTCTGAATTTTAGCTGCTTTCAAAGCCCCCAGTAAGTAGACATACTCAGTAGTTTGGAAGAAAAACAAGATTCAAAGAAAGTCTAAAAAAATAAAGAGTGCATGGAACAAAGTCATTCGCCACCCTGGTTGGGAACCACTGATCTACAGCACCACATGATCATGGGTCTGGGCAGAGTAATACAATTTGCCTTTGTGATCCCTTCATGTACTCTGAAAATTGTGACTTTAGAAGTGTGATCTCATTTATGTTCCCTATCAGATTATGTAATATTGATGATGCCCAGCCCAAAATGTTTACCTCAATCCATACGGCTCTTCTCCAGGAGTGAATATCGGGAGTTTATACAGTAGACTGTTTGTCACCCTGTGGTGTGTGCATAAACTGGCAGGACTTGTGTCACGTTCCCTGTATGAATGTGTCACCACTGAAGGACTCACCACTGGTCCTTCAGTGGTGAGTCTCCAGCTCTACCACCGTCCACTCCCCCTGTGGCGAACTGCCCGTGGCCTCGGGGGAGAAACTACTCACAGAGGTGACCGTGGCAGAGGGAGGAGCAAGTGAAGGCAGCAGACTGGGCCACATGCTGCTCTCCAGGGGGCTCAGTGTGCCTCCTGCACCTCCTGGCAACAACAGCAGCGAGGAGCAACTATCTCCATTCAGTAGCAGGGTCTGATTAATCAGCTGTTGGACTATGTCCACTTTCTTCCCCCAGTCCAGGTCCAAGGGTGGAGGCCGCTCTGGAGACTGGGAAGGGGAGGAACTTTCTCCATCCTGGGAAGGATGGAGAACGTCCTTTTGCTTAGGTTCCTTGTGTTTAGTGGGTTTTAGCTCCTTTATTTCTTCCTCACCATCCACTTCCTCTTCATCAGTGTTCTCCAGGGCTTCGTAGATGGTGCAGAGGGCAGAGGAGGGGGACAGCAACACCGTCTGACCTTTGTTAGACTGCTGTAGCTCCTGCTGCCACTGCATGATTTGCTGCCTTTGCTTCAGCTCCTCTTGTTGCTGCTGCAGCTGCAGCTCCAGGTCTCTCCTCTGTCTAAGCTCCTCCTCCTCTTTCTTGGCTGCCTCTGCTTGCTCCTTTATCCGCCTTTCCTCCTCCTCTTTATTGCGCTTTATTTCTTCTTCAGCTTCCTCTTTCTTCCTTCTCTGCTCCTCTTCCTGCCTCCTCTTCCTCTCCTGCTCCGCCTCCTCAAGTGGTTTGCTCTGTTGTTCCCTACGTTGTTGCAGCTCCTGCAGCTGTCTCTGATGTTGCTCCAGCCTGCGGAGCTGAGGGCTCAGCGCCTGCTGCCCAAGGCTCCTGGGAGGGAGGTCGGCACAGGTCAGCCTCGGTGGGGTAACGCCGGCGCTGTGAGGTTTGATAATGTCATAGTAGGCTCTGGTGTATGCTGCGTGATCGCGGCGGTGAGGGTGCGGTAGTGCAGTGAAGCCTGTGAGAGAGGAAGTGGGAAGGAAGATTCAAGTAGCATGACATACAACAGGAGGTAACAGGCAGCAGGACAGTGACAGCGGTGCAGTGTGAGTACAAGCAGAAAGGGTGTAGAGGGAAAGGGCAGCCTTTAAAGGCTCGTACTAGATAAAGAAATGGTGAAAGCACTGTAAAGCCAAGGCCAAACGTCTGCCAGTAGCCTACAGCACCAAAGTGACCAGCAGTTATCTGTAATTTTGCAAGTGACAGTGTGGCATTGTCAGAGGGGTGGAGCCATTTTTTTTTTAAGTTTAAATAATTAAATAATAATGAAAAAAATAAATTTCAACACACCAAAACAAAACAAAAATAATTTCCTAAGGCGAGGTGACTCAGGGCAGTGACTGGGCCGAGGGTGGGAAATTTGTGCAGAGAGCAAAAGGTTTTTGTTTCGTGGTTTGTTTGTTTTTTTTTTTTGTTTTTTTTTTTTTAAATGTGCAAAAAAAGCAGCCAAACTTCCTGTATATGCAATCACTATCAAATACAGTGAGACATGAACAACCAAAGAAAAGCTTACTGCAAGCTCTTGACAGTCATCACCCGTGAACAGAGTTTATAGTTAGACAACCAGTGATGCATGCAAAAGCTCTCCATGCATTTTCAGACATCCAGCATCACAAGAGAAACCAAAAATCATAGCTTGGCTTTAGAAGAACTCAAATGGAAAAAGAAAAAAAGGTAGATATTGTTCTAGAACCAAGCTATCGAGCTGTCCCCGAACACACCAATCCAAAGTAATGAGATGAAATCAACCCAGTGTGCAACACTGACATGCATAAGCTCGGTTAACATTAACACAGTGCAGCGAGAATGCTTAAAGGGCAGTAGAAAAGAGCTGAAATAGCAACACACCCTCAGTGAACTGGAGGGAAATTGCAGTAGTAGAAGAAGAATGAGCAGAGCTGGTTCCATCGATGCCCGACGATGAGGCTTCAAACTTCTTGGCCGCTTGAGATGTGTTCGAGGGTCTGATTCAATGAATGATCAGTTCACTCATTCAGCTTATGATATTTAGACCATTTAAGTCAGGGGTGTCGAACTCCAGGCCTCGAGGGCCGGTGTCCTGCAGGTTTTAGATCTCACCCTGGGTCAACACACCTGAATCACATGATTTTCCATTACCAGGCCTCTGGAGAACTTCAGGACATGTTGAGGAGGTCATTTAGCCATTTAAATCAGCTGTGTTGGATCAAGGACACATCTAAAACCTGCAGGACACCGGCCCTTGAGGCCTGGAGCTGGACACCTGTGATATAAGTCCTTGAGGTTAGGGATGAGTCTCACTGCTTACCAAGTCCGATTTTCAAAATAAAAGTATAACTCAAGTATGTTTCTCTGCAAGTGTATGACAGTTATTAAAAGGACATAAGTTTAATAGCAGTAATGTGAGGACTTATTATATATACAAATCCATACATCATCAATTAAAAGCATTTACATGCTGTTCCCAAATGCCCACTTCAATAAAACTGTAGAGTAGGAGGATAAATCACAGTAAAAATCTAATCTTTATTTAAAGTTTTAAGGTTCATTACTCCAAAAAGATGGATGAACAAAAGAAAAAAGGACAGGGTACAATTTAAAGTGCAAGAAGATTAAGCCTGTGTAATGTAGGAGAGCAAACTCAAACATGAACATACAATCAGAATCTCGTGATTAGCCATTAGCTTCTTAGTTCAGTAAAATGCAACAGGATAAATACACATGGAAACATATCATTCCACATTTCTTTTGTTATGCTTCCCTCGTTAAGAGCTGTAAACAGACACATCACATCCATGCCAGTTCAGGGCAGCCACAAAATTCTGTGTTGAACAGAAACCAAAACCCAGGCACGCTCACACATTACATGTAAATAGACATAGCTATTGCACATACAGGAATTGAAGCCATATGCTCTAAATGAAAATTTAATATCAGGTTGAAGTGCCATGGCTGTCCTGTTTTTGCTCTCCGTTTCTTTTTTCCCTTTTTTTTTTTTTTTTTTTGGAGTTTAACTTTGATTACATCCACACCCAAAGATTGCAGATCAAACAACAAGAAATCTAACTGATATTAAGGGGAGACTGGTCTACAGGGCCAAAAGGAGGACAGGGTCATGATTTGGGCTGTTAGGGAGATGATGAACTATACGTTACCTGCAAAAGAGTCCTCAGTTTTATCACACACAGCAGAATAGTATGGAGGCTGGGCATCATCCAGGTTTTCCTCTGGTTGCTGTAAACGGTGAGTGGATGAACGATCTGGCGCTTCTTCTGACCCCGGCGCTTCCTCTCTGACATGATGAGCCGACTCTCCTTCCTGCTTCCCACACTCTATGTACTGCTGCTCTGCGAGACAGGGTTGTGGGATCAAACAGGACTCCTTGGCTTCCTCGGGCAGCTCCTCCAAGGAGAAAATACCAGGGCTTTTGATACAGTTCTCCCCTGTGGACTGAGCGTTGGAGTTTGAAGTTGTGGTGATTGTGTCGAAGCCATAGGATGCCAGTGAAGTAGCCGAGGGTGGAGTGGTGTCTTCCCCTGCACGGCCCTCCGTCTCCGTCTCAGCCTCCTCTCCCTCTTCCACAGTGGACAGGCAGCGCTGGGCTGAAGGCTGGCTGTCAAAGGTTATGTTGGCGACTAGTGGCGTCTCCAAGGAATCATCCAGCTGAGCTTCTCCTTCTGTGTCACTGGCCTCATCTTCTGTTACTGAGGATGAGGATGGGTTGGAGGTTGGGGCAGTTGCAGGGCCTCCCAAAACTTCATCAGCAGGGAGGGTCTCTGGCTCAGTTTCCTCCTCATCTCCTCCCTCCAGATCAGGCTGTGGAGAAAGCACTGGGGTTTGTGAACTTTGCGGCTGGAGCTTTACGTCTCGGTTATAGTCCCCCAGTTCCTCAGGTGTGCTGGTCTCACTGCTAACGGTGCTTGACAGAGACATTCCAGGTGCAGAGAGGGGGGGCGGGTGCGCAGTCTGCATTGGAGCTGTATTGGTCTGATTAAAGTACATTTGGCCCTCTAGATTTTGTGGCTCCTCTTTGATAGACAAATGATGGGGAACTTCTAGGCTTTCATGAACAAAAGGGGCAGATCCCATTTCCAGCCAGGCATGAGCTGAGGTCTGAGTTGGGGTCTCAGAATCTGCTCGCAAAGGGTCTGCTAAAGGGCTTGCTGCAGCTGCTCCTACCAGCTCAGGCTCAAGAACCCGCTGTTGCTGTTGAGGTTGATGTTCTGCCCAGGGATCTGCAAAAGGGTTTAGCTGGTCCCACTGAGCAGCTGGTGCAGCAGGCAGCAGAGGCGGCGGAGGTGGTGGTTGGGCCACCCTGTTCAAGTTGTCCAGCCTTTCATCCTCAGCAAAGTCATCCTCATCTGCATTCCCGTAGCTTTCTAACCCACTTTCAGTCACCCCCTCACTCGCCATCTCCACATCATCGTCTTCCTCCTCTTCTACATCATTGTCATGCCTGGGTCTTGGTGGTTCATCTGTCCGCTCGGAGCCTACATCCATGTCAATCACACGATCATTCTCGTCCTCATCGTCATCTTCGTCTTCATCAAAATCATTAACTGGTATGTCAGGAACCTTCTCAAAGTCAGGAGAACCTGCTGAGGCTCCTTCCATGTCAATGGCTCCTTTGAGACTACCATCTCCCAGATCATCAGTGCTTTCTGTGCCCTCCAGGACACCAGGGGCGCTCAGTTCAGATGCACCCTGCTGACTGCCGCTCACCTCCTCAGAGTCCAGCTCAGAGAGCAAGGCACCACCGGCTCTCCAAGCAGACCCCCCGACTAGTCCAGCTGACCCAGGACGGGACTCCTCTGTGGGCTGTGTGGTTCCACTCATTTCAGACACAGAAACCAGCTGGCTTCCCTCCCTCTCCTCTTCATCTTCTTCCTCATTTAGATTGGCCGGAGGGACTATCTGAGGGACAGCATTTGCCGCTGCTGGAAGGACTGCAGATGCAGAGGAGGCCTGGTCTGTTAACAAGTCAACATTCGCTTCTGACAAGTCTGGAGTTGAGACCTCAGGTGATAATGAAGGCATGACTGAAGAAGGGGTTGGCTCCTGTGCTGTTGTTGTTGTTGTTGTTGTTGTTAAGGGAGCACTGCCTTCAACTTCTTTTTTGAGCGGAGACTTCTCTAGTAAGGTTGTCTCAGAGCACGGTGGAGGAGAGTGAGCCACTTCTTGGCTTTGAGGGACCTCTTGAGGTGCCATCTCTGCAGTGGTCTCCTGAGGCAAAACTGGGGCAGGCACCTCCTCTGGTGCAGCAAAGGATGACTCTTGTGGTAAGGCTGCTTTGGCCTCTGCTTGTGTTTCAGTTAGCACAGCTGCTGCTGCAGTACCAGCTGCAACTGCAGCTGCAGTAGCGGCTACTGCAGCAGCCGCGTTACTCTCTGACGCTTCAGCAGATGTGGTAGTGTTTGAAACGTCTTTCTTCTTGGAGGCAGAGAATGGTGGGACAGTCTGAGTGGGTTTGGGTCCACGTTTTGTTTTAGAGGGCGTGCAGTTTGCCGCTTTGTTGGCTGGAGAGGAAGGTGGCGTTTGGCCAAAGGGTGGTCTGCTAGTGGCAGGTAATCGTTGAGAAGCAATGGGTTTCTTTGTGAGGGCATGTTTTGCAGGCTGTTGTGGTTTGAACTGTGATGCCTTTGAGTCTACTGGTTTCGTCGTGGATGATTTAGATGTAGTGCTCACCTTTACGGTGGCCACGGGTTTAGAGGGTTCGGGTTTTTTGGTAGTAGCAGCTGTTGTGGGTTTCTTGGCTGCTGTAGTAAATGGTGGTCGAGTGACATCTGGTGAGAAGATAAATAAAAATTAATAAAACAAATTCATACACTCCTACTGGTTGATCATAATGCAGCTATAGCTGATGTACGAGTAGCATAGCATATTTATTTATAACGCACTTTACATCCAACAATGTTGACCAAAGTGCTACAAAAATAAAACAGAGAGAAAACAGTTTAAATTACATATAAAATATCTTAAAATTAAAAATAATATAATTAATAAGAAAACATTAAGAGACATCAAGTCCTGCTGTGCTGAAAGCCAAGGTAAATAAATATGTTTTAAGACGTGATTTAAAAACCGATAAGGAAGGTGCCTGTCTAACATGTAAAGGCAATTCATTCCACAATTTTGGTTCTGCCACAGCAAACGCCCGATCCCCTCTGAGCTTACGATTAGTCCTGGGCACACTCAGAAGGAGCTGGTCTGCCGACCTGAGGGACCGGGATGGTATGTATGGATGAAGAAGCTCAGAGAGGTACAGAGGGGCAGCATTGGACAAACATTTAAAAACAAATAAAAGCAGCTTAAAATGGATCCTAAAATGCACGGGCAGCCAATGAAGTGAACATAAAACTGGGGTGATATGCTCGCATCTACGAGTACCAGTTAAAAGGCGTGCAGCCGCATTCTGAACTAGCTG
The DNA here is from genome assembly GCF_036321145.2 of Pelmatolapia mariae. Classification (NCBI taxonomy): domain Eukaryota; kingdom Metazoa; phylum Chordata; class Actinopteri; order Cichliformes; family Cichlidae; genus Pelmatolapia; species Pelmatolapia mariae. The sequence continues at coordinate 29,394,817 of NC_086232.1, read as the reverse complement.
CAGTCGAGAAACAGAAGATCGACTCACCCCAAAATAAAGAGAATTACAGTAATCCAGTAGTCAAATGCAGGTAGCTGACTATTTTAATTTGAGTACAAAGTGCTAAAGCAGAAACAAATACAAGGCATTTGTATTCCAAAGATTCACACAAACATTTTTTTTCCACTAATATCTAAAAACATATGCTGAGACTTACTACAGATATTAAATCTGACCATTATCTAGGCCTCCGATATACAGACTCAAATTGGACTTTGTTTCAGAAGTGTGTCTTGTAAGAACGAGGTCTTCTCACCTTTCTTAGCAGCAGCTGCTGCTGGTGGTTTAGGCTGTGCTGATGTGGTCCTGCCAGTAGATGGGGCTGTATTAACTCTGGAAACAGTAGTTTTAGCAGTTTGAGTGGTGGAGAGCTTGGTTGTAGCTGCGGGAGGCCTGGATGTGGCGGACGTAAGTCTAGAAGTTGAGAGACCTGCAGGCGGCCTGCAGGCAGAGAAAAACAATGAAGGGGGGGAAAAAAACAAAAAACAAAAAAAAAAAAAACCCTAAACACACAGCTTTGTGTGGTTCATTCATTTTGTTAACAAAAGCCCAAGCATGCAATCAAAGACTTCACCTCTGTATGCATTTACGAGCATAAATAAATGATCAACTAATATAAGCCACAAAGGTAATTTCAACAACGGGAATCCATTAACAGCACCTTTCATCTACAGCCATGTAATAATGCCTTCTTCACCCCCCCCAAAAAAAAAAAAACCAAAACAAAACAACCAACTGAAGATTAAAGCACAATGAGGAGAGAAATGGGAACTAATAGCCATAAAAGGCCCAAAGAACAGTTGATGGTAGAGAAGAACATTTTACAGTCTCTTCTTTACCAAGGTCCTGATTTGCTACTCAGTCTGGAGTTCTCGTGAGACACTGCAGTGATCTACTAAGTCACACCAACTGCAACTACAAAAAGCTGAATCTACTATTGCCACACACCTCACCTTTTACTGCTTCCCTAGTAAGTCCTTCACAGTATATCTGCCTCAGCATGTCATTTACACTATGCCTACAACAGAGTGTCATTATATTACATTATAGACACTTTCATACATGAGCTTCTGACAGCTTCAGGTCTTGATTATTTCCAGTTTTTCTTCCTCACATGTGACACGCAGCAAGAAATATTTTACTTTAGATGAATACGCACTACTGGAAATACTAATGATGAATACGCACTACTGGAAATACTAATGAGAAAGGACGTTGTGTGGACAGTGTGGAGAAAGAAGTACATGCCGCCCATTCAGTAGCTATGAATGCACCAGACTATAAGCAGGAGCACACTGAAGCAATCAACAGCCTTTGTGCATCAGACATTAGGCAATCTTTAGCCTGCAAGCTCCAAGACACAGACTGTAAAAGATTACAGGTTTGAACAGTGAACCCAGTGCATAACTGTTTTAAACATGCTTAATTTTAGTAGGTGGCCAAGGTAATTTCGCTGACTAATAATTTGTCATAGGTGTTGTCAATTTTATTTATTTTTTAAAATTATTTTATTAAATGGAGTCGATAACCTGGGCTGTTGTACACTACTTCTTTAACTGACTTACAAGTAAAGAGAGTTGGTTAAATGAGCAAGTTGCAGTTGCTACATTGAACAAATGATGCAAAATCTCAGCCTATAAAAAAATTCACATGCAAACCATTTTTCTAACAAAGACAGGCTAGTTTTTCCCTTCAGGAACTACGAGGACTCTTCACAAGCACAAAAATCTTCCTTGCATCTTACTCTTTTTGACCTGGCCTACTGATTTGGTAGCTGATACAGACATGAACAGGAGAATGCACAATAACGTTGATGCTGTTCAGTTGGGTTGCATGCTTCTCCCACATTACAATAACCATTACAATGGCCATCTGTTTTCCTAGAGATCAGACAGCCACTGTACAGACATAGCTAAGGGATGTTGTAATTGGCTGCTATCAGATAGATGATTTGGATCGTAATGTAAAGGGCAGCCCAAACACAGCAAATTGTGCCATACATCGAGATAATATCAGCCCAGACTTAAGGTTGGGTACTGATAAAAAGCAGGAAAACACAAATGAACAACAGCAGACACATGAAGGCAGTGGGCACAGATCTAAGATTTCAGTTAAAAAAAAAAAAAAAAAAAAAAAAAAAAAAAAAAAAAAAAAAAAAAAAAAAAAAACAACACACCACAAAGAAAACCCCCCCCAAAACAAAACCACAAGACACTAGGAAAAATTTACTGAAGCCGTTTCCTATCCAATACTGCATGCAAGCAAAATATAACCTGACAGCACCACCCAATTATAAGAGGGATCAAGGTGGACAAAATTGAGTTAATGACTTGCGAGCGAGAGAGAAAAGACAGTAAAGTGATGGGCATAGAGAGGGTAGCAGGAGTTCACAGACATAACCTCAAACAACCCTGCTCTGCCTTCCACTGTTTTATAGCAAGTCACATCTCATCAATTTTGATCCAGAGAACCAGCACAAAGAGGAAAAGACAGTCCCCATTAATGCCTTCACACATGGTCTATGGGTGGTGGCTGGTGGTTCTGCTGTTGATGTAATAGTACAGATTACATTTCCTGCCAACGGAGGCCTGAAATCAATACAAACCACAGTCCAAAGAGATGAGAGGCTCTGAACAGCCATCCATGTGATGTTAATGTCCTAACATGAGGTCATCAGAAAGCCAAAGGTCGACAAAGGAGGGGAGTCACTGATACTTAATGGGCTTTCCTTGCCATGCAGTCATTAATATTTAGAGCAGATGCCGTAATACACCCACGTCATTAATGCACTGAGCATCTGCAACATCTGTTTTGCCAAAACTGGAAGTGTAAACATGAGCTTGAGGGGCTTTTGGAAGCCACACCTACTCCATCTACAACCCCCTTTCCTACATCTAGTAAGTCAGTGTTGTTTTTTTGTTGCACTTTGCTTTATTGAATTTGACACATTTATATAATACACCAAAATAAAAAGTATACCCATTACACTTTAATCAAATCAGTTTATCCTTAAAAAAAAAATGACATTTTTATTTTACTGATCTACTGGACACACTGCACACATTGTAGTTTAATTATACAATCTTTTGTCTTTGCCCCCCCCACTCCCTTTCCACTCACATCACTTCAAATGGTGTAGAGTGAGATGGATAGCTCCTGCAGTACCTTGTTTGGTTTGTAGCCTGTCCAAAACAAGCTGATTTACTCCTTCTACAGAGGCACACACATTCCTAAGGCTTGTGTGGGCTTTCTGTTATCTCCTTGACAATAAAGAGTCAAGGCATGAATCAACTCAGTGCAGAGTCTGGAGCCTAGCGGTAGCTGTGCAGCCAGTTTTTGGCTCTAATGCTCTAGGCACCCACTGGCAGTGTGACAGATGCCATGGGTCTTTCCTGTTGGAGTAATCCTGCTCCCTGCCAACACTGTTGGTGAGAAATGACTATTTCATCCCTAAAGGGATAATGCAAAAAAATCTGAATGCATTTTCGATTGCAATTTTGCTTTTAGCAAGTCTACAGATCCAGGAGAACTGCCCACCACCAATTCTGTCCATTTCCCATGTTGACCCTTTGAATATTAATCATCTTATAGACTGTTCAGCAACATGACATGGGCTGAATTTTATTGTGCGTGCAGGTAAATGATAAATTAGTTTGAATTTTAGATGGATGTGGAGGTTTTAAGGAGGACTTAAGGAGTTCCTGGCCAAATTCCCAGCACTGTGCATGTACAGAAGGCAGGAGAAAAAGGGATGAAGAGGCAGAGAAGAGAGAAGGAAAGAGGGGGTGGGGTGGAAAAGAACAGATTGCTCAGTCAGTGCAAGGACACCACAACCCATCATCGGAGGAGAGTGGACCAAAGCAAATGTCAGATCTGACAACATTTGGCTTCTACTCCAGTTATTAATCTTAATCTGTTTCAGAGCACTGGAGGATGTCTCAGTCCCAGTGATGTTGTGTCTGTTACATGGTGTAGCTAAGAAACCCTGAAATAAATAAAACATTCCTGACTTCACTGTTCACGAGTGTTCACAGACCCAGCACTGCTGATCAATCAGATTTTATTCCCACTGTTCCCAGGCACCGATTCCATTTTTTAAAAGCTCATTAGTCTAACACAATCATCAAATCCTATGTACCCTTCATTCACTTTCTCCATTGGTAAAATTATTTTTAAATGATTTATTACTTTAAGTCACTTCTCCTGTTGGGAGAGAAAGAGGTTCGTCTCAGGCAGTGTGTGCTGCTACTCAAGTCCACATGAAATATTTACATGTACGAAATTGTCAATATGGCTTCCTCCTGCAGGATAGTTTGGCTAACAATAACTACTGTTTTCACAGCAGTATAATAATACAGTACACACAGCAGAGCTGAAATTACAAGCAACAGGAGATCCCGTTTGTGCAGGTCTTCCCCCACCACCATTAAAGTCTGTTGTATGCATTTCTATGAAGGTTGGAGCAATAAAGAAGAATACTGCTGAATAGTGTGAACCAGAAATCATCTTTAAAGAAAAAAAAAATAATAATACAAATTTGGGGAAAATGCTTTATACATTAAATAGTAGGACGATTTCTAAAGGCAGTCAGTTTCTCAGTCAGGAGCCATTTAAAGGTTACAGGAAGTTTAAACATCATCATAATACTGTACGGTCACAGGGTAAACCGATTTCAGTGAATTTAAATGACTATTATTCTGCCCAGAACCGGCAGCAGGAACTCATGTGCCGCTACACAAAATATGGACAACAGTTTACATTGCAGAGCTTAAGAAAAACAAATTTGTGTCTGTTCTCAAAGAAATTTGTGTCTGGGTGAAGAATTCACTTGAAAGGAGGCTGATTATTGCTCACACATACTCTTCGTGCATGCATGTGTAGAATCCAGTTGTGTGGATAACACTGCATCCTATTAATGTATAAAAACCACAGAAATATAAACCTAAAAAGTTGTCATAATGCCCAGCCCTATTCAAGCCTTACGACTAATGCATGTCATGTCTTGCTAATGTTTGTGGCCGACTCTAACAGAGGGCTAGCACAAACACCAAGTGAAATGCACACCACCACTAATGTTCCTACACATTGGATTTGACACGCTACTGACTTTACTGTCTCACTCCCCCCCCCAAAAAAAAACAAACAAAACAAACAGGCACCTGCTGCCGTTCTCCTGAAAGCAGAGTGCCTGATGCCAAGTCCCAGGAAACCAGCCAGGAAACAATCACATAAGGATGATGCAGCAGTGTAATCAGACTCTGACACTTGAAATGCCTCATCTAATTAATTCAGAGGATCTGCTTCTTCATGTACACACCCTTCCACCGGCAGAAAACACACTTGTACAGAGTAACAGAAAATAGTTCCAGCTATCTGGACAGACCACCTGGTGCCGCTTTGGATTTTTTTTTTTTCCTATTATAAAATGATCTTGGCCACTGGTTGGAAAAAAAAGAAGAAGAAGAAAAAAAAAAAAAAAAAAAAAAAAAAAAGAACATGAATAGCTGATTAACCAAAAACCACATCATCTCTCTGGTCTAGGAGTTTGCAGCATTTCTCCTTTTTACATCATTGTAAAACAAATATCACTGGGTTTTTAGACCTGTGATCTTAGATGGATTCAGCCACTGCATCTTTTGGAATAGTAATGCAAGGAGGAATCAGCTGATTAAAAACACAGACAACATAGAGTATTAATAACTTAAATATTCAATCTCAGCAGCTAAAGCTTAATGAACTTCTGAGAATAAGGGAAACTGAAAATATGATTTAACACAAAAACAAAAACCCACACACATCTCCGAGCAAGTAATAAAATGATTTAACATTATTCCTTTCCATGCTCAAGTCTAGTACAAATATTTGCACCAGTTTCACAAATTGTATTGAAACTAGTGAGTTTATAAACAGGTATCTACAGCATGACAGTTACTTTCAGCCAAATAAGAATATAATGGGTCTTTGTTGCTTGAAGGAATGACGATGCAGCACAGGGCAGCACATTATTCCTTTATTCAATAAGAGGGCATTAAGAGGAAAGGCAAGGGGAGATCAAATCTAATCAAGCCTCTCCATACAGAACATCACATCCTGTAGAAAGATGCTGGATTGGTCTGTTATGTCCAATTCTTTGTGAAGTATAACAAAAGAACACTTCATTTGCAGAAATGTCTCACAAAATCAAAAACTTTGCAATGACTTGTTTCTCATGCTTGGGCTTTCAGGTAGCAATCGTCCTACAGTACATGATAAATGCATAACAAAAGCTTTCTAGTGGAAGTGACAGCAGTGACTGGGTCAACCATTAAATTCTACAGCACACAAAAGGATCATTCGTGCTTTGTTTAGTCCAACTAGAGCGCTCTATCCAAACCACCAACCCAGTATGAGAGGGGATTATGATCCAAGTCAACAGCTCTCTGCCCTGGGGAGGTGGGTCTGGTTTCTGCCACGGGGGGGGGGGGGGGGGGGGGGGGGGGGGTCTGCCTATGACAAAGCAGTAGTTCTTCAGTATCACTGGTTCTGTTAAGGCACTCTGTCTCAGGTTATTTCTGCTAACATGACTCACACACTTGAAGTGAAATTTGACTCAATGGCCCAAAGACCACAATGAGCATCGTTCTTCACTGCTGCTTTTCAGGGCATTGAGATAAAGTCATCCTCTCATCCAGTTTGTAAGGGGATTACAAAACTCTTGATCTCAGAGCGAGATCAAAGAAAAGGAAGACATGTATGAAAGAAACAGAAGAGGATGGAGGAAGGAAGAGAGGAGTATCTGTTGGCACACCACTGATAAAATAAAGGGGCTTTCCAACCACATCATTTTCACAGACTGTGCTATTAGACTTGTAAACTGCCGGAACTTGTTCCCAGTTTATGACAGATATCCATACCTTGTGGTTTTTGATGCAGCAGCACCAGCAGCTTTAGCTGTGGTCAAAGCACTGGTTTTTGGAGCAGTGGAAGGGGCTCTGCTGGCAACAGCTAAAATGAGAAGGAAAAAACCAAACAAAAAACAAACAGTAAAGACAATGAGACGACACAGAAATCAGAACAAGACAGTTTATTCATAATACCTTATTTAGAGAACTGTGTTGAACCTTAAGCTGTCACAGCTCCTTAAGACTCACCTGTAGTTTTGGGTTTAGCTCCATTAACAGTCTCAGTTGCAAGTTTCTTCTTAGGCGTGCCATTCACTGATGGTTTGGTACCATTTGTTACTGTGGCAGCAGCAACAGAGGTAGTCCTGGCAGGTCCAGCAGACCTCTTGTCAGGCACTCTAGTTTGGTTCTTGGCTGTTGTGGAAACTGCTGATGTACCCAGTGGCCTTTTGGGTACAGCTCCTGCTAACGAAGACGTTTTTGCTGTAGATGTTGCTGCAGTCTTCTTGCCTGGAGCAGCAGAAACACCGGAGGAGGATCTGACATCATTCGCAGTGCGATTTGAGGCAGTACCAGGCCGTGAGCTGGAAGCCCCAGCAGAGGCCAAAAGCTTTGTTTGAGGCCCACCAGCTTTTGGTTTGACTTTGGCCTGCGCAGCCACTGGTTTGCCATTGGCCTTTGGAGCAGCTGTTAATGCAGTATCGTTTGCTACATCATCTGCCTGTGATGGGGCTTGTTCAGTTATGTTTTCTTGTAATGAGGAAGGCTCTGTTACAGTAGTAGCTTCACCTTCACTGGGCTCTGTGGTTTCCATGCTAACCCCATCCGGTTTCATACCCTACTTCAGAAACGTGTGGATGCTGCTGGAGTTGATGCCGATACCTACGTCTATGGGCTCACACCTGTGAATGGTCAGTTCCTCTTATCCTTAACAAGGACGTCCTGCTGAAAAAGAATACGAAAATGTGGGTTAATCTCCAAGCTCAGTTTTGACTACACTAAATGTACTTCAACTTAAAGCTGAATTAAACCATGCTGCAATATCATGGATTCACACAATAAACATGTCCCTGTCAGCCAAAGGAAACAGCAGTTATGGTAAGGGGCCTCAGAGGAATTTGGGGGAGTTTAAGAAACACAGGAAGCGAGCAGCCTGAGATGCCAGCAAATATTCTCACCAAAAATCGCCCTCCTCTAGAGTGACTACTCCATCAACTAATGCGGCACAACCATGACAATAATGCATCAGTAATGGCCAAGAATCTACTTAAACTAAAGGCAATTACCATTAAAATACCACAATAAAGAGAAAGTGAATTGCTTTAACTGTACATTTTAGGGAGAAAAAAACACTGCTCCAAATTGCTTCCAGCAGCTTAAAACTCAATGCTGGAAAAAAAACAACATAAAAATCTGTGGTTTGGAGAGCTGAAAGCCAGGAGAGGGTTTCCTAGATGTGAGCCCACAGACGATGAGACGGTGGGAAACAAGCATCAAATAACCCGTCGATAGTTTTGTGTTGAACAGATGCAATGTAATACAAATATCATCCTATGATTGGTTAACACATTTAGTGCAATGGCAAAAATGCAGACAGAAATTGTGGAAAATCAGAACTTGACACTAATTATAAAGAAGCTGTGGTGAAGAACTGAGGAAAACAAAGCACAAGGGGCAATCTGGAGATTGCGTGCCAGCTGAGTCGCAGATCTTTAGCTTATTAACCACCAAAGTAAAATTTATATTGCTATGACGGGACAAAGCTGTTCCCAGATGCTTAATGGATTTATCCCCTCCCTCAATCATCCCTTTTACCCATAGGCCCCGTGTCTTTGCCCTTTTGATCACAGAGCCCTCTACCAACCCCCTCCTAAACACTCATCTCCTGATTTTCTATAGCCCCCCACCCACCCCCTTCTCTACTTCCCCCTACATTTAGATCTAGAACCAGTCACTTGCTATACAGATGGATGATCTAGCAAGCAGAAGTCCTGCATGGTACAGCAAACAAACTGGGCAAATGGATAAAGATGGACAGGAAAACCCCCCAGCAAATATCTTCTAGAAAATGGTCAAGTAGTTAAATTAGGTAAACCAAGAGAGCAAAGCTGCTTTTCCACTATAGAAACTTAATGACCTGCATTTTATGGCAAATGCACTCTCCTCTACTCTAAATATTTGTAAAAGTCCTAAACCCCTACAGATAAGCAAAAACATCTGACATAAACTAACAGTTCCAAAGAGCAAGAGTTTCCACAGACATCAGATTACTCAGTGCATTTATAAAGCCACACTGTGTACAACAGCATGCACTACAGTAACTTTTTTTTCCCCTGTCATTTTTTCGGAGATCCCAGACTTTTGTTTCTCTCCCACAGCAAGAAGGTTAAATATTTACTTTTCAATATCAAGTCTTAACAATAACTACTGATTCATGCCTCTAAATGCAAATTCATCATGGACTATTGGTTGGAAATTCTGGAAAAACTTGTTTGACTAGTCTGTTTAGAGTTTTTGGTGTCTTTAAACCAAACTGAATCCCCCACCACAACCCCCAAAGCTGCCGATAAAATCTACAGAGTCCTTTTCTTTGTTACTTTTAAATAACTGACCCAACCCATTTGCTTTGCTAACTTCAGTTTTTAATGGTTGTTTCAATCTACTCCATATGTTTCCTTCTTTGATTCTTGTGGCTAAAAATCTCACAAAGTAAGCAAAGTTGTGAGAGAGCAGTGCACCGAATGTAATTTTGTGTCATCTCATGGAAAACATCAAGCTTCACGTGAGGATTAATTAGCCAAATGTGCAAAGCTCTTAGAATAGTGATATGCAAATTAAATCCCAAATTAAGTTTTCACATCCCCTTCAGCACTTCTCAGCCATTTTAATATAGTTGCACTGACATTTATTGGGGTGTAGCTCTTGGAGAAGACTTTCTGGTTATTCTTCTCAATAAACTTTACCCAGATTACTCAGACAGTACTGTACTTGGCATAGTTTTGCCAGTCAAGCTACTAATGCTAGGAGCTTAGCAAACAGAAGCTCGAAGCACATTCCTTCTGAGATGGTGACCCCCTTTTGGGCAACGTCTTGATGCATGCTCAATCATCCAGGTAAGTAAATCTCCAAAAGTTGATTCTGTTCATCTGGACGTAGCGTTTTGTGGGAGAAACGTTTCGTCACTCATCCAAGTGACTTTTTCAGTCTCAGCTGTATAAACAGTACATTTGTTTCAGTCATTATGCAACTGTACTGTTTATAAGATTGGGGAAACCTGCAGTCAGCTGAGACTGAAGAAGTCACTTGGATGAGTGACGAAACGTTTCTCTCACAAAACGCTACGTCCAGATGAACAGAATCCCTTTTGGGCAAGTAAAAGGCATCATCTGTGACCAGCTGACTCTTTGTGACGAAGCGAAAAGATAAAACTCCCAGCCGCACGGTCGTGCAGAGATAAGCGATGTCTTACAGCGAGGTTGCTCTGCAGAGCAACTTTTGGCCAATTCTGCTCTTTAAATTGATTTTTTCTCTCTTCCCCCCCCCCCCCCTTTTTTTTTTTTCTTCTTTTTTTTTTTTTTTTTTTTAAATTTAGAACTGCAGATTGTGTGTTCGAAATTCAGTTCACTGAAGAGCCATAATCCTCATGAGTGCAGCGTACCCTTTTCTAGTCAACATCACTCAATATGCCTGACATCTAGTACATTTTGCAGATTTTGTGATGAAAGTAAATGCCTGAAGGCTAACAGAGTGCAGCAGTGCATTTGGCCAAAAGCAGGAGAGGAGAGTGTTATTTAATGCAGTCATTACTTTATTAGACTGTTAGAGGGAGTGTGTCTAGACAGAGCAAGAACTCTGTAGTCTCTGTGGCATTTACATTCTACTGCAATAAAAATATGTGTCATTACATTTTATTTCGGACTTCTGTCTTTAAGCAGTTTAATTGCATCTGTCGTAACCCATCTCTCAGTCTCGCCCTCTGCGCATCCAGACGTTAGAAGTGGTGCATGACAAAATGGGTCACTTTTAATACTGTGTTAATACAAGCACAGGGGGATTTAGCTGTGTTTAGAGCATGACAGAGGTTTGGGATGCTTTGTGCAGACTGCTGGAGGTGATCTGTTGATAGAGATGCTGTCAACTGCAGATTTACACCAGATTGATGTTTCATATTTACAGCATCATTAGCAGAGACATAAATACACATGACAGACTGTATGCTTAGAAACTGTAGATAAATGGAAAAAAAGCCAGTGAAGTAAAACAGGAAAATATTTCAGCTATTCAATGCACATTTGTCCCCTATGCATTTCGTTGTAACTCATTCTATGCGTCACACAGCCGTGAGGATTGTGTCAATACATCTAGTATTGTGCATTCTGGACTGCTAGCTGAAAAAGCAATGTGTCAGACACTGGGCTATAAGACTTAGAACTGTACTCCACAGTTAAATCAAATTATTTAAGAAAAAGGATAAATCCATAATGCAAATGTGTTACTGCTACATGAAACTGACCACTTCAGTTTATTAATGTTGAGCTTTTACTTTATGATCCATGTCGATGCTGCATCGTTTTCAAAGTGAAGAATAAAAGCAAGTTAAGGTCTAAAAGCTGCAGCAGTATCAAGTGCACATCCGCCCCATCCACATTCCAGCTCTGACTTCCTCAAGACTCCTTGGGGCTACGCAACGACAGCTGGCTGCGTGCATGTCCGTTTGTGTGCATGAGATGAGTAACAGTGCAAGGGTCAAATGGAGAGTGATGAATGCGTGGGCTGTGTGTACATGCACAAAGATGCAGTGTATGAACGAGCAGAGGGTGCAGGTTCAAAGTGTGAGTGACATGAAAATATCCGTCACCATTAATGAGACAGCCAGAAAAAAGTGAAAACCAGAATTTGCTAGCCTGCCTACATTCCTGCAATTCCACAGGCACACTTGATTCATCGCTGCATTCTTACTACAGCCACACCTTCAGAGATTGTTTTTCAAGCAAACGGAAGCTGCCGTAGTGAATTTGACCGTTGTTTCAGGTCTGGGAGTGTTCAGCACTAGAGTGAAGTAGGGCCAAGTATACAAATGGGTTGATTGATCATTAACTTTCCTCTGGTGTGAGTCTGAGCAAGATGCATGTACGACACAGGAAAAAACACAGGCGGTATTCAGTTCAAGTGAGAGCCCAAATGAGAGTATAAAAGGGCAAACAGGAAGAGGGTGTTCGATTTATGCACTCAAATTACAAGAAAAACAGATCAAGACATTTAATTGTGTTGTTTGGGAAAGGCAGGGGTTTTCCTAACCTTGAGCTCAGGCTTCATCCTCATCAAAAGAAAAAAATAAAAAAGAAAAAAAAAAAGAAAAAAAAAATATGAAGAAACCTACTCGCATTCACTCAAGCCTACTGTACTCACCACTTCATAAACCTTTAGGATTTACGGAACGAGCCTTCAAACAAGAATCTAAAAGCAAATTCATGTTACGTAGGTAGGCAAACTGAGTCCAAGTAAACGGGGGCTGTGTGTGTAAATCCATGCTTCTCTTGACCATACAAGGTAGTAGTGGCGTTTCTGCTTCATCACCAAGTCAGTGTTTAGTTCACAGAGAATGAAAAGGAAACCAATTGGCTCTTGGAAAACAAACGTCTGAACAGTTCAGTCTCTGTGCATTAAGCCACTCTCCCCATTCAGAACCACTGGATGCTGCACGATTACAAACCACTGGTGAGTCAATACACCTCCACTTATAATTTCCTGTCAAAATTTCTACATATCCAAGAAGGAAATTACTGCGACTTTCAGTAACAGGTATTGATTGGGTCTAAAGTGACTAATAATGACCCAATCTCTATACACCGCTATCTGCATTTCAATAAACATTTAATGAGCCGTTTGGTAGTAGCTCTAGTTTTTAGTTTCTAGTCTAGTTCATTGGACCAAATTATGAGTTAGAAGACCATGGCTTTGTGCAGCTCAAGGAGTCCATATAAAGAGCAAAACAGAGATGTCATTTGCCACAACTCTTTCTTGAAACCACGGACTTTTTTTAATATATCTGCTTTGTAAATTATAACCAACCATTAGAACATTAACTGTAGGCCTAGAAATCTGCTGTTAGATCCAGAAGCCACTGATCCACAGGCTAAGTCAGCAGACTGCCCAGTGGGTGTGTACAGCCAGACCTGGTCTGGCTGAATGCACTTGCAAAGAGTAATTCACTATCTGGGCTTGATGGCACAGATAGTGGAAAATACATCCTACTCCATGTTTTGTGAACAACCCTTCACTTCATCAAATTGATCCAAGATAATTAAATATTTAAAAAAGGTGACAGCTCGTACAAAGTTATAAATAATCAGTAAACAGGAAGTCAGTGAAGGATGGGGCAGCTTGTCAGCTACTATCGGGGGCAGTGTAATACAGTGATTGGATTATTGACTTTATGTAGCTTTCCAGCAGTTACAAAGAGCTAGTGAGAAACTGTAGAAATTCATTGCATCTGTCATAAATTAACTGCTAAGGCCAAAAATTTGCTATCGAAGACATTACCTCAAAGTGGGTCTTTTGGGTGTGACCATTCGTGCATATTTTAAAGAAAAGGGTCTGTTATCTTATTTAACAGAATTCTATACATTTTCCACTCATTTCCGCACTTCTGATAAACAAAACCTGTCAGTTCACTAATCTTCCAAAACAGCTCAACACAATTCAATTACCTCCTTGAGACATTTTTACTCAGCTGTGGCTTAAGCTGTGGCTTAACACAATTTCCTTGTTACCAGTCATAAGTTTTTGTAACCCACATGACCTGTTCTACCACAAAAGGTAAGCCACAGGGAAGAAAGTTAGACTACATCCTCTCAAGTCTATCAATACAGATTCATAAAATGAAAAGCAAAAACATTACATATTGCATTATCAATGGTTCCAATATGCAGATTTTAGAACATCAATTGCCATCATTGAAATTCTCTTGATGCATGTAAGGCAGCACTACCTACACATGCTCCTCACTCTTTGAAGAAAACCCATCAAGACAACAAATGGCACTCAAGAACCTCATTATCCGTTAACAAAGAACCACATTAACCTTGAGTGATCTTGCAGCTTCACTGGTTTCTTTTCATCTGTCCAAATAACTGAACCATGTGCTGGTGTTGACAAGCCCTACATCACAGCACCCAAGACTGCATTTGTACTGATGAATGTTTATCCAGACCGTGCCAAGAAGTTGTCTATCGGTCTTCACCAAAACACTTGTCCAGAAACAAGTGTTTGGAGTACTTCAGCAAAACATTCTGCACAGATTGAGAAGAAAAAAAAAAAAAAAAAAAAAAAAAAGTGCTGACTGACAACAATCAATGTTCCTGGCAAAGAGAAAAAGAAAAACAAAAAACACTTTCACCACAGGAGTTGGACAAATGTTAAGCATGCAGCTTAATCAATTCCATACAGGAGACTAACAGGTGCTAAGTGACTGTAAGCTCCTCAACACTGTCATTAGAAGCAGGTGGTTAAGTGAAGCTACAAGTTAAATGGACTTAGCCGGCTAGCCCTTAAGGGAGTGGCAATAAAACAAGATGGACTCCCAGCTATTGGCAGTGCTGTGGTCTAAAGGACTGCAGAGAAGTGGGCTGCAATCTGTTCCAAACCTGGGAGGGTTTTCAAAAGCAAAAGCCAGGCTTTCCTGCTGGCATAAGGACAACCTGACAATGGAACAAATAATAACAGCAATGAGGTAAAAATCTAAGTAGTGAGGAAAGGAATGGAAATATTTCTGTGCAATCGCATCTGATCTTCTTACTTGTTCGTGTGCATAAATGAGTTCTACATCATAGCGCTATGAGGCGGTGGGGCCATTCAGACCCCATTGTGTGTACCCCCACTCAGGCTTGGTGCTAAGGAGAATGGGGGGTGGGTGCTCAGAGGATTAACTGGAACAGCGGGACAGAGGAGCAGCTGGCACTGAAACTTCACCTGTAAGACTAGGGACACTTGTGTGAAGCTACCCCATTCTTAATATACTGAACACTAGGGGTGCAACAATACACAAAATTCACGGTTCGGTTCGATACTTTGGTGTCACGGTTCGATATTTTTTCGATACAAAAAAAAAAAATGTTCATGCCTTTTTAATTTGTCATTTATTAAAATTATAAATATATATTTTAACTCAAAAGTACAGTTTTTAAATTTAATGTTGCTGAAACAACAAAGTAATAAATCTATCTGATCGAGAAATCACTCATCTTTGGAAAAGAGAATTTATTACAGAGAAATGGCTCTTTCCAAAATAAAAGCTATACTATACCCTTCTTCTGGGCTATATTCTCAGCAGCATATTAAACATATCAGGTCCCCATAAGAAGAATCATGTGCTAACGGCTGTCTAAATGACTCGGGTAAAGTTTGTAGCATGCGTGCTTGTTGTTTTTGTCTGCTTCCACTCGTCTTTGCACTAGGATGATGTCGGCGTAAATGTGCAGTCATATTCGTTGTGTTCCCACGAGTGCTGTCAGCGTTAATCTCGTTAAAATGACGTTAACGCCATAACGCGGCAAATCTCCGTTAACAAGTTACGGCGGATCGCCCCGTGTGTGGGGCTGGACGGCATCAACACGTTAACAAGCTAACTGCGCTAACGCACTAGTTCCCACCAATTGAGCATTGCGGCACATCCGACATACTGTTTTACTTTTGTCCATGACGCACTTACCATCAGGGTCATGCTTCACATGAAAACCAAGATAGTTCCAAACGCCAGATCTGAATGAGGGTGGGGGAGGTTCAATTTCGGGTAGGGTTGAGGCAGTTGCCATGTTGCAACGAACTTAGCTTCTGTCTTGCTAGCTTGCGCTGCGCTCAGTGGATCTGCGCTCGACAGTGCAGCCTAGGCGGAGTAGTCGAACGCAGATCCACTGAGCGCTCAACACAGACAGCATCGTCAGAAGAAAAGTTGATAAAATAAATAAAAAAAATTTGTATTGTTCGATACATATGCGTACCGAACCGAAAGCACTGTATCGAACGGTTCAATATCGATACAAGTATTGTTGCACCCCTACTGAACACACAGTGAAGCATTCAAATCTGCCATCGGTCAACCCTTACCGCACCAACAGGTTATTTACATTAGCACTACCAGAGTTTTTTTTTCTAACGACTATAAATGCAAACAAAATTAGTCTGCTACCTTTAAAGAGAGGTAATTTCTGACCCGTTATTCAAAATGTATTCAAGTTTAAGTAAATTAAACACCACATTTTTAAAATCACACTCCTAGTGACTTTTCAAACACAATAATCACTCAAATTAAGGTTTTTTTGCTGGTTGGAGCTGCCCTTGCCCACAAGTTAAATATTACCTTTCAAAATAGCATAGTCTCTAATCTATTACTCCACTCAAAAGAAAACAAGGAAGGAGCATATGATATAAGAAGAGAAGAAAGGCAACAGGACTGCCAGGAATGAAGCAGCGACCAGGAAAAAAGGTCCGGTTGCAGACTGAAGGCGAAGCATGGCGGTCATAAAAGAAAATGCAGATTAAATCCCACCGCCGGCCCAATCAAAAGCGCGGTTACACAAAGCAGGAGTGCCGTAGTAATCAAACCGAGTTCCCGTGTGAGGCGTGACTTTAAAATTGGAACTCAAGGCAGTCCGGGAGGAATTCAGTAGTGCTGTGTGATACTACAATTTTTGATATCGATCTGATACCAAGTAAATACAGGGCCAGTATTGCCATTACTGATACTACGTTGAGAGCACTATGTCATGACATTTGCAAATTCTGAATTTGTTTTAAAGACCACTAAATTGACAATAATTAGTTAACACAAAAAACCCTACACTTTTCAGGATTGTTTTTGTTTTTTGAGGGGGTGTGGGCTGGAATTTAAATGTGCCTGTCTTCAAAGGACTTTATGTCAACCTCTTTTTAAATGTTCTATAGGCGATAAATAAAATAGATTCATGTTTGAGATATATTTTTTCATTTTTAATAAATAAATAACACCATTCAGTAGGCTATATACTGAACTTGGAGGAGAGAAACAAAGTATCGATCCTTTCACGCTAGTATCATCCACTACCAATTCCAGTGTTGGTATTGATACTGCCAATATTTGGATCAATCTGCCCACCTCTAGAATTTAGCCCCATATGAAACACATAGATAAAAGACAAATGCAGTTAAATGTAGTCAAAGGGAGATTGAAGAAATATGCCATTATATTACAGGCCTGTTACATTTTCCACAACTTAAATTCAAAACAAGAGCCAATTACAAGTTTCGATTGAAAAATCGAGAATGGCTGGGCTGTAGAGAAACCAGAGATGACATCACTTTTGGCATATTAAATCAACTCAGGGCTACTCCCTGTCCACCAGCCAACTGGTTATAGACAGGCAGATAGTCAATATAACACTGAAGAGCCCACAGCCAGATCAGTTACGATCTCTGTGACCGGGCCGGGTGAGGTGAGGCCAGATGGACACCGATCCCACACCTTGCCAACATGCTTCTGATAGCCACACCCCTGAACTGTCACACACATAACTAAATACACATTGGCAGACTTTCATGCACATCAAAGAGGCAAAGGATAATAAAAGATATACACAGCCAATCCAAAACAAACACATTTTATTGTTGTTGTGAACTTTGCTTCTTCTTTGGCAGTTATCTACAGTTATCGATAGTTCTCAGTTTTCCTGTATATAAAAAAAATAAACAACTGTGGTACCCAACAAAGATGTTTTACCCTTTCTTAGGGAAATTACCAGGATAGATGAGACTAGCCAAAAACAGAATATGAATATAGTATTATTTAGAAATGCAGGATTAATTTAAACATAAAATAAATTTGTTTTTCATTGAAATGGTGACACATAATAGTAAAATGGTACACTTAAGGTAATACAGACCAACTGTGCTTACATGCACAGTCACCTCCTAAAGGCTCATTCAGAGCCAGGAAACTCAATTCGTGCTTTAGTGGACATGAAGGCTGCACGTGTCAAAGAGGGGACAAGCTCTGAGGCATCATATTACTCATACAATACAAAAACTAATCTAGTTAAAACCGTTGGCATTCAGCCACACACAAACACAGGACTCATTGTTTACAGTTCTCTCATTACCTGTTCTTTGTAATGCTACAACACACAAACCCAAATAAACTCTAATAACTTTTTTTATAAATAAATACACCCTATAAATGTATTTTAAAACATTTTTAAAAAGCATTTTGCTGTATTCTACAACCACATGGAGAAGGAAAAAAAAAATATCTGGCTTTAGGAAGGCATTCAAGGCTACCATAGTGACCTAACAGACATATTTCTAAAGTGCTGAAGTACTGTTTCAATAATTACAGTGCATTGAGACTGGCTTCACAGTTCCAGACAGAGTACCTAAAAAAATGCAGCGCCAGCATCCACTACTCTATCCTAATGGGCAGCAAAGTGCCAGCCTCCAAACCACAGTGATGAGCATTACATCCTTACCATCCCACAGCTACAGAGCCAAGAGAAACATAGGCAACAAGGGTGAATGATGAAATAAAGTTTAACCCTTAAAGTCTTCCTAAACAGATGTAGTGGAGCAGGGTTCAAGCACACTGGTGGTAGCCTCACAACCCTGCACTCACAGTTAATCCAGCTTTTTGACATTCATGCATGTAGGCACTGATGGAAACCAAAGCTGTGGTACCACTTTTTAGCCAACTTCAGCAACTAGCATAGTGCTACAGAAGAGGAGTCAGCATAAATCAACATCATAGAAATTACCATTTACTTTCAAATATCACGACTATAGCTTTCAACCAAACAAATGACATTTCATAGAAGGGTATTGAAATTATCTATTTATTTCATAACAAGTAAAATGACGGCTAATGTGTTACTTAAAAGGCTATCTGGGAATGCCGAACCGGCTGTGGATCGGCAAACTCTGCAGTGTTGTGGTAAAACTGACAATAGTTAACTAATGTGACCTAGTGCAGAGGGGGAGAGTGTTACTGTAGGTGTGTGACCATCAGTTTAAAGATCATGCGCTCTTTTGTGCCAGTTAACATGTAACTCAATAGACTGTACAAGACAGCCAATCACAAGCCTGCTCACAAAGAAAACAGATCTATGAGAGCTTAAGAGCACAAATTCTGTGGTTGCTGAGGACATTTTTTTGTCCCACGGTGCAAATATTGAGATCTTACCTGCAAAAATCCTACTTCATCCCCTGGCTGCAAGTATTTTATTTTCAAAATTCCCATGAGTGGACTCTGAGCCACTCTAACATTATGCAAATCTGCTGGTGTCCAATCTACTAAAACGATCATGAGACAACTTTTAGGGGTTAAAAGTAAAAATGTATATATAAATAAAATACAATTTAAATAGAAAACAAAACCCTAAAAGTGAGTTTCTTCCCAACCGCATGCAAAAGCTGATAACTCAGCAAAGCTCCCTTAAATATGAGCACTTCTGGCTCCATTTTTATTTAACAAAAATAAATAAATAAAAAAAATTACCACAATGCTTGACTAGAAAATGAGATGCTGTATCTGAACCCCTTTGGTTTCTCTCAGGATATTTGTCTTTTTGCAGCCATTTTTCATCCATTTTGTTGTCTTTTGTTTGCAAATTTAATTGCATATTAAAGTCCCATAGTGTGAGCACTGAGCGTCTCTCAACCACTCACACGTTTGGTTTGTTGATATGGAGGTGGTTAACATCTTGCTATTGGGAATTTTTCATTCTGATCAGAATTTTTAAAAAGATCATCATATGAACTTTCCACCAGATCAGACATCAGTATAGTATGACAAGTGTGGATTGAATTTCCATGGGAGTGGGACTGAGACTGACTCTGGTTACAAGATGTAACCAGCTCACTTCCAGGAAAATGCAAATACTCCATGCTGTGCAAGGGTTATGCACTTTTCATTCATCTGCTCTGATTTTTGACATGAAATAAGGTGACTGATGGACATGATCTCTAATTTCTTTTAAAAACTAAAATGATTAATACAAGAATGATTCCACAGGGACATTAATTCTCGATTGGCTAGAAACCCAATTTCAGATACTGTACAGAACCCCTTTTCTCATTTTTTTTATATTATAAAATATTAAAATTGTTTAGAATGACTTAAGTTTCAAGAAGGGTTAACTAATCACAATGAAAACACCAAGCACATTCTGTTGGGGGTTAATGATGAGGAATATTTTAGATGGTATTACAAACGGATGCATGTTCCAGGTCCGAAAAGTGAAGCCAGTACAGAAGTGCCTCAAACTTGCCTTCTTTTTAAATTTGCCAGTAGGTCTTTTTTTGGACTACCGACAAAATCTTTTCAGAAGTTTCTTCCTGTTAAAAGGGACTTTTAACAGTAGTGGTCCATGGGATTGTTGGGGTTTCTTTCTAAAATTATAGTGCATTTACCTTCCAATATAAATGTCTTTAAGTGTCTGCTGTAGTGATTTGGCACTACATGAATAAACCCGAGTTGACCTGAATACGATTTGAACCCCTGACATCATATCCACTCAGAGCTGAGCACAAATGATGACCCAATGCAAAGCTGAATAAACAGCCAAAAATCAGGAATAATGCTATAGAATATCACTGCAGTTATCAAACTGAAAGTGAAACTTGAGACATAAAATTGCCACTTTTATTTACCCATCACTTCAAATAACAATCCCAGCACTGCACTGACAGTCTGTTAGTGCTGTAACAGTTATGTTAATACTGTTGCTGGTCCTTTACCTTTTTCCTGTCATAGAGAAGTCATAATAGGCAACATATTTGGAGTGTAGAGAATTGAATGTTAAAAAACAACAACTAAACACTGCAGCCACTGTTAGTGCTTTTTTTTTTTTTTTTTTTTTAATCTTTTTGCGTTTTTCCAACCAGACACAAATGCAACCAAGAATCCACCTGAAGGCGCCTCGTAGCTGGCAAGGTTTGACAAGGAGGTATCTGACGCATTCCATGGAAAACAAAAGGACAGGTTTGTTAATCAGTTACAGACTTGCTTCCTGGTGCACTGTACCCATTTACGCAAGCCAGTCACACTAAATTTCTCAAACGCAGCCACCTGCATTTTTCGCACAGACCGTCATGCCTGAAATAAAACAACAACAACTGCAGTCTCCCCATTAGGCACCACTGCCCAGGCTCAGTCATAAAACAAGCCTTAAAGTTTACAAGCCAAGCATACCAGGGCTGAAGGATGTGCAGAGAACTTGAACTTGCAGCAAATGCTTAAATCAGTTCCCCCTATTCAACATAGTAGTTTTGGGGTTTTTTTAAGTTCTTGTACTAATACTGTAAAAATGTTTCATGTGCTACTGATAGTTTGGATTTTAAAAAGAAGTTCATAATACTTGTACATTCCTGTTTACAAAATCCCGTTTATCCAGCTTGGAAGTTTAAGGTTACAGAAGGCACTGAAATGAGAAAACTATGTCAAGCCCTTCTTCTGGGATGCTTTGACCTTTGGGAAGAGGAAGAGGAAACGGGGGTTTCGGGTAGGGGAAGTGGCTGTACAGTATGAGAGGGAAAAAAAAACCCCAACCAAACACAGCTGTGTCCAAGTTCACAGGCTGGCAAAATATGTGAGCCTTTTACTTAACTTTAAAGCTACACTCCATCATATACTGCTAAAACAGTAGATATCTGATGCATCTTCATATGCTCGACATCTGTGACCAGGAAGTGCACAAATACACCAGCCAAGTCATTCAAATTCAGTTAAAAGGTGACTGCATTTCTCCATTCGTTTCCGAGGAGCCTTTTAAATGGGGCAGAAGTGCAGATTTTGCCAGATTCATCCTCTGAAGTAGGACACAGCAGCAGTGAACCTGTAATGACCCCCAAGAGCTTAGCCAGACAGTCAGAATAAACAGAGAAGGGTGGGTGTCATGTGGCTGTGTCATCCACACCCTATGTCACACCCAAGTGATGAAATGGGTTTGGGAGTAAGAAACACACGCCCAAAAGCAAGGGCCTGCATGTAAATAACATTTCTGAAGCCAGGGACAGTCACTGGTCCTGATTCCAAAAACCCTGCCACACCACACCCAGTCAAGCCCCAAAACACAGTGATTATGTAATGCAGACTCACAGCCAAAACCTGGAGGATAAACAGCATCGCTCTATCATTGAGATCTGCAGACGGTGCCTCTGATAGTCTGCCTTACTTATTGCTTTGCCAGGTGGAGAGTGAGATCACCCCATATGCAGAGATGCAAATATGAAAACAGGCCTTGATGGTAATCTTGGAAAGAAACTACCAAGCTGGCACTGCTAAGATAACAAAAGGTGCACGGTGCTTAAAATGACTTTTCATGGGAACTTAACGCATGAATGGCAAAGTAAGGTTCTCAGATGAACACCTAAAGATACACCATATGAGGAAAAGAAAACACAAGATGCCCACATATCTAACTTTGCAAGCCTGGTTCCAGTTTTACCTCCCAATAGTCTGGTTTAGAGAGTTTCTGGGTGATTTAAACGCCTCAAAGGGAGCTTTAATAACACCGATTAGCAGAGGGCCCCGTCGTTCTGCCTCGCAGAACAATAGCGTGTGTACGCCGGGGAGGCTGGCGTGAAGCTGCTCAGTAAACTGAATCTGATGCCAACAGAGACCCTGTCAAACCGAGAACCTGGAGCACCGTACATCGGGATAAATTTCACCCCGAGACAGAACCGCACACCGGAACCACCGCCCCATCGCTCAGCTCCGTGCTAACGTTTCACATCCATCATCCCATCAAGCTACACACCGACCACTCCACACCACAAAGAGGGCGTCTGGCTTCAAAACAAACGCTGCTTTCTTCATTTAAGAGATGCTAAAATAAAACAAAGAGGGTTAGCGCTTCTAGGCAGAACTGTAATTTTTAAATTTAGCAGAAAACTGTACAAAGATGTAGCCTAACTTGAATGATGTCGCTCGCGGCAGAAACGTTGCAGCGTAGTAAATTGTCCGTTACCTTTCAGCCGTCGTTAAGACTCCCGAGGAAACAAACAGTCGGCCCCTTTCGGCCCCGAAGACGACGTGAAACGCACTAAATATGCAGGCGAAGCCGTAAATTTTACTGAACTAACAATAGAGCCGCGCGTTCAGCGGCGGGCGTCCCTCCTCGTGTCCTTCCCTCCACGTTTGAGCAGCGGCAGGAGGCGACGGGCTGCTCCCCTTAATGAAGGACGGACCCGAAGGGGAGGAGTGGCGGAGGAGTCCGGCTACAGACTGAAGGCGAAGCGTGGCGGTTATAAAAGAAAACGCAGATTAAATCCCACCGCCGGCCCAATCAAAGGCGCGAGCCCCGGCGGTTATGCAAAGCAGGAGTGACGTGGTAGTCAAACCGAGTCCCTGTGTGAGCGCGTGACTTTAAAATTGGAAATCAAGGTGGTCCGGGAGGAATTCAGTAGTGCTGTGCGATACTACAAATTTTGGTATCGATCCGATATCAAGTAAATACATGGCCAGTATTGCCAATATATAGCAGTGTGTCATGACATATGACAGGAGTCATAATCAATTGACAAGTTCTGAACACGTTTTAAAGACCACTAAATTGATAATAATTAGTTAACACAACCCCACCCACCCCACACACACACACCTTTCAGGGTTGTTTTTGTTTTTTTGAGGGGGTGTGGGCTGGAATTTAAATGTGCCTGTCTTTAAAGGACTTTATGTCAACTTCTTTTTAAATGTTCTATAGGCGATAAATAAAATAGATTCATGTTTGAGATATATTTTTTCATTTTTAATAAATAACACCATTCAGTAGGCTGTGTACTGAACTTAGAGGAGAGAAACAAAGTATCGATCCTTTCACTCTAGTATCATCCACTACCAACACCAGTGTTGGTATTGATACTGTCAATATTTGGATCAATCTGCCCACCTCTAGAATTTAGCCCCATATGAAACACATAGATAAAAGACGAATGCAGTTAAATGTAGTCCAAGGAAGATTGAAGAAATATGTCAGGCAACTTTATGTAGTTGGAATTCCAAAAAAAAAAACCCAATCCTGCAAATTTGTGGCTTCAACAGCATTACTTTGTCCTGCAGACACACACATCTTTTAAAACACAAGCACATGCACTGACCAAGCTGAGATAACCTTGTCCTTTTTCCAATTTCACCCTCCCTAAGCCAGGATAACAAGATGGAGTATCTCCAGTTTGTAGATACGACCTAATCCTGCTGCTGCACAGAGTTAGAGTAAACAACAGGAACCATATCAGTTCAGTTCAGTTCATTTTTATTTCAAACATTTCAAACATGTGCCTTCACAATCATTAAAAAATATCATTTCATTATCAGATTAAACTCCTCTTATAGGCCTTATGCACAGCATGCCTCTACCTTGTTTTATCATCTTTTTCCCACAACTGTGGATAGAGAAAATCTTTTACCCCTTCACATCACAGTACCTGCTTTTATTAGATTTCTACTCATGAAGCTCCTCTGTGAAATATTAATCTTTTACTTTACTTTTTCCTATTCTCTTGTTGATTTTGCTCCCATTTTTGTGTAATTTTCACCCTATTATTGCACAAGAGAGTGTCAGGAGTGCTTCATGGCTGAAGAATAGCAGCAAGAGTGAAAGGGAAGGTTTACAAAATGATAGCGAGACCTGCTATGAAGTACGGTTTGGGGGAAGAGGACATCGATGTGACAGAGAAGGATGTGGGGATAGGGTGAGAAGGAAGGAGACGAACCGCTGTTGTTACTATGGGAACAGCTTAAAGAAGGAGAAGAAGAATACAAGTTGTTTTTGTCCTTTTAAATTCAAGTATAGCTACAGTTCATTAAGAGCCAGCGGTGATTTATTCAACCAGGAGTTTTCCAAGAATCTCCGCTTCTCTGCGGGGACAACTCAAACTCTCTGCCTCAGATTCCTTCACCCACATATTTGCGATCTGTACTTAAAACCAAAATTCCTGACAAAGAACTGCAAGAGTTGCACAGCAGGTTTGGATAGTTGTATCCAAAGAAAGCGAATAAGAGATTGAAATTGTTAATTATCTGTGCTCACACTTTGGTACAGTGTCCACCGCCCTGTGGTACGAGCCCACAATAGGTTTTAGACGCATGCTTTTATTTTCTTATCACAATGAGACTTTGAGCTGCAGCTGCAGGCTCAGTGAAACACTGAAAAGACAGAAGGATACAAAGACGAGCAAAATGGGTTTGGACAGCTGACATCAGCTGTTGTTTTCTCTTATGAGCACGGAGAAAGAATGAGGTTATTTAAAAGAAGAGGCCGTGGGTAAAGAGAGAAATCTGAGTGAAGGGGAGGAATGAAGGTTTAGCAAAAAAATCAGCAGCCTTGGACTCACTGGTGTACACGTTCTCACTACACTTCGATGAAGACTGAGAAACAGAGAGAGAGAGAGAGTGTGTGAATCATGTGTCTCTCCATCCCTGCTCCTTTCAGGACTCTGGCAGTTGTTTCATCAGCTGCCTGTCATCCTTTCCAGTCGGGAAGGGGCCCTGCGCCAGAGCGAGGGGGGAAAACCCAAAGCTCCTCCAAAAGTTTAACTAATTCTTATTTTAACCCTTTGCCTCCTCTGAAAGCGTACTAGAAGTAACCCTTGAAGCTCTTTTCTAAACTGAGTGCTTTCTGTCATAATTTCTGCCTCATTATAACACAAAATGACTGGGTATGCATCAGAGGTTAGGAAGGGTGATCTCTCTCTGTGCAGCTACCCTTGGAAACTATTGTAATGGTCATCAAACCAAATCTTTACTGATCTGTACTGAGGTGTCACTGAGTCCACAGGAGAGGTCATTCAGTGTTGTGTTTATGGAGGAAAGTGTTAAGGAGATTTATTCACTTCCTGTTTTTTTTTTTTTAAACGCAAACTGAAACCTAAAAACCAAAATCCCCATAGCATGAAGCTGCCTCTTGGGTGTGAATCCAGCAGAAACGATTTTTAGGCTCCATCTTTTAGTTGCATAAACTGAAAACTAATGGAATCCATCATTATTTCGCAGGACTGAAAAAAAGCTGTAATCCCCACACATCCTGCTCATCCATTTCAGATTGATCATAATGTTGTTACACAAGGGTGTGGCTCAGCGGTTAAAAAAAAAGAAAAATCCTTAACAGAATTAGGATAGACTGAGAATTTGAAAGGCTTTTACGCGCACACTGTCTTGTTTTTAAATCTGCTTCTTTGCTGTGGTCTTCACTCACCCATCTGCCCAAACACCTCACAGTAAGGACAGCTGCACACACAAAACAAAGCCCCCCCCCCCACACACAGACACACACGCTGACACACCAAACAGAACTCAGGCGCTGATACCGATTCAGTGACACGGCACGTAAGATGAGGGGGAAGGAGACGGTCCTCGCCGCTGCCACTGCTCCTGCTGCAGGCCTGCGTTTTTGATCTGGGATGCTTTGTTAATTTAAAAGCCTGTGAAGTTCAAACGGCGAGTCACAAATGAACAAGCGGCATCAAACTGGGAACAACAAAAGGACCACACCTGACAATAGCATATTGCTACAACTGAGACCATTAGAAGCTTTTGGAAAGACGACTTTCCCTCTGGGCTTTCACTGAACATCAAAGGTGCTGAGTGAAGTAGTCCTACACATTCACACACACCAAGTGGAAAAAAATGAAGACAGCCTCTAATCCAACAAGATGGATGGGCCATGTTTATGAGAGACATTACACTGTGGATCTTTCCTTCTGCCTTACACACTCCAACATGAGGCACCATCAGAGCGGTTGGCTACATAATGCATGATGATATTAGGTTAAGTGGGTGGAAGGCAAAGATGGGCTACATGAGCTGCTGCCAAAGCTTGCTTAGGACGCTCAGCAACCAGGAAATGAGCTCATGTGTTCTCTAACAGAAGAATTGCAATCTACCCTCTGGAAGATCAGCGCCCCAGCGACTCAGCAGAAACATACAAGGCATTTACAACATAATCATGATGTGTTTTAAAGCCCCCCACGTCTGTCCTTTTCATATGAAAGTGAGAAAAAAAAAGAGAGAGAGAGGGCTGGAAATACACTCCTGAACATGCATGAATCAAGTCCCTGCAATGAGATATTGATCTATATTTTCTTGAAAGAGCTCTCACAACCTTCAAATTTTTATAATTTACATCTATTTTTTAAGAATTACCCATCTTTTCATTTTCTTCCACTTATCGAATTCAGGGTCACGGTAAGGGTGGAGCCTATCCCCATATGATAGGCTGTCATAGGGTGAGAGCCAGGGTACCCCTTGGACACATCATTAAAACCCATTTTTATTCCTTGGCTTATGACACAGTCTGACCCTGATTTTATTGTTTTAAATGTAATTCTAATTATCATTTTATACTATTTTATTATTGTTTTTGCTATTTGTGCCAATTTTATTATTTTAAATGTCATTTTAATTATCATCTTATTTTTTTAAATATTTTTTCTTTATTTTATATTCTTTCTTTTTTTTTTTTTTTAACTTGTTCAATGTATCATTTCTGGCATGTCAAGTGTACAGCACTTTGTGTTCAGCTGGGGGCTGATCTGAAAGTGCTATATAAATAAATTGCTTGCTTGCTTGCTAGCAGTCTATCACAGGGCTAACAAACAGACATGAAACCATTGATTAGTTACTCGAAAGCTAATTTAAAGTCACCAATCAACCTAAAACACGTGTCTTTAGAACCTGGACAGAACATGCAAACTCCACATAGGATGTTTGCAGCCAGCTGGTGGATTTTAACCCCAGACTTTGTTTCTGTGAGGCAACAGCGCTCCACCATGCAGTCTATTTTGAAGACAGAACCATTAATTTCCAGATTTGGATCAATAAATTGTTCATGCAAATCCATCAATAATTTTGGATAGCGGAGAAAACCACTGGGACTTCTCCATTCAGGAAGTTGCACCGAAGAGCCAGAACCATTATCAGTGACTTCTCACACCCTCCATCACAGACCGTTCCCACCAGCTTCTGCAATAGCTTTCCCCCAGGGTCATCAGACTTCTGAACTCAAAACGAAGATACGCCACAACTCCACAGGTCATTTTTACCATTGCACTTTGTAGTATTTTTGCTGCTATACATTTAAATATAGTTTTTATTTTCTTTTAAATCCTGTGTCGTACCAGTTGGAATGTTATTTTATCCCTTGTACACTTGGTGTGTATTTAATGACAATAAATTTGAAATCTAAGTCTAGCTTTTGAGTAATCCTGATAAAAATGACACCCCCCCGCAAAAAAAAACAACCAACCACACAACAAAAACACAAAAAACACAACCATGCAAGGTTGCGTGAATCACCATCCCGACACATGAACTACTTCCTCCCTCTGCTGATGGTTAGGTGGAACAGCAGGAAACAGTTCGTTGACTTAGATCAGACCGGGAAACTTTAATCAGTAGTTTGACAACTATGACAAGTCACACTACGTGTTGTCCCTCACAAGTACAGTTCAAGTGCAGGTAATTCATTAAAAAAAAAAAAAAAAAAAATCACAAAACAAAAACAAGATAAAAACAAACAAAAAAAAAACAAAAAAAAAAAAACCTCCAGTGAAACACAAGATACAACATTTAAAGTTATGTATAATTTAGACATGTTGTCCATGGAAATCCAAAGTCCATCTGTATATTTAGCTTACAATTTACTCTGTCGGTGTTTCAGGCAGAAAATGCAAAGGCTGAAAAAACATCTTATACTTCATTTACCTACTCCTCCCTGACCCATAGCTCCTCTCTCTAAATGGTATTTGGAGTCCAGACTGAAAAACTCCTTAAACTATTGTGCGTTTTTTTGCGATAAAAAGACAAACAAACATACATTATTCAAGTTTCTACTAAAGATCAAATCAGTAGGCAGCAGTTAGAGACATCATTATGAAGACAACAAACAACAAAAAAAGCAGAGCAAGCCACTAAAACAGGACAATATGTTGTTTTCCTTCTTGTTATCTCTCCCAAATCAGACTCCGCTTTACTTAGTCGGCTAATGGTCATCAACGCAGTTTACAAACAGGGGTGCAGCACTTTTGGCTTTGATACACTGAGTTTCTTTTTAATACTTCAGCTTCATTAAAGAAATGTGGGTCTGAAGAAGAAACTGCAGCCAAGGTCAGGCAAAAGCTAAGTGCTTTGTTAGTGAACGATTGCGTCCCATTACCCTGATCATTACTGAAAGAAAACGAAGCAATAAAAATGAAATAAACTGGGCTCTACATTTGAAGGCAACATGATGCAGCGGAGCCGCAGCTAATGACACTGGTCGAAACTTTATAATAAATGTGCAGCTCACAAAGAAAATGAATCAATTCCACGCTGTACGCCCATCTACGGTCCCGTTTTCTGATATGTTTTGGAACTATGTTAAAAACAATCACATGGGGGGATTTTTTTGTCCTGTTCTGTTTAAATGTCATGTCATGATTCTCCAGCTAGCAAATTAGCTTTGGCTATAAAAAGGCATTTAAGAGATATTAGATTATTTAAATTTTTAAAATGAGTTCTGTACAATAAAATGTTGCTGAATATAATATGATATAAATATCTAATTTTAAAAGTCTCCTCCTCAGGAGCCAACCGATTTGAAATATTTCAAAGTAAAACAAACAAACAAGAAACAAAACATAGAAAGCACCAAAAGAGTTCCTACTCTGGGTGTGCATAAAATATACCAGATATATTAAAAATACTGAATGATGTTTCAAAAAACACACTAGAAACAAGAGAAATGTCTGTGCAATAGCCTTCTTCGATGCTGCTGTTTATACAGAGGAAAAGGCCCAGCTCTTCATCAGCCAACAGCTGCTTCTTCATAAAGCTACAGGTCCAAGAAGACGGCTGCTGTTCCACGTTTCCTCTGCAGAGCGCAGTTCCAGCCAATCGCAACTCCCACTTTGGAACAGTCATTTGGTTTGACCCAGATACACGGAGACGCCGGGCGTTGGGCGCATGCAGTGTGCCCTACTGGTCAGCAGGGGAAGCTAGTGAGGCTTCAGAGGTTGGTGAGGTTGAGTTCAGTTCACCAGCAGGACATCTTCATATGTGGTTGTTCTGAGGGGAAAATAAGGTTTGATGACTTATCTGATGATTTACTACAGTTAGGATGTTTAATATTATTATCTCTGTAATTACAGTTTCTTAATGGTAATATTTACTGAAGCATATTTTAACAATTTTAAAAAAGTAACACGATATTCACTGATGCATTTTTGATGTGATATGATGTAGAGTATTGAAATAAAGCAACTTTCACCACAGCAGGAATGTTTGATTTAGCAGATTTTTGGTTTAAATATTTATTTTTACAGTGGATGTCATTCCCAACAACTCCAAAGGCATCCGTGTCTCTTCCCAGGACAGAACCAGGGGATCTTTTGCTTGTTAGGTGAATGAGTAAACCACTCCACTATGTTATTCAAAAATAATAAAAAAAAATTTGATCGAGCTGGAAACTGTATCTTGTTTTTAAAATTAAGGATAAAATATTGGTGTGTTCATAATCACGTATACAACTTTACGTCTTTTTCAGTGCTGATCATTTTAAGGATTTTAAGGACCTAAATATGCTCCCTCTGCTGGCTGGTTTGTCTATAAAAGGAGGCACAGCACAGACCTGAAACACATACATACCAAGAGGAGGACTCTTAAACAGTTAAACCCCCATCCCTGGGACTAAGATCATAAAAAACAGCAGTAGTTGGGATTTAACAAAGTAATCCAGCTGTGTCAAACATAATATTTAATTGTTTGCACTTTGATTACCTCACCGCCTCTCTCTGTTCACATTGCATGGGTCTACTGGAGGTTTCTTTCTCTTAAAAGGGATTTTTCCTTCCCACTGTTGCTAAAGTGCTTGCTCATGGGGGAGGGGGGGGGGGGTCATCTGGTTGTCGGGGTTTTCTCTGTATTATTTTAGTGTCTATATCGTACCAATTAAAGCACCTTGAGGCGACTGTTGAGTAAATTTGGTGCTATATGAACAAAATTGAATTGAATATGTGGTTGGAAAGACTAAGACATGAGAACAGGATACCAGGAGAACCAGATGTAAATAGGACAAAGGATGTATAAATGTGAGGAAAGAAAAAATGACCTGATTTCCTTCCAGTGTGCTTGGTCAGAGCCTGATAATTAACACCTGTATAAATGGTAGAGAAACATGGTCTTTCTCTCTCTTTTTCTCTCCTCAGCAGCAGCCAAAAATGTAATCAACTAACTTTGCGACATAATTGTGAGGTTGATATTTTTGTGCTGTCAGCTTAGATTAGGGGGTCAGACTTCACAGTTTTTGTGGTTGTTTAATAAAGCCCGCTGTCGCATTTATCTGCTTTGGTCTTTAGAAACGTAGCATTATGTTAATTTAATGAAAAAAAGAAAATATTGATCTGTTTATATGCTTTGACCCATCTCTTTGGATATGATGTACATGTTTAAGCTTTCTGGGGGGGTCACAGGAGACTCACTCACCTGTCACAGCAGCAGAAGAAGGAGCAAGGTGAAGTCTCCAGACCTCTGAACTTCCCAGAATTCGGTGCATCTGTACATTCTGCTATGAAGGCATGCAGATCTGTTATGTGGATTGGTTCTTGGGTTTGATGCTGTGGAAATCAACAACAACAAAAAAGACAGTACTGTTACTTTAGTTTGGATGGTGAGTTCTTTGTAATGCAGACTGATTCTCCACATTGTAAATAAACTGATTCTTTTTATATGCAGCAATTTCCTACCTTGATGGTCTCGTACGCTCCTGTGATGAGAGCGATGAACAGAGACAGCACCATGTAGATGAAGAGGGAGATGAAGGTGTACAGGTAAACCTGGCTAAACAGCCACACTAGAGGACTGGTCTCCTGCATCTCTGCGAATGTCACGAACATGTCGTCGCCGTTAATGAGGGAGAACAGACACTCGGACACCATGGACAGAGAGCGGAACTGTAAAAAAAGAAAAAGAAAAAGTAATTTAATTATCAAAGCCTTAAGTTTTATCAATATATTTTCCAAAGGTTACAGAAAAAGTCAAGTTTCTGAAAGCAATTTAAAAGTCAGAATAAACTGTAGTTCATGTTTCTGTTCCACTGATTTACTCAGTGGACGGAGAAATGTCCGAAAGGAAGAAGGAAGTCCAAAACTGTTTAATTATCTTCTCTGTTACACAACTTCAATATTATTGCAGAATGGCATTTGTGTGGCCTACTAAAAAAAATTAAAATAGGCACATGTTGTGTTTTTCATATTTACTCATATACACCGATCAGGCATAACGTCATGACCCCCTGCCTAAGATTGTGCTGTTCTCCTTTTTGCTGCCAAAACAGCCCTGACCTGGTAAGACACCACCAGACCCCAGCACATGTGCACTGGTATCTGGCACCAAGATGTTAGCAGCAGATCCTCTAAGTTTTGAGGTGGAGCTTCCATGGAGCAGACTTGTTTTTCCAGCAAATCCCACAGATGCTGGATTGGATTGAGATAGGGGGAATTTGGAGGCCAAGCCAGCACCTCAAACTCATTCCTGAACCCTGTTTGCTTTGTGGCACCACCCAAGGTTTCCCAGCAGAACATTGCCCAAAGCGTCACACTGCCTCCGTCAGTTTGCCTTATTCTCATAGTGAGAATAAGGCAAAAGGCACCTGGCACATTTAAATCATGGTGCCAGGTGTTCCCCTGGTAAGTGACGCACACACACCTGGCCATCAACTAGATGTGAAAAAAAAAAAAAAAGATGTAATTCACGAGACCAAGACACCTTCTTTCATTACTCTGTGGTCCAGTTTGCCCATTTTTCCTGCTTCTACTGCATCAACATTCACTTGGTCCCCAGTATATCCCACCCACTATCAGTTATTCACTTCACCTGTGAGTGGTCATAATGTTATGCCTGGTCGGTGCAAGTGAACTAAAACTTCGAAAGGAAAACTTAAAATTCCAAGAAGTGGAAACAAGTTTTGGACATTGAGTTTTTCCCACATCTAATTCACCTTGACATGGTATGGTCCCAGGACGATCCAGCCACAGAAGCAGTAGCCCAGATAGATGACAGCCACACAGCAGCAGAACCGAATAACATTGGGGAAAGCTGCTCGAAGTGTCACGATAAGGATCTGCAGCAGGGAGGTGCAGAAACACAACACAGATCAAATTACAGTGTGAGAGAGGCCAGAGACACCAAATTAAATGGCCTTCTACATTACATCAACCCACAGGAGGAACTTCTCACTTTCTGACAAGTTATTAAATCAGCAGCATGTAACAATGTTATCAGAAGCTGTGCACCAGCACATCTACGACTTACATTGTACTTCTGGAAGAATGTGAGGTAGCGAATGACTCCCACCCACACTAAGAGAGTGGAGGTTCCCAAAAGGATGGCACAGAGGTCATAGGAAGATATATTCTGTTGGGAAAAAACAAAAGGAATCGGCTTTTAAAAAAAGCTAAGACTACATGTACATGTTGATGTGTGTCAATGCTAAAAAAAAACCTCAAAACTAAAGCTGATATTAGACCTTTGTCTCGATGCCGATTTTGATGAAACTGCCAGTGATTGTAAAGATGTCACTGATGATGAGGAGGATATACCAGCCGTTAATAAACTCAAGCCGGTCTCCCCAGCACACTTTACGATCTAGTGTCATCTTAAAGAACTGCACAAACTCCTGCAGAGCAAAGAGAAAGAGAGATTAGCCAAGTTTACACACATCAGTAGAATACAATATCGTCACTGATTTCTAGAATCGATTTGATTCCGATTCACAAGGTCCCAAATCGATATGATCCACGATTTCCATTCGATTTAAATCGGGAAATTTTGCCTCAAACAGTCAGAAATATTATAATTCTGATCATTTATCAGTACTGACACTTGTGACACTTCATCAGAGGTGTGAGCATCACAGCAGATGCGTTTGTGTCAAAGTAACTGAGGATAAAACACAGAAGAACATGAAGGAGATTTTCTTGGCCTGACTTTTTATAGCAGATAACTTTAAAAATATTCTGCAGTAGAACAAAAACGGAAGAAAAAAACCATGACTCAGTATATGAACCTGATGCTGCTGAAGTGCAGCAGAGCAAAGTTACAGAGGTTTTATTAGAGACACAGCTAAGCATTTTGCAATTTGTCATAATTTTAAAAAGTTTACATTTCTTTGGTATTGAACAGCAGAAATTAGGCTTTCTTGTCGGAAGTCATTAAAAAAACAAACAAACAAAAGAAAAAAAACTAAACAGCGGCCGACAGCGCTGTACATAACGGTAGACTGTTGGGTAATAAGGAAGTGAGTAATGCAGAAAATTGAGCTTTTTAGATGGGGAAACTGTTCTCAAATTAAACAGAGAGGGAGAGAGAGCTCTGCAAGAAGTATCATTTTATCGTGGTGGAAGCAAAACAACAAAAGTAAGAGGGCCTTCATGACGATGTTTATGTGAAGCAAAATGTGAAGCTTAGTTTGGATCTTCTTTTGCTGCTGGTTCAGTCAATTTGGATGGAGAGCGATGAAACCTGCAGCTTCAGAATCTAGCGCAAAAAAAGACGTAATCACAAAACACGGACCCGACGAATCAGAATCGGTGAGCTACCAGCTTTCAGCCGCGATGTTTCGTGTACGTGCCACCGGGTGAGAAAGCCGACATCTCACTGATTCTGATGCGTCGGGTCTGTGCTTTGTGTTCACATCTTTTTGCAGAATCTGTTTACCTGCTCTCGTTTGCTATTTTAGCTGTTTGGTGGTTGTTGAAATAGTTTTGTGAGGTTTAACCTGAGATTCTGGCGTTTCTGGCAAAATATATTTATATTTAAAAATCGATTCAGGATTTTAATGAATCGATATGGCTTTGTTAAAGCTAAAATCGATTTTAATCGATAAATCGATTATTGAAACCCACTCCTAATACAATATGGATTCCCAGTCAGCCTACTAGTAGCTTTCACAAAATTATTCAAGAAAAACTTTTAAAAGGTAAGAATGAGAACCTACTACTCTGAGTCTGACACTTCCTTAGAACCTGATGTTCCTCTAATGTGAGTGGCCCCAGGTGATAGTAAAGTTGTATTGGAGATTTTCTTTACCCGTTGCAGCATGATGCCTCGTATTATGGAGCGTCCGCACAGCACCAGCGACAGCATGCAGATCAGAACCACAATAATATCAAATGCCAAACGTGCGTACGTCTGAACTGGAGGTTAAAGAGGAGAAAAAAAAAAAAGAGATGTGAGCAGTCTCTTCTTCATGGCTGCAGTCTAAGCCTACTGCTACACACTTCTGTATAAATAACTTCACTCATTGTAACTTCCTGTTGGCTCATTATTGTGAACTAGAGACAACTTTGTGATATTTTGTAACACCTTTGCTTACATGTTTCTAGTTTCATCGCTGGTGTCATATTTTGCTTGCTGTACTACTGCTACAGTAGTCCCATGACCACTAACAGATGCTTCTTCTTTTCTGTTTTCTCACCTTGTCCAGAGATGCTCGGGTCTTTGCACTCCTTTATTGACGCCTGGTTATCTAGCCGGATCTTCACCTTGCCACTGTGAGCCTTGTTGTCCAGAACTATCTGTAAAAGAGAGAAGAAGGTTTTAAATGACGCACACAGCTCTGCCTGCGAGCACAGCAGCTGTTCAAACCTTCTGTTTGCGAGCGGCAGTCAACTGGAACTAAAGAGTAAACTTACATGGCTGATTTCATAAATGGACTGCGCTGAGGCTGGTTTGTTTGTTTTCACTTTAACTCTTTCCCCCATATTTGACAACCTCCCCCTGTAGCTTCGATACCCTAAGTTATATCAGTAAAGGCTTGGTTTGACAACCATTAGAATAGTTTCTGGGTTCTTCCAAGGGTAGATGTATGGGGAAAGACCACCCTCACTAAATTCTAATGCACACCCAGTAATGTTTTTCTATAAGCAGGCTTGACATATGACCGCTCAAGCATGTGTTGAGTCTGAAAGTCTTTAACTCACTGTTATATGAAAGGTGTAGCAGTCTGGGATCTCGTTGTTGATGATAGTTTGGATATTTATCGCCTTCAGCTGGAACTCTATGGTAACATTAATCAACCTGTTTAAAAAGAAAAACAAAACAAACAAATGAACACAAAAACATCTAATTTCTAACAATGAAACCAGGGTGACTAAAAGAATGATCAGAGGCACACATGCAGGACAAGAAACACAACATGATTCATATCATATCTCTGTGGGTTTGAGTCACTGTCCTTGTATACATGCTTGTGTTTGTTTGTTTGTCTATGTGTGGTGCAGAGGTATGTGATCATTAGATACCACGCAGATAATCTTGTCAACAAAGAGGAAATGAAGCCATGTGAAAAATGAAGCCGTACTTGTGGAACTTGAGTGTAAAGTTCTTGTAGTTGCTTGTGAGCGGACCTTGGGGGATCGTCATGGGGTTCACACCAACACACTCTAAAGATTACAAACAAAAAAGAGAGGAATATCACGCTGAGAAACTACTGTCAAACTTGAATTTGCTTTCTTATTTTATATACAGGAAGCACAACATCATTTTTCAACTGCTAATCTTACTTTTTTCTTAACGTTGATAAACTTTGAATGAAACAGACACTGGCATGAGGAAGTAAGAAACTCTTAGGCTGTGCAACAACTTCTGTGATAGGAACTATTGTTATGACACATGTTTGATGTAATATGTCAAGAAAAGCTGGTGACTGGTAGCACTTTAATGCCTTCAATTTTAATCATTTATAGAAAGGAGAACAGCCATTTCAGACTTAACTGTATTGCTTTACAGCTTCTCCCACTGATAAAGACCTCCTGTACACTGCACCAACCTATTTAACTACTTTGTTAGTCATTGTTTAAATGACTTTCTGTCATTTAAACAATTAAATGACAGAAAAGTTCCTGTTTTTTAAAAAATGATCTACTCGAGATTTCTGTTTTTATAGTTGGTCGACAAAGAATGTTTTCTGTAAATCAACAAAAAAATTAACTTTCTGTAATTTAACACTTTATTTCTTGAAACTGAATCCCAAAGAGTTAGCTGCATTGTCGACAAGATAAACAAATTCTGCTTTGCAGAGAGAAAGTTCTTTGCGTTGCATATTATTACATCCAAAATATGATTAGTTGAGCCTATTGCTCTGGAATACAGCTGCTACTCCTCTGAGTCAGACTTTTCCTTTTAAAGTGACAGAACACATTGTGATGCCCACCTCAGGCAACAATTGCAACTCTGGACTTTTTGCAAATAACCACACTCTGCTTGACCTCTAACATGTGTGAAATCTTCCCCTTAACCACTTTCCACGGAAAAACTCTTCATATGCAACCCCCCACCAGTAAATGTGAACTGTCATTTTACCGAACCAACATCTTGTCACATCGAGAAAAAAATTCACACATTAGCACTCTGCAGAGCCGAGGACAGCTTTCAGGCCCCGTTAGCCTTGTTAAACATAACGCAGTGTACAGTGTAGTTCACGCTGCCTACCTTTGATGACACGGGGGTCTATGCTGAACGTGTCGTTGGCGGGGTCGATGTGTCCCTTCTTGTAGTACTGCTGGCAGAGAAAGAGGGCGCTGCCATTCTCGGCAAGGTCATAGACATATGCATAGCGTCCCACTGTCGTCTCTGGCAAGGCCAGATACTGGGAAAAAGGATGAGATTAGAATAATTAAGGAAATGATTATCACTAGGTTTTATGAAGTGAAGAGAAAACAAGCTTCCATAAAAACAGGCCACACGTGTCTTAGCTTTCAGCTACTATAAATACAATCAATACAAGAATGAAAGCCCAACACTTAACTTCGAGGGAATGACGTTAGGGAAATCTTGCTGTCTGGAATCAAATAAAACTGTCAGATTTTATGTTGTCAGCTTTCTACAGCTCACCAACTAAACTCTGCATGTGCTGTATGTGTAGGCTCTGCCCTTTGTCTTCTAGTTATCAACAAAATAATGTGATGTCTTCACTGACGTTCAAATAATGTGAAAGCACAGGCAGAGAAACAGGAAGTGAGCTGTATGTCAGACCTACTGTGTGCAGATCTAATCAGTGTTGCTGCAAGCTATTTTTTGCAATCCCTCTTTCTTCTCTAGCAGCTGAAGCAATAATTAAATTTGGCCCATAAGGTCATGAGTGAAGACCAACGAAACAGGATTCTTAATTTCACTTCAGTGTCACATTCCAAATCAGAACAAAGACATCCATAACAGTGACTTATTTTATAAAGCATGGTGTTTACACTTCATGAGGCTTACTTTCATATTTATACAGTCAAACCTGGATATATAAGACTGAATGTGTGGAACAGGTGAGCAGTGAATAGCACTGATGATCTATTGCAATGCAAAGTTTGGCTGGAGAATCTCAGATCCTGGTATTTAAATGGAGGACACTGTGACATGGACCACACACCCAAACATTCCTGCAGATCGGTTTCTAACTTCGTTCAGTGTTTATCTATGGGAATTGAGTACAGTAGCAAACCATAGTCACGCCACAATGATTCCATAGTGATCGCACCAAGTCAGAAAAAGAACCAGAGATTATAATTCAGCCCATGTTTGGGAAGAATGATGGCGACTTAAATAATATAAAGCAGAAAGTTTTCATGCTGTGGCTAATCAGGAAATTCTGTTTAAAAAGTTGTTTAATAAAGATAAACGGTTATAAATTTCAGTTTACAAAAAAAAAAAAAAAAAAAAAAAAGATTATCACCTGCTCCACGGCGTAGAAGATGTGGTCGTAGACGTCCTGCTGTGTGTAAACGGCAAAGGAGTCATCTGAGGACTCATCGTAGTCCTTGAGGAAGATGTGCTTGAAGGTCACAGTGTTCTCCTCCTTGAAGGTCACCACCACCTGGTTACTGAGGCCAAACAGCACCAACTGCAGCAAAAACAGGCACGGGGTATAGAGAATGATGTGAGGACGATAAGAAGCTGTGACAAAGAAAAAACCCTTATGTGGTGCGTTACTGTTACAGCTTTAACCCCTAAACAGATAATGTTTCATATTTGATATTCAATTTGTGTGAATGTTGAAACTTCTACATCATCAGCGTGATTCCCATTAAAATGTATGTAACCAGAAATGTATCCAAATCAAGAGCATCCCCAGAAAGAAATCAGTATAAAGTATAATATATGATGTACCTGAGCGGTAACAAAAAAAATTTTGGCTAGCTGCAGGATCAGTTTAAAAGGATAGCGCCCCTTGGCATGATATTTATCACAAGGGCTCATAAAGAAGTATTTCAGCTTCCTGCGAATCGCCTCCTCTTCCTCTCCAGCGTGGACCCAGTGATGTCCTGCTGCTGTGGCAAACCGGTGGTGGTTACAGTTGTTGTCATGACTGTTAATTTGATAGTCATCCTCGCCACTGCTGTCTGTGGAGCCGTAGCGAGTCACTGGAGAGGGAAGTCTTTCTCGCTCTGATAGGGGGAAAAAAAAAGATTTTAATTTTTCTAAAATATATCTTTTTAAAAACACTCTTTAAATTGGCCTACAAGTTTATAGTGAGACTCTGGTTGTTCGGGAGAAAAAAGTTTCAAAAATATTGGTAATCTACCAATAAATTTACCTGGTCTAATGCAACACGTTAGTTGATAATGGTGTAGAGTATATGCAAGACTAGAACTGAAATCCAACGTCTGAAGCAGACTTTGGTCCAATAGAACATGCTGTGAAATCTTTCAGGTCTAGTTTTCATTATTCACATAACAGCATTTTATCTGAGGACTGGTATTCGTCAATGTTAACAAAGGTAAACCCACACGTGCAGCATTTTTCTCTAACTACTAGAAACTTCTCCTGAACTTACTTCAGTTTACTCACTCTTCATGTATCTCGTCTTGATGCATTCTCAATCATCCAGGAAAGTAAATCTGGATGATTTACTACTTTTGGAGAAAGTAAATCTCCATAAGTTGAATCTGTACATCTGGACGCTACGTCCAGATGAACAGATTCAACTTTTGGAGATTTACTTTCCTGGACGATTGAGAATGCATCAAGACGTTTTAACCCACTTTGGCAAGGACTGCCTAAAGCTTGTACGTCAGTATGAGCAAACAGCACGTAAGATGGCGGACTACAGGAACCACCTGAGATTCAGCCTCAGATGCTGACAAAACAGGATTACTCCTAAAAGTCTGCAAATGAGCTCTTCAGTTAAAGGCTTCAGGGCAACAAAAATCCTCCAGAAGGCACAGCATCAGTTGCTTAATGAACGGGTGAGGCAGACAAATTTTACCATCGACATGCTAAAATCTCAAGAGGAGCGGATCCGACAGAGACTGACAATGCTTTTAGATGAGAATACTCAAAAAAGGTCTTTGACTTCACTGAGAAGGCTCGTCTAGCACAGCACAAGAAGTCTAAGACCAGGCAACAAAGGAAGTTCGACTTACTTGTTGTACGTCGGAAACCACCGCAAAATACGGAGAGTGTCCTCAGTGGCCAGAAGAGACAAGGATGCGACACGGAGGATGTGGACAAGTGGGTGAAGAATTTGTCTGACAGACAGCTCACCCAAACAGAGAAAAACATCCTTGCTAAAGGGTTGAATTTTGCTGTCACACCGAGAAAAATCCCGCTAGTGGAGCTGATCACAGCCACAGAAACAGCAATTCGCAACAACAATATTGCAGAAGTGGAAGCAGATCAACTACGGACGAAAGTTTCGGCCTGTCTCAGCAATGCAAAGCCCCCAGCATCCAACATCACCATGGAGGAGAGGAAGGCACTCACATCACTTAGTGATGACAACAACATTATCATCCTTCCGGCAGACAAGGGT
Organism: Pelmatolapia mariae; assembly: GCF_036321145.2. NCBI lineage: Eukaryota > Metazoa > Chordata > Actinopteri > Cichliformes > Cichlidae > Pelmatolapia > Pelmatolapia mariae. The sequence goes on along the minus strand of NC_086232.1, from coordinate 29,354,100 downwards.
AGGTGCACAGTATTGCTAAACCAGAAAGACTATCATGAGAAGATTTTGTCACTACTCAGTGATGAAAATACTTATGAGCCCCTGAAACGAGACTCAGGGAGTGGCTACAGGAAGAGGGTGATAGACTGTCTGAAGCAGTTAGAACAAGACAAGGTTATTGACCGGACCTCATACCACAGGCTGTACCCAGGGGATTCTACACCAAGTCTGTATGGTTTACAGAAGATACATAAACAGGGTGCACCTTTAAGACCGATTGTCTGCATGATCAACTCTGTCACCTATAACATCTCCAAGTTTCTGGCTTCGATCCTCAACCCGCTGGTGGGCAGCTCTGAACACCACATCCAGAACACCCTGGATTTTGTTGAGAAGGTGAGAGATGTCATTATGGAGGCAGATGAAACCATGGTCTCGTACGACGTTACATCTCTCTTCACTTGCATCCCAGTCACGGAAGCGTTGGAGGTAGTCCGTAAGAGATTACAGGATGACGCCAACCTCAGCAACAGGACCACTCTCAGCATCGAACAAGTGTGTTTGCTTTTGGAACTGTGTCTTCATTCCACCTACTTCACATACAAGGGTCAGTTCTACAGGCAGAAACATGGGTGTGCCATGGGCTCCCCAGTTTCACCCATCGTGGCCAATTTGTACATGGAAGAAGTAGAAAAGAGGGCTTTGCTATCCTACCCTGGAACACCACCAAGCCATTGGTTCAGATATGTGGATGACATCTGGGTGAAAATCAAATCTCGGGACGTACTACATTTCACGGATCACATTAACTCGGTGGACCGACACATCAAATTCACCAGGGAGGATATGAAAAGTGGCAGGTTAGCCTTCTTAGACTGTGAGATTTCCATCAGTAATGGGGGACATCTAAAAGCTGACGTGTACCGTAAACCTACACATACGGATCAGTATCTAAGGTTTGACTCTCATCATCCACTGGAGCACAAACTGGGTGTCATCAGGACGCTACAACACAGAGCGAACACCATCCCCACTGACACAGCGGCCAGGGAGGCAGAAGAACAGCACATCAAGAAGGCCCTGAGTAAATGTGGTTATCCCAGCTGGACTTTTGTCAAAGCTGGAAAGGCACCTAAAGAAAGCTCCAGCCGATCCAGGAGAGAAGGACAACCGCTGCCCAAGCGAAAACCTGTAGTGATCCCATATGTGTCAGGAGTATCGGAGCAGTTGAGACGCATTTTTTCTAAACACCGGGTCTCTGTGGTTTTTAAACCCCAAAACACGCTGCGCCAAAAACTGGTCCACCCCAAGGATCGGGTCCCCCGACACAAACAGAGTAACATAGTGTACGCTGTTAAGTGCCAGGAGGATTGCCAGGATTTATACATCGGGGAAACCAAACAACCTCTGGCGAAGCGGATGGCACAACACAGAAGAGCTACCTCGTCAGGCCAGGACTCTGCAGTCTATTTACACCTACATGCCAGTGGACACTCTTTCAATGATGAGGATGTACACATCTTGGACAGGGAAGAACGTTGGTTTGAGCGCGAGTCAAGGAGGCCATTTATGTGAAAAGGGAAAGACCATCTCTGAATCGAGGAGGGGGCCTAAGGGTACATCTTTCGCCATCTTACAATGCTGTGATTGCAGCCATTCCCTAACTCTCTGTGAATGGTACTCATGGCCATTGATCATTGTTCTTTGATCAGTGGGTTTTGGTCAGTGATTGTTGATCAATGGTCATGGGAATTTGCATAATTATGATTAAGGAACTGACCTCACAGCCCATTGTTCCTTCAGTGGGCTGGTTTCAGTCATTATGCAAATGTACTGTTTATAAGATTTGGGGAAACCTGCAGTCAGCTGAGACTGAAGAAGTCACTTGGATGAGTGACGAAACGTTTCTCCCACAAAACGCTACGTCCAGATGAACAGATTCAACTTTTGGAGACACTCTTCATGTAGTTGTTTTTTTTATTAATTTTTGAAAACGCAGCTTGTTGCGCTCAGTCAGTAACACTTTGATAATCGTAAAACTTTGTGTATTTTATTGACTTTAATATAATCTAAATCAGATGCTAATTTATAATGATAATATGCTTTGTTGTGGTGAAATAAAAAGATGAACTTAACTGCTAAACCTGAATCATGATAAGCTGAAAAGTACAACGCAAAGATAAATTGTGGCAATGAAGTAATTATGCAAAACACAGAAATTCCTTTTTGTGCAATCAAACAGTTGCGAGTATAACACGTGGTTGCAAGGAAGCAGCCGTCATGTGAACTGAGCAGAATTTCACATATCTAAGTTTTTTTCAGCTGAGACCAGTCATTTACGGGCTGACTATGCATGCAAGCATGATTGGTAAATGACTGGTAAAAGGAAATTAGGAAATGAATGCATTTTTCTGTTATTTCTGACTATTGAATAAAATGTCTATGCTTAAGTAAATGAAACTCCACTTAACAGCATTTTACAGTTACAATGTTGGTGACTGAAAATAACCTCTAGGTCTAAAAGTCCTCTCTTCAGGAATAACACTGCAATAATTTCCTGGAATACTTGATTTAATCTTCCCCAGACTACTTCTAGAAACAGATTCCTGAACACACCACGGTTTTCTTGGAACCCATCATAGTCCTCATTGTGTCCAATACTTTCTCTTTATCTCAGCTCTCATTATCTCAGTGAGGTCAGCTCTGCATCACATGATAGCTAACCTGTCCAACTTCAAGTCTACTCAGACTCACGTGAAAGAAGAAGTGCTGCTCTCAATTAACCAACATGCCTTTAGTCTCTAATGTAGTTTTTTTTTAATGACGCTGATTCATACACTCAATACTACTAATACTACTCACTTTTTCCTTCTTGAGAAAAAAATAGAAAAGTTTGTGAGAAAGTCTGAAAGTCTATATTCCTGAAGAGTCTGCTCTCCCAAAAGAGTCTTGGGTGTCTGCTAATTACTGTTGCAGATATCAAGTAACTGGTTTCTGTGATTGGTAAGAGATGATAAATCTAAGAAGTCTGGCCCGACTGTGTTAGCCACGGCTACGAACAGGGAAGTAAGGGCACACTGATTTTGACCTTGGCCCGATGATAAGGTGCTTTTGATATCAAATGCAAAACACACTGCGGTGTGATGTTTACGTGTCTTGGGTTTTTGCATTTGAAATTACACAAACATGATGTCAGGTTTCCGGTTTTCCTTCTACGACACTGGTTATATCAGATAAGTTACATAAAGAGAAGTTATGACACTCATGAAATCCTTAACGTAAGTCTGATGGAGAGTTCTGGAACATCACAGATAGCAGCTGTTTCGCAAGTATATATCAATGACAGGTACAGCTGTGTCAGGTTTTTCAGTCCTGTTGCCACAGGTGTCTAAAATCAAGCATCTACGCATGCAGTCTGCCTTTACAAACATTTGTGAAAGAAGGGGTGGCTCTAAAGAGCTCACTGAATTCGAGTGTGGCACTATAAAAGGATGCCACCACTGTAAGTCAGTTCATGAACTTTCTTCCCACCTACATATTCCACAATTAACAGAAAGTGGTATTACTGCAAAGTGGAAGCATTGAGGAACTACAGCACCTCAGCCATGAAGTGGCAGACCACATGAAGTTACAGAGTGGGGTCACTGTGTGCAGAGGTGCATAGAGCGTAAATGTCACCAGCACACTCCTGACTCAGTAACTGCGCAGTCCCAAAAATCGTCTGGCATTAACATCAGCAGAAAAACTGCGCCAGGAGCTAGTTGGCATGGGTTTCCATGACCGAGCACTTCTTGTATCTAATATCAAATTTAGATAAATGCACTTTTTTAAAAAAACAAACTTTGCGTGTTAGTGAAATGTGTGTTAATGTGGAATTTGTTCAGTGCTCGTGTGCAAATTAACAAAACCCCTGACTCTGTTGGCACTTTGAACTGAGCCAGATGCATCAAAAAAAAAAAAAAAAGAAAGATAAAACTTCATCTGCTCACAGTAATCAGCAGCTTTTACATAGTGCAGACAAACACACACACAATATAATTATACAATAAATATCAAATATAAAATGATACAAAGAACGTGTCCATATTAAGTGCCAAATGCATATGCACATATCAAAGATATGTGTATATTCATATATGTACACACTGATCAGGTACAATATTAAATGACAATTGATGACTAACACCAATTGTCTCTTAATTATGGCATCTGTTAGTAGGTGGGATATATTAGGGGTCATTGTGTGCACATTTTGTCTTTAAAGTTGATGTACTAGAAGCATAAAAAAACAGGCAAGTGTAAGGATTTGAGCGAGTTTGAGAAAGGACAAATTGTGATGTGGCTAGATGACTGGGTCAGAGCATCTCCAACACTGCAGCTCTTGTGGGACTTTCCTGGTCTGCAGTGGTCAGCATCTATCAAAAGCAGTCCAATAAGGAACAGCAGATAAGTAATATCAGTAATACAGAGGATAAATAATATTACACATGTATTTTTAACAGTATCACTCCCACTGGTCTTTATGTATATATAAAACAAAACTTCACTGTAACCATTTTTACATAATACAGTATTTTGTAGACTATTTTTCTTATTTATTCTTTTTATTTTTGTTTTCCAATATATCGCTACCTTCCTTTTTCCTTCCTGTCCCTTGTGCTGCTGTAACAAGTGAATTTTTCCAGTGTGGTATTAAATAAAGTTTATGTCTACATATACGCCATATCAATGTGTAGATATGAACGCACTTGTAACTGACAGACCATATGAAACCATATGGACGATTAATATATTGGGTATTTTGTTTTGCTGAATGTCCATACAGATCAATTGTATTTTATTCTTTTAAATGTTTGAAATAAATCAATCCTATGCATTCATCCACAAGACAATATATCACGTTTTAACACTGCCTTTAGTAAAAAAACAAAAACAAAAAAAAGCCCCACTCACACACTGTGACCCAATCATAGCTAATACTTGTCACATGTTTTTTGGTTCGCTTACCCTGCTTATTATAAAGAAAGGAACAAAGAACAGGGTCATTCAGTTTGTTCGCTTTATACTGAGGAAACAACATGATGGCAATAAACCTAAAACTGTTTACGTAATCTGTTTACTGACCTTTAATCGACAGTTATGAGTTATTTCTCAAAATGATCACTTGCAAGATCACATACACGGCTGAATTAGGGAGGCAAAACCTGCTAATCATACACGACGTGTCAGCAGAGCAAACCAACAGCTTAGCAGTGTCCCATGGAAATGGGAAGTAAAACAGGAGAAGTAAACCCTGTTGTGTCCAGTATTAGTCAGCATTACCTGTAAGAAGAAAGTTCGGCGAAATAACTTTACACAGCAAAGTTTGGAGCTGGAATAACGCCAGGTTTGTCGTGCAATATTCCTTCACTTAGTTTATAAGAGGATTACCGTTTCTGAAAGGAAAGGCCTCTTTTTGCAAGTAATTACCCGTGACACAAAAGTAAACAAACAAGAAAGCTCAAAAGGAGAGAACGGCTATTAGTCTTACTTCTACTGACATGGATGCAGGCGGAACGTTTTGACAGGTGATTGATGAATGGCTTCTTGGACTGTTAAAGGAGCAGTCCGCATGCTTTTGTTTCAAGTGACAAGCATATCTCAGATTTATTTAAATCAATGTTATTGTTTAAATGTCACAGTTTTGGTTTTATATAAGGTTGAGTAAAATACATTGCTTAATTTAGGAAATCAACAGTAAAAGGAGATTTATGATATCTGCATGTGGTAAACTGCAGTAAACCAAAGCCATATTTGTAGGGGTCACTTCCTGCGGTAACCAACACCTGCAGTTAACCTGTGAGAATTTCTAGCTGTAAAGTTAAATAAATAACCACATTTTGTGTTAGCACAGTATGATGGGAACAGTTTTTTAATTAACTCAGCTAGAAAGGAGGCCGGGCTTTGGTTGCGTGCCTCGGTGAGAGGAATGTGAGGCATCCAAAAGAATCCAACCACTTAACAGTTCATGCGGACAACAGGGGCAGCATTCATTTATATCTACGATCGTAGGAGTGTATTGATTGACATGGCAGATAGCAATCAGACAAACAAAAGTGGGCGCAGGCCAATGACTAAGCCATCCGTTTGACACTTAAGAGACAGGATCGCAGATGCGGCATAATCTATAGAAATATCTGGCTCTTCTGGTTCACCGTCGCCTGTGGCACTCACGGAAACACTGATAAAGTCGCCTTTCTATCAATCAAAAAGCTTGAAACTGGAAATCTCTCATATCAGCGTTTAGATCTAGTCTAGTTGTCCACAGTAAAAGGCCACCCACAGGCTAAGAATCAAAATCTTCCACTTATATATATATAAAAAAAACAAAAAAAAACAAAACTTAAAAAATCTTAAATGAGAACAGAAAGACTGGCAGCTGTATTCAGGGTTGTTTTGCACGTAGGAAGTGATCCATGAGTGAACTCAAATTGGTCTTTGTTCTGCAGCAATATGCTTAACTTTAAGCATTTGGTTAAGATTTTTTTTAGGTTTATCTTCTTTGGAAGCGAAAAAGCCCTGATGATGGTTTTATATGCTGATTTTTTTTTATATAGCTATCTCTCAAAGTTCTGTTGCAAATATGTGAGAAACTAGAAGGTAAAGAAATACAAGTAAAAACTCAACATCCATCCATTTTTCTGTTTACAGGAATGTCTTAAGGGTGGATCGGTGGACAACCCCACGCTCTCACACCCACAATTACAGACACATTTAGGATCACAACCTAATATGCATTCCTTTGTCCAGAACCCACACACACAGGAAAAGCATGCAAATGGCACAAAGAAGGCTCCAGCAAGTCAGCAGGTTCGAATCCAGAATCTTCTTGCTGTGAGAGGACTATGGTAGTACTGCACCACTGTGCTGCCACTAAAAAACAAGTTTAATATCATTTTACTGCTTAGAAAAACTCAACAGTTTATCATAGTTGTAGAAATATTGTACACAAAGTCACGAAGATGTCTGCGACTTTCATTATCTATTAAACTTGTTTCAGTGCTTCAGGCATCACTACGACACCAAGTTAGCAAGCAACAACCTGAAGCTACAGTCTGTGCACATGAGTAACTTGTCACCAGCAAGGGGAGGGCGAAACAATCCTTATTTTTAAGTTATTGCTCATACATATTTTAAGAATATTTAACATGTCTCGGTTGAGGTTCGTTGCTTACTTTAAGTTTTTTTTAACTTTAAGTCTTTACTTTAAGTCTCAAAAGGTTACTTCAGTTAAGTCAAATTTCTGCTCGAGGTCAAAAACAGACTTTTACTATCAGTTAGAAAATTCTCGTCAGCACGTCTCACTGGAGCTGTACTTCATTTTATACACACTAATAATCCATCAGAAAGCAGAGACTCAACCATGCATGTAAGAAGCTTATCAGACAGACACAGCATGACTATGCATGAAAGACTTCGGATGCTGATTTCATAGGTTTGTTAAAAAGGGTGGTGGTCTTCATGGTTAGGATTTGATCTGGGTTTGGGGAGACAGTCTTCATTACCAAAGTAATACTTTTCCTTCACTGGCTCCCTTATTTTAATAACTTTATACACTGCTGGGCATTTTAATCTATAAAAACAGTGCATAATTTATCAGCAGATTCATATTGGCTGCAAAATAGTCAGTAAATCAAGTTTTAAAACAAATTAAATTAAATGCTGTACTCCCCTTAGGCACTTTTGCAGTCCACACAGCTATTTTTAGTTTCAAAAGTACAAGAATGTGGTAGTACACACTACGACTGTCACCTTCTTATTGTGTTACTTCGAGTATTGATCCCCATACCCTTCCTATAATGTGAAGACACTTATTGGAAGAAAGGTTTGCTTCACAGGTTAGCTTGAGACTATGATTAGAGGGACCACTATCACTGGCATTATTATTATGTTGAAAACTGCATATGGATAATATTTTATTGGAGGATTTCACAATAACTACTAATTAGTGCTAAGGCATCTAATTCCATTATAATCTAGTAATTACAGTCTGGAATGCATGCAGTTAAAGGTAAGCTCATTAAAAACAAAAACAGTGGCGTAACTAACAATCATTTTTCATTTTGATGATCCTGTCAAAGAGTTTCAAGGTTAAACAATAATCCCACCGTTCATACAGCTTAGAGAAAGGACAATATTATAGGATGAATCCACACAAGCTAAACATATGACAAAATACAAAGATATTAAATGCACAATGTTGAAAAATTAATTTAAAAAAAACAGCAGATCTTTCTCTTTATGTCATAATGTGTTTTTGTTTTTGATTGTTTTTGATTTGCATTTATTTGTTTTTTAATGCTCTGCGTTAAAACAGCGCCCTGAACAACTTATGTGTTAATGTTTTAGAGTTAAATATGCAGTATATCATGTGATCAGACATGTCCGAGTTACATGTCTGATGGAGGAGCAGAAGAAGGAAAATCACACTTTGTCAACAAGGATTTAAATATGTAGTCATGGAGCAAAAAAACGAAAAGAACTGATGTTAGCGGAATATTTGGACACAAAAACCACTTGATGACACTGAGTGCTGTACTTAGCAGCCCAGAAGATGACAGAGCAGAAAAACAGTTTAGTCTGAGGTTGCAATGTTATTCAGCTTTAAACTCACTACCTGTTAGCGTTTAAACACAAAAAAACAGATTAAAGCTAATTTAGGCATCGCAAAGAGCCAGCAGGGGAGTGTACTAGAAACCAAAGTAAATAAAACCACAGTCGTTACGGATAAGATAAATTAAGTAGTTAAGTGTTAGCTCTACATTACCAGAGGAGTCCTTCCGTCCTGTCGTAGCCATGTAGTTATCTGTTAAAATACATAAATAGGTGAAGAAAACGGTTAAACCTATAGCCAAGCGGGTGCTTTCTCTGGAGCTGTAACTGTTGATCACTGACGAGGTTAAAAACTAAAAGCGTTTCCGCTCTGTGCAGAGCACGTGACCTATATCAATTTGACCACGTGACTTCTGCAGAAACCCTCTCGCGCTGACATTTTTTAACAGTTTATATAGTTTTCTATTTTCTAATTCGTTTTTATTTCTGCTTCGTTTGAATATTTGTTTTCAGCTTAGTTTATTTCCGTTTCCAGAGTTTTCTTGTTTCAGGTTAGTTTTTATTGTTTGATAATGTTCGTTTAAGTTTATTTCTTTTTCTCAAACCTCCCTCAGTATCTCACTATGGGAAGCGCCCTCTGGCATGGCCAATCACGGAAGCTCAACTAGGACCACGTGTGTCCAGGACAGCCCAATCACTTCAAGGACATGGGGTCTGACTCGCTTATAATAGCCCCTGGCCCCACACCACCCCTTGAAGATCTTAAGCTTTGTGCAGAACTTTGTGCACTAATTAATTAGACTAAATAACTAATTATTTACTTTAGCTCAAGTTATTAAGTTCGCTAAAGAGTTGGGATGCTGTGTAAGACATAAATAAACCTAAAATACAATGGTTTGTACATTCTTTTGCACATTTTCCTACTGTAGGGGTCTCTGCAAGCATACAGGGCTCTGAGAGGGTGCAAGATGACAACTGTGGAATTCTACTGGAAACAGTTGATCATATTTGTTTGTCAAAGCTGAACCCAGGGCAAACTAGTCTAAATTAGTGTTTTTAGCTAACAGCTACAATAAGCAGAAGTAAGAAGTAAGTCAAATTTCAGCTCATCCAGAAACAGCCAAGAGAATCTTCCAACACTGAGTCTAGCCAACAAATACCAGCAAGGGAAAGGAAGATGGGAGGTAGGAAAGATCAGATTCTGTGGCCCAGAGCCAGTGAGAAAAGAGAGTGGGAAACCACTGACTCGGAACTGGCTCTTATACTAGATCAACAAAAGGGCCCAGTTGAAAGGAAGTTTGAGAACCTGGGAACCATCATCTACATCTGTGGGGCCGAGCAATTTGGGGTAAAGAACAAGACTCAGACAGCAGAAAGGCCCTTTAAACCAGGTAAAGTCCAGGAGACAGCGGGAAATTGACAGATTAGGGAAAGAGAGAAGACAACTGAGGAAATAGTGGAGGAGGGCCTATGAGACAGAAAGGGAGGGACTCACTGCCCTGCAGGAGGAAGTAAAGCAACAACTTAGTAAGCTGCGAAGAGCAGAGCACCTCAGACGACAGCATAAGAAGAAAGAACGGACAAGGACCCTTTTCTACGGCAACCCATACAACTTTGTTAAGGGCCTTTTTGTCGAAGAGAAGAGCGGGTGCCTCAAAATGCCCATAAAAGACCTGGAAGATCATTCGAGGAAAACTTACTCTGAGGATCGGAGGCATGAGCCAATTACCATTCCGAGTGATATGCCGCCTATCCAGGCACCTGAACACAAAATGGACATAAGACCACCTACATGGAGTGAAGTGGAGAAGGTAGTGAAGCAGGCAGGAGCAGCATCGCCTCCAGGACCTAATGGCATCTCATATAGGCTCTATAAAAAACACCCCACGAGTCCTCAAATACCTGTGGAAGCATGCCAGCGTCATCTGGCACCAGATTCAAACTGCTAAGAAAGAACAAAGAGAAAGTTGAGGCACACAACGATGTGTGCTGCCGGTAAAGTTTCTGGGCTGCCTTTCCTCATAACAGCCATCCCTCAAGATTCTCTCCATTTAAAGCAACGCAATATCAGGGACTATAACATCTAGTCCTTTTACTGAATAAGGGAAAAAAGTTACTACATAAATGCATAGTCACCTGTAAATGAATTATAGTTTTACTTTTTGTTTTTTCCTAAGTACAGTTTATTTTTGAGGCCAAGAACAGTACAAAGTGATTTACAGAGGTACATAGTTTTTAAAAGAGTAAATAAATGAAACATTTCTCATACCAAAGGTATGTGCTTGTCTGAACAGATGAGTTTAAAGTACTTTTACAGGATATTGTATAATCTAAGGTCCAAAGAGATAAAAAAAAAAAAAAGTAAAAGGCTTATAAGTAAAAGGAAAATAGAGATGGGACTATTTCCATAAGGTCTTAGGGGCGGCTTTCAAGGCAAAAGTCCTGAGGTTAGCAGTATTTCTTAAATGGAAAACAAGAGTGGTTCAAAGAGTTGATGTGAGCATCAAAACACTGGTCAAAAAAAGACCATGATGAAAAAGATTCCATTAATAAGCTTTTATGATTGACGAAAGGGACTCCAATCCCTGTCTGATTTGGGCAGTAACACTCTCGTTAGCAACAATTAGACAAAGCCTTGTCCGCAAAAAAAGTGAACATGTCAAATTTAACTGAATGCAGTACAAATTTAATTTGTTTTAATAAGGATCAGTGGATAAAAAAGGGCCACCCTCGGCACCTGACTCTACCATTTACCACCTGCAGTGCTGTGGAAATTTTTTTTATCCCATTCTAACTTTCAGTTGAACTTTTGTCATGCTGGCATGTTTCCGATCATCAAATTTTTTTTAATTTAATATAACAAATATAACAAAAAAAGAAAAAAAAAAGAAAAAAGAAATGAGGAGAAATGAAGAGAGAAATGAGGAAATGGGTCAATACTTTTTTCACAGCACAGCATTTACTTTCATATTTGTGAGTTTAAGAAACAAGAGCAGTGCTTTTATTTTCTTTCTGAGACAAATGACTCACTGCCCCTCCCTGGTTTACCAATACTGAATTTTCTAGTTTCTGGTGAAACCACCACAGTTTCTTTTATAAATACCAAAAATTAAAAAAAAAAAAAAAGACAGAAAAAAAACACCCATTCCCAAACATTTTCTTATACATTTACTTATATTTTATAATAACAAAATGCATGTACAAACATTATTTAGCATAAACACATGCTAACCGCAAAGCTGCTGCCTCACCTCTTGAATAGGTCGAGGTAGCAGCGTTGCGGTGACCCTGCAGTACAAACATGTGGACACCTGTGCTGCCATCAGGCCTGCCAACACAGATGCAGTCACTAACTTTAAGCTAATATGAGGAAATGAGACATTTTCTATCAGCTGTTTGGTTTGGGAGTTGCTGGTGTCGGTCTACATTGTGCGGTAAAACAAAACCCCTTTTTTAAGAGCACTAGAGCAACAAAGGCTTTAAATAAAGAGCTTGTAGTGTTTTGTTTACATTCTGAACTCCCAAATCTCAACCTCCACTGAAAGGCTGTAAAGTCATTTTCTTTACAGCTTTGTTAATCCTGCTTATCTAACATAAAGAACTCGTTTTATAGTTGAACGTGAATTTTAATACCACTCGAGTCCTGAGAATCCATAATGACGACAAGTCTCCAGCCTCTTATCCAACTCCCTCCTATCTTCCTTCCAGTACTTTGTCTCTGGCGATGACAGCCTCATCGAACTTGATCATGAGCGTGGTGCCCTTGTGCCAGTGGACGGTGACCTTGGCGGGGAAGCCGCTGTGGGTGAGAATGGCCTCTATGATCCCTCCCGTGAAGGCCGCGCAGTTTAAGGTGCTGTTCTCCTTGGGAACAGAGATGTAGGTGTTGACGAGGGGCTCCTTCTCGATGATGTAGTAAGTCTTGTCATCGTCGTTGGCTTGCTCAAGCTTGTCTGCTTCCTTACCAAAGAGTGCTCTCCACACAGATACCTGAGAAGGACAAAGAAAATGACAGAGGATGACAGGGGATGCACAAAACATGTGCAATCCAAAAAAATTACTTTATTTCCTTTGGGAGAAAGTGTGCAAAGTGACAGGCAATGACTTTTTTCTGCAGCTAAAGGTAGAGGCATAACAAAGATAACACAACTGAGATAAAAATTTAAAAGAAAATGGCAAAATTAGTCATTTAAATAGTGCCAAGATCTATTTTACTTTTGTTTATGCAAAAACTAATGCAATTTCCATGTGTCTGTTACGCAACATGGGACAGACAGTGATGAACAGTTTTAATCTTTCAGAGCTCTAACATGCAGTCATCTCATCAGCAATTAAAATTCAGCATTGAGCCTGAACTAAGCAGATCAATGAATATATTTACATATGAATTCAAATGATCACCTTGTGTAACATTATGATATCCCTCATCTCAGACTGGAGTTTTAGGTTTTGCTGAATCAGCAAACACAAAGAAAGCCTGGCTTTGTCAAACATGCTTCCTACTAAACCCCTCTAGAATCTGTAAATCAGGGCTAAACCCCTCATGGATTGCTTGAGTTCTCCTGTTACATGAGTCACTTCTTACAAATGACTTTTCTTACTGTAGGTTCTTTATGACCACAGTACTGCTGATGTTCTGCATTCACAGCAAGTATTATGTGGAGCTGTATTTAAACTAGTATATGCTTGATTTTAATATTCATCATTGCAAAGTTATTATTAGTTAGTGAGGAAGGTGTTTGTGAGCAGTCTGAATGAAAACCTGCCAGTTCAAATGTGCAGTGCAGCGCAGCACACACTCTCTCTCTCTCTCTCTCTCTCTCTCTCTCTCTCTCTCTCTCTCTCACACACACACACACACACACACACACACACACACACACACACACATATATACCTTGATGAACAGCAGTATGTTTAGCACTTTGGTCTCCCTCTTGCCGTTTTTCTCCCTCAGCACCAGCACGTCCAGTAGGCTGCCTCCCACTCGCTGCCCCAGCTCCGCTAGGCGAGCCTGCAGCTCGGACACCGAGTACACACGGCTCTGGCAGTACTGCACCACCTCCGAGAAGAGCAGGGTGAAGGCGCTCACGCTCACCTCGGTTTTCGGCCGGCTCAAAGGCCTCTCGAGAATAGCTGACTTGCCTCTGGTGAAGCGAGCCTCCATTATGATTTAACGGACAGCTCTAAGAGGAAACACCGAGGAGATTATTACTATTATTATTGTTAGTGAGGCTGCAACTGGACTACAGGCTAACTGCTAATGCTAACCAAGGTGCTACAGGCACGCGAGAAACACAAAGATGACATTTACAAAAATTATTTAGTTACTAAAATCAGTATCTCCCAACTCAGCTTTCTTTAAGACTATAATCAACACTCACCCGATCACTTGCTACACCTGAGTTGTTAAGGTTTGAGTACTTCCTGTTTATTAAAAACGTAACTTTGTCACATGACGCCACCGATCGATTCACAGCTACGGAGTCCACGAAGTCCCACGAGGGATTTATTTATTGCTTTTTTTGGGGGTAGGAAAATTGCACTGCAAAGTGTGTGTGTGTGCGTGTGTGTGTGTGTGTATATATATATATACATATATTATATATATATATATATATATATATATATATATATATATATATATATATATGTGTGTGTGTTGGAGTTGTAGTCAATAACCTAAATGTTCAGTTGTTCCACGAAAAAGCAGTTTATTGATTATTTCCATTATTCCAATATTTACCCAGTTCTCCCTCTGTGCATTATCTATCAAAAGTAAAAATAGAAAGTTGATTCAAGATTTTGGTTTTACAAACCTGAATGTACATGATTATTCATACAATACAAACCAAATCAGCTTGTGTTGTTCTTTGCCACCAAGTCCACGTCTACTTGTTTGTTCATGTGACTAAACTGTTTCCCGGCACTGGTGAGCACATAGCAGACGTACATATTACAGGGGACAATAAACATTAACCATAACTGACTTTATCCCTCGCTTCTATTGTTTTTGTCCAGGGATATACAAAGGAAACTGCATGAAGTATAAAAAAAGTGAAACATAAATAATATAATAATAATAATAATAATAAAAGAAATTTGTGATGAAAACTGAAATAAATTGAAGAGAAATTTTGCTCTTTGATGTGCTGTAGGTTAAATCAATATTTGGGGCCATCTGTGTACAGAGAGTACTCTTCCCTTTGAGACAGAGCACTGCTGTCATGCACGTACACCTACATAAATACACCTAGACAAGTGAGGGAGGACCACACATTTTGGATTATTGCAGAGATTCTTTCATATTTCACTGTTTAGGTTCATTTGTTTTGCAAGAATAAAAAATAAAACAATTTAAGAAGAACTAACCGGGATATGCAGAATGGCTTTCTGTGGACTCACATTTTTTCTTCTGGCTTTATTTGACCTTGTTACTGTCTACAGCAGGCCGACAGGTAAGCACAGTTATTTAAAACATGCAAACATTCGGTTATCTTGCATTAGAATTTCCATTACAGGCCACAGTGTACCTGCTTGGCATGTTGATAAGGAATATTTTCTCTTTGGACAACCTGATGTGTTTTGACTCACTTGTTCCTTGTTATCTGTAATCGGGAATTTTCTCTCTTTCTTTTCTTTCTCAAACTAAAAAAAAAGCTTTCCCTCTTTTTTAAGTATTGGGTTATTAACTGATCAATTAGAAAGGCTATTCAACTGTTCCCAAAATATATGTCTTAAAAGAGTAAGACAAAGACATATACTGTATTTGGTAGCACAAACTCATTATACTATGGAAGTGTGTCTAATGCCTGATCTTAAATGTACATTGCTTCAGCTGTATGTTTGAGCTCCTCCACTGATTCTCTCAGTGTTGGTATAGTTCTTTCCCATCTGTATAGCATGTGCAGAAGTCACGCTAGTTATCGGGCAATAACCTCTTGTCGTGCTATCAGTTTCCACGTTCTTTAATCCCCAGTTCATAACTTAGCTGATGTGAACTCTATATCACCTCAGACGGACTCTAATGACTGTAAGTTGCATAAGCTGTTAAGACAGATGAATGAATGGTTTGCTAAACTGGCTTTACACTGATATTGAGCAAGGACCACTGTTTCATTCTGAAGTAACTGAACATTTCATTCACTGAGGGAGTAATGCACTTTTCTCGGCTTGTGTCGTTGTCAGGCATCCACCTGCGTAACATGGAAGGCTTTATTCAAGCCGTGCAGCAGGTTGAACACTCCAACCCTGGCCTGCCCCCCCTGGCTCTGGTCAGGGCCCTGCGGAGGACTGCAGGCCATGATGACGTGATGACCATCCATTTCTTGGGCGCTTCCAATAATCTCAGCGATGCTGACCTCCTGGAGACGGCCATTCTCAACGCCTCATCCTTCAGCTTTTTTGATAAGGCCATCCACCACATTGTGACGGACCATGGAGAAGAACGAGGGGTGGTTCTCACAAGAGATGGAACTACGGTGGCGCTTGCACCCTTATTACTAGGAATTGAATCAGGACTGAAAGCCAAGATGGAAGGGGTGGCAGCAGCTGGGATCTTCCCTCTCACCTTAGGCAGGACACTGGGCTTATCATTTCTCAGCCTCCAGGACTTCCCACCATCTCACCGTTTGGGGCCTGACGGGTGCTGGGATAACGTGGAGCACCCCAGGGTGTTCAAACTGTCTCAGCCTGCCACTCTAGCCACCGATGCCATGATCAATGGGGGCATGGATGGCCTTATACTGGGCACAGACCTCAGTAATTTAACTGCATCTGAACAGCCACAGGCCCTCAGTGAGATTCTGAGAGGATACTACAATTTTACTCTGAGTGAGGGGCAGGGCATGGATGCTGTGAGCAGTCAGATTAGCCCAAGGAGGAGGGAGCTCTCTAGATCCATCCTAGAGTCTGTTGATCTTCACAGCCAGGTGATGGAGACACTAGCATTGGTCTGGAAACTGGAGAAGACAGAATGGATTTCTATGGACACTGGGGTGGGAAAGGCGGTGAAAGATGGATTGGAGACATTTGTCAAGAAGTACTGGGGTGAGCTATGAATGAAGACATTTAATCATTCTTTTGTGCAAGAGTCTAGTGAACCTGGATGTTTTCATTAAACTTTGCAGTTAAAAATAATCAGAATTAAATTTATATTTGTTTATGAGACAAATATTTTTGATAAGGATCCAAAGAGGATAACGTCACAGTAGGTTAAACAGTAATGTCACCATGAACTCGTAAAAACCTTAAATTCAAACAAACACAAAATATTTTTTACTTAACTATCTTTAACTTCAGTTAACATTTGTGTATTTTGGCTGTTGGCCAGTTGAAAAAACCTCAATTTGAAGTGAAAGCCAGCACTGAAATAGTGCAAGGCATTTACCAACATTATTATGAAACTCATTATGAAGTTTTTAACTGCAATTGCATGTTGTGATCACTATGCCCGTGGAGATGGGATTAGATCCACCGTTAAATAGTTAGGCCTCACAGAGGAAGAGGTATTTCTTTTATAGTATTTTTTTAGTTTTCAGTCATCTTGGTCCTGTGATCCATTGATACGTTATACTTTAGTTTAAAGGCTCAACTTTAAAATGAATAAAAAGACACAAACCATTCAATTTTTTAGTGATGGAAACTCAAGTTCATTCTGGAAATGCTAACATTTAATATTTCAGTTAATTTACAAAACAGACTGAAAGAAGTATGTTTCAGTTTTTCCACATTCAGTCAAATGTTATTACAAAGGAATTCTTCCATGCTTGGCTTGGCTGCCTTGCTTTTGGTGTGGGAAATGTCATTTCTGTAAGTTTGCAAATTATTCAGACTTTTGGCTCTGATAAAATTAAGTGTGTGGACAACAATTTCAAGAGATTATTCTAAAGGACTTACTGCACAGTCCTTCCTGGTGCAAACATTATGCCATCCCCCTTCTAAGCAAATTTCACTTTGCAAAACTGTCCAGTGTTCCACTTTTGTCAGAACAGTTCTGGCAGGCCTCTGCTTTATTCATTATCTATAAACTGTAATCAGTTTTTCAAACATCACTCCCATGTTTCGGATGTTTCACAGGTCAAAGCTCCATTTCCAAAAAACTGCAACAACCACAAGCAGTCATCTGGTAAAAACATTGACAGATTTAGACCTTAAAGAAAGATGTTGTGTGCACTACACTGGGCTTAAACAGTTGGAAAAACAAGCTTGTTTAAGTAATAAGCTCATTGATGCTGGACAAACTGAGTCATTATTTCTGAGCTGTCACAAAGATCTTTTTTTAGACACTAGCCCATATGTTCTGTTGCAGCCTATCAAGGTCTGGAGTGTTACTACTTTCCTAATCCTCACCATGTGTCCTCCTACCCACAGACTGCCCTCAAATCATCCCTCGCTGTCAGTGGGGGGCAAAGCCCCACCGAGGTACACCTATCCCGCTCTCTCTTCCCCTCCAGTATCTGTACATTCATCATACTTATGAGCCATCATCACCCTGTTTATCCTTCCCAAGCTGTTCTCGTGACATGAGGTCCATGCAGCGTTTCCACCAGGAGGACCGTGGGTGGGCTGACATCGGATACAGGTAACCAAACTTTAAAGGAATCATTGGAAATCTAGGGAAATGTATTTTTACGCTGTGTTGCAGTGTTTGTTAGTTGAACAGATGTATACAACTGTCACTGCCTCAAAATATGGATCTCCTGTAGACAGGTGCTGCCTACCCTTCAGCGACCTTTGAAACTAATCACTATAGTTTGTCTTTCCTGTAAAAATGTCAAATTCTGGTCGTATTCTGTCAATAATTCTTCTAATTGAACAAATTCTTGTTTTTATACTTTTATTTTTGTAAGTTGTAAGATTTACAGGTGCTTGAAGTGGCAGGAAATGAACATGGGAGTGGTGCTTCGCAAAAAAAACTACAAAAGAAAATTCCTATATTGCCAAAACATTCGTTTAAGTAGCCATATTTCATATCTATGTTATTAGCGGAGAATTTTCAGGAATGCTAACTGCATGCTGTTAAAACACTGTATTGCTGAAAATTCATCACATATGCTGGAATAAATTCTCAGCATTTTGCTCTATTTGTCTGCAGACTAGTAACCATCCACCTCATTCATTGATCACCTGCTCTCATATTTTTGCACTTTCAGCTTTGTGGTCGGGTCTGACGGCTACGTTTATGAGGGTAGGGGTTGGCATCATCTCGGCACTCACACCAGGGGACACAATGCCATTGGGTATGGCGTGTCAATCATCGGTAACTACACTGTCACCCTGCCATCTCGCTATGCCATGGACCTGTTACGTCATCGACTTGTCCAATGTGCTATACACGGAGGAGGACTGGTTTCCAATTTCACCATCCATGGCCACAGGCAGGCAGTGAACTACACCGCCTGCCCTGGAGACGCCTTCTTTTCAGAAATAAGAACCTGGGAGCATTTCAGCGAATAAGAGGACATCCGCAGCCAGGATTCTGTCATCAAAGGTTCATCACTACTTTTGGAAATTACTTTTGGAAATGTCTTATACTCTGGATCATTCTATCTTATTAATGTAGAGGTCACATTTAAAATTTGCATAGTTCAGTGCAGAAAGAAATGAATTCTGCTCAAATAACTGCAACGGAGGGTTTGACATTGAAACTTAGAGTTCATTCAGATTTTAGTGTTTATAAAGTACCTTAAACCTTGGCTAAGTTTAGATCCAGTATACAAAGTGGTACCATTATGTACTATACTTATTTGTCAGCTGGTCAGTATGTTTATCCACCCAATTATCAGCCAAATGAATGTTCTTTATCCGTCCTTTGGCTGATATTTGGGTGGATAAACACAGTCCTAATCATCAGTACTAATGGTCAGTAGGTGCCCTACTTTGCCTACCAGCAGGCTCAGATGGGAGGTTTCAACAGGCAAATAACATTCAAAACTGATGGCTTGCATATTGTTAGAATGATATTAGAGACTAGAATAGGGTGCCCGGTAATAAAACTGTCAAGTGCCCGTCACCATTTTGAGATCCACGGCAACGGGTCATGCAGAACGCATCTCCCTTCTAGAAGTATTGTGTAAGACAATAAAATGTGAAATGGTCTACTGAGCAGTGTTTTGTCTTCCATCGGATGCCTATGAGGAATCAAAAGAACTCGGTGAAGTGTTGATATTTAACAATATGTTTTCAGGCAGAGCTTCACATTACGATCCATTCCAAATAATGTTAAACACAAATGTTGGGTTGTACGTAATACTTTGTATTAATTTCTTAAGTACTGCTTGCTGATACCTTAAAACTAGAGAAAAATATATACTATTTATTAGAAACTTCACTCTATGACCAGGACAATGACATTTGTAAATGTAGTTACAAATTAAAATTGGTGGCCACAAAAGCGACATTTCAAGAGAATAAGATATGATTTCTCTTTCTTTGAGGAATAACCAATAAGGGACAAACACTCATTACTGAGGAAGGTGATAAAATACTCCTTTGACACATGTTAGTGCTATGAGTACATGTCTGATAATGTTATTGTTATTTGCCTAAAAGTAAAAAAAAAAAAGGCTTCACAAAATGAAATTTTCCTTCTGTTTTGATTTTGCAGGAAGTGGACTCACTGAAGAGAGACAAACAAAGAGACGGTCTAATAGTGTTTAATGTGACTGCGTATTAAAAATGTCAGTTTTGTTCTATTAATAGGGCCCAATTGCAGGACTTGCAAGATGGAAGATTAACTGAAAGTGCAGCTTTATTGCTGGGAACCACTTTTACACTGAAAACAAAAGACAAAGTATAATGACTACAACTAACAAACTAAAGACTGGAAAACAAGAAACCAAAAAAAACTAGGCGCTACAGAGACTGGGAACACAGAGGAAAAACACAGGAAAATGAGAGTACAATGCAACACAATGCAAGGAAAACACAGGGCTTAAATACACAGTGGAGTAATGAGGGAATGGGAGACAGGAGGGAAACACAGCTGGGAGAAATCAGATTTAACGAGAAAAGGGAAGCAAAACCAGAAACACTGACATGAGACTCGGACTTTCAAAGTAAAACAGGAAGCACACGACAGGCACAGAGACAAACTGGACAGAACAGAGGGAGCTCAAAATACAAAAAACCAAAACACTGGTAGTAATAAACCAAGATGGAACCAAAGATTGATCATAATAATAATGAAACAAGCCAAAACACTGGGTCACCGACCCAGGACAGTGACAGTAACACTTGTTTTTTTCTTTTTGGCTCAGAATAACTAGTTTATGGCCCCAAAATGTAGATTTGTGCTGCATGTTTAACATTTTTAATGAATAGTATTTCATTAAGAGGTCATGGACGTCAGTCAAAAGTCAGTGGTAAATTAATTTCTGTATTTATTGAAGTTACGTTAATGAAATAGATGTCTATTGTGTGTTTCTTTGAAAAACAAACAAAAAGAAAACACAGGTGTAAAAATCTATGCAACTTGATTTCACCAGGTCACTCACTTTTGCTGGGACCAACAGAATCCCATGAGCATGTTTTCTCATGCTTCTGCACTTTAAGCTGACCCATTTCTCCTCATGCTGACAATAAATAACCTGATCTGACAGATTGTTTACTGTGTAAAGTCCATCATATGAACGCTGCAAAAAGCTTTCCAGAGGAAAACACTAAAGTAGCTATGGCTTCACAGTGCAGATGTTGAGACAGTGAACCCAGAGAGACATCAGCACCAACAGCTCGCCAGTCTGTGTGACAGGAAAAAGCTTTTGATAAAGATTATGCAACAGAACAGTCTCATCAGCCACACCTAGGCCTGATTACTGCAAGACCTGTTCCATGAAAAAATCATGGAAATAGAAGCTGTCTGACTATGTAAAGTAGGCGAAAGGATCTGAAAGAGCAACACATCATGCCACAATCTAGAGAAACTCAAACCAGATGAGAAACAAAGTTGTAACCACTCTGGAAAGAGTTACAAAGTTATTTCTAGGTCATTGGGACTCCAGCAAACCACAGTGAGAGCTATTATCCACAAATGGAAAAACCTTACAGCAGAGATGAGTCATTAGTTATTATTAATCTCTGCCTGTCTTCAACAGCGTGCCTTTTGTCCCGTCTTCCTCTCCTCAGTCCCAGCTAGTCGTGGCAGATGGCTGCCTCTCCCTGAAGCTGGTTCTGCCGGAGGTTTCTTCCTATTAAAAGGGAGTTTCTACTTCCTACTGTCGCCAAGTGTTTGTTTAAAGGGGGCCATTTCATTGTTGGGATCTTGGAGTGACTGTTTTTGTGATTTGGTGCCATATAAATAAAATATAAAATTTTATTAAATTAATATCTGTTTAATATTAACATTTGTTTGATTAGTGGAAATGCGCCTCGCCCTAAGACAGCTGGGATAGGCTCCAGCCCTCCATCTGTGACCCTGACAAGGATAAGTGGAAGAGAATGAACGGATGGATGGATGGATGGATAGTGAAAATGTGTAAACAAAATTAGGACATAAAGAATGGGCCAAATATTTTCCACTGGACTGTATGTGGTGTCAAATTCAAAGACAAACTTAGAGTCCTAGTGTGACTCATTGAACCATTAAGAATTTATCAAAGAGTATCAGCAGCCCTGAAACACGTCAGCTGTTGTTTAAACATGTTTCTGTTTCATTTGTTCGTGGTTACTCTGTAGAAGACATCAGCACCATCTACAGGTTTAAGTCAATTAGTGCATCTGAGAAAACCATAAAACAACGAATTATGTACAGTATTAAAAAAAATAACTAAACATAATTATGTGTATAGATTGGATTAATCCGGGGCGTTGTTCAGGGGCTTTTACAGGTTATTGGATATGTTCAGTTAAGTGTTTTTTGTTTGGAGCACTTCTTATCGTCATAGCAGCAGCACATAAACACGACGCAAATGAGGGTGTTGGCAGAGCTCATTATGCTGTATCACTAATTAAGAGTTGTGCAACAGTAATAAAAGGTTTTTAATTGCTGTGGTGTTAAGGTGGCATCTGGGTTGTGATCATTTATTTGATACAGAAGCTGCTCCACTGCTATTAGAGTGAGAGGTGTAATTAAATCCTGTAGTTTTGCCAGTCTGTGTCAAAGTTCTGTTTCTGTGTGCTGTAGAGGAGAAAACCAAAGTCCATCCACACATAGACCTTGGACTTCTGTGCTCACATGGGCAGACAACGTTCTCTGTTTGGGGGCTGGGAGTTTCTAAATAAGTAAGAGTTTTAATACTGAACTTCCTTCACCAGCCAAACAAACAAATATTACTAACTCCCCAAAAAACAAAACCCACAAATATTAGTATACCTCAAACTACTTATACTAGGAAAAAAACTGAACAAAACAAATGATAAAAACAAACTAGACAAAAAATACCACATGTATCAAATATGCTAAGTAACCTTGAGGTGTAATGATTACATTTACATAAGATAAATCTAAGCTGTAAATAAATGTGCACATAATATCACACATTAATGAATTACAGGTAAGAGTACAGCCAAAGCTGCAGTAATACATTTGATCGGTACAGCTAGCACAGTGTATTTCCTTGCAAAAAGACAGTTTAACCAGAGGGTGGCGCTGCACAGCCAGAGATCATATTAGTGAGTTTTATATCGCTAACTCTTCTCTTTGAGCTCAGGTAGTGCACGAAAGCTGAGGTTTTGGACCCGGGCTTTGAGTTTTTGGAAGAATCATTTTGTTTTGAGCGAGTCATATAGCACTTTCTAATAATGTCACACTATTAAGCATTAGTAAGGTATTAATAAGCAGTTAATTGAGCATTTATAAAGTTTTATAAGCTTTTTGTGAGTGTGTTGATAAAGGTTTTATTAATAGTTATTTCATATTGTAATTCATGGTTAATTCAGGCAGTTACAAGTGAATTAAGTATTTTGCGTGAGCTCATGTAAAATGTATGCTTTATAAAGCATTTATTAACAAAAATAAAAGTAGCTCAAGACTCCAGCAGGTCTCAGATATCTTTATAACAGAAAAAGATTGTTTGGCTAGCTGCACTGAAACGGGAACATGGATAAGATGGACAATATGCATAAGATGACTCCTTTTAGATTTCAGAAATGCATTAGAACTACACACTCTGTTAGTCATATTTACTTTTATAGGAATATTTTTGTGTTTTGTTTAGATTCATTTTACTTCTTCTTTATAAAATTGAGATGTCAGATAGTCAAGATGGCGCCTGTGTGTGTGGCTCACCGTCAGCTGTTACCTTTTTTATTTATTTATTTATTTATTTTTATTATGTTTGTAGTCCAGTAAAAGCAAGTGAAAAGTGCAGGCTTTTGTTATTTGACCCGTTTAAGTTCATTTTAATATCCCAGACAGGATTAAGGTAGAGTTTTTATTATATATATTTTATAATTTATGTGGCTATAACACATGTGTAGTATTCATTTCACCCGTTTAGTAATAAAAATCAGTTGAAAAACATATTCAACACAACTTTATGTGGTTAAAAAAAAAGTAATAACAAAGTCAAAATAACATAACGTGATAGTTAAAATCCTCATAGATCAGCGGTCCCCAACCTTTTCTGCACCACGGACCGGTTTAATGTCAGACAATATTTTCACGGACCGGCCTTTAAGGTGTCGCGGATAAATACAACAAAATAAAATGATACGACCAAGACAAAAACTGTGGTATTTTGTAAATATATTAATAAATGCAAATTCACTGTGTAATTGTGTAACTTTATTAACAGCGTCCTCCTGAAATGCGAGAGTAACATCCTCCTCTCTGCCCCTTAATGCTCTCTGGTCGCTGTGGTAACGCGTAAATATTTCTTTCAAAATAAGACACACAACTACAACTCGGGAAAAGACCCAGGGAAACCGAGTTAACTATAAAAATCCTGAAAACCATAAATTTCACACCCAAGCCTCAACTCTCGCAGCCCGGTACCAAACGACTCGTGGCCCGGGGGTCGGGGACCGCTGTCATAGATCATTCCCCATTTTTTCAATACAAACAATTGCAGTAAGAGCCAATTTTAATAACCTAAAAATGTCTCATTTTGACCTTTGAATCAATCTATTGACCTTCAACGAGAGGTCAAAGGTCAAATGTAGTATATTTTAAATTTTACACAGTACTTTGACAATAGACATGACACTTGTAAGAATCATTTCTAAGTCGTAGTTTTTTGTGTTATTTTTCAACCAATAAATCATGAAGTTGACTTTTAAGACTTTGGTGGCTGTAAGACAAATTTGAACAGATTGATAACATGACCTCAATCTGCACCCTTACAAAGCTGAATCAGAATTCATTCAAAACTTTTTCCACTATTGTGTGTAGAGACAGAATGATGCACATGCAATTGCTACCAAAAACATAACCTCCTTGGTGGAGATAACTATGACAGAAACATGACATTCTAAAAGTATTTGTCACAATCTTGCATACCTGAAAATAAACCCAAGCCAAAATCACTCAAACTACTCTCCACTTTGTGCCTGTGTGTGTGTGTGTGTGTTTGTGTGTGTGTGTAAACAGAGGTGCATCTCCAGGCTCCACTGAGCTACACATCGCTCTCTTTTGGCCTCGGTGCTTTTAATTAACCAGAAAATCTAAATAAATCTCAAAAATGAAATGAAATGAAAACATTTGTAAACACATGCTGATCACTGTGGCAGTATTGCTAATAGTGTTTTTGCAAGTATTAGTTTTGAAATACAAGGAACTGCCCAGGAGTTCAACCATGTTTCAGAAGCACCATGAAAGTTCACAGGGTCGTCATCCATCACTTGCTGTTTCTTGCACAATTTAACAGTGGGAGGCTTGCAGAGACGTTATTTGCTGCCCTACTTCTAAAACATACTAATATAAATTTTAAAATATCTTTTCATGCCATGCATAACCAAATGGTAAAGATCTCTTCTTAAGTATGAACAACATCATGTTAATTTTAAGTACTTACTTTATACAGTTCGGTCCATAATTTGCTGGACAAAAACAGGTTTTGTAGTTTTGCCTCTTGATGCAACACCACTGAAATTTAGATCAGTATGTGACTGAAGTGCAGGCTTTCAGCGTTGATTCAAAGAGTTGAACAAAAATGATGATTCATGACTTTAGATAAAGTTGCCTGTATTTTTTGTTTTCGGTTTCAATAAAAACAAAATTACCACAACAGTCGGATACGTGTGGTGTGAAGAAATCTTCTGAACACAATTGAGTTATTAAAATTCAGGTGTTTATAAAATTAAATGAATTATTTTACCATTTGAACAGATGCCAGAGTTTACTTCCCCAAACAGGCTGAAATGCTGATTCACTCTGACTCATGTGGGATCACTTGTACAAGAGGAAAAACTTGATAACTTGGCTTCAGTTAAAACAAATGTGTAACCTTTGCAGTTATGCAATGCCACATAGGAGGGGGAGCACTGCTGACCTACGTATATTGATTGTGCCATGTTTAAGGTGGATAAGTCATGTTTCCCTGAATCCAGTGCAGAGTTATCATAGTTTTGTATCTTTTAGCTTTTTATCTTCATTTCATTTAGATTTTTTTCTTTTGCTTTTGGTTCAGTTTCGTTTCAGTTCGTTTCCTGAGTGGGTTTTTCTGGTTTCAGTTTAGTTTTTATTGTTTCAATGTGTTTGTCTTTAGTTTTTATTAGCTCAGTGTTAGTCTTGGACTTCCACATGTCACGGTCCTGGGTCTTATGACCCAGTGTTTTGAGTTTAGTTTATTTGGATGTTTATATGATTAAGCTCATGACTTTTTCTAGTTCTTTGTTATTAGATTCCCCTTGTGTCTTCCAACCCCTGTGAAGTCTCCCCTGCTCTTCATGTGTTTCATGTCTGTGTCTTACGTTGTCAAGTTCTGGTTGTCATGTCTGCGTCTCATTAGGTTTCCTATTTTATTTTGAAGAGATCTTGTGTTTGTATATTATGGTTTATGTTTTGAGTCCTTTGTTGTACGGTTTCTTGTTTCAGTTATGGTTATCATCGGTTTAGTTCTTTGGCTTCGTAATATGGCTTCCCTATGTTCCATGTTGTGTCCACTGTGACCCTTTTGTACCATGTTTCAGGTTCTTATGTTCTGTCTCCCCAGTTGCTGTTAAGTTACATGTCTAGAGTTCAGTCAGTGTTTCCTGTTTTACTTTGAAGGTTGGTGTCTCATGTCAGTGGTTCTAGTTTTGCTTCCCTTGTCTCGTCCAGTCTGATTACTCCCAGCTGTGCTCTCCTTCTGTGTCTAATTCCCTCGTTATCCCTCTGTGTATTTAAGCCCTGTGTTTTCTCTTTGTCAGTGTCGTAGTCTCCCTCATGGCTGTGTTTCCCTGTGTGTTAGTTATCCATGTCCCAGTTTAGTTTATTTATATTTTTCGTGGCATCCTGCAATAAAGCAGCCTTTTGAGTTTAATTCCTGTGTGGTGAGTTTTGCGTTTGGGTCCTTCTCCTGCCTTTACACAGCCGAAACATGACAGAAGACTACGACCAGACAATGGACCCAGCAGCTCACAATCCCTCCGCTGAGCTCCAGGAGGACATGATTTACGCGGTGGAGTTTCTTTGTCAAGAGTGGTTTGCGCTGCCTTTCAAGGAATACCAAGAGGAGTTAGCTCGCCGGTTGCAGAGAATGATTTCCGGCCTCCCTTGGTTATTCGGCTCGCTACACCCACTCATTCAGGACTTCCTCGTTACCACCGTACATGTCCGCCCTGAGCAGCCACTCCTGTATGAAGAGCCGGAGGATTTTCAGCTGAGTCCGCTGGAGGATTCGCAGGCCGACTCGTCCCCTTCCTCTTCCAGGAGAAAGCGGCGTTCACGCCGCCATCGCTCCACAGCAGCTGAGCAGACAACTTTCGTGAGTGAAAATGACTGTGTACCACATTCTGATTCAAAACCTTCTGCCATTTCATCCACAGTTAGTCATGCTGCTCCTATGAACACTTTAGTTTTTCAACCAGCTCCCCTGGACATAAGCAAACCTGCCCTTGTATCTGAGACTCCCTATGTATCACCAGTTTCTCAGCCTATGACCTTTTCTGTGTCTCAGCCAGTACAGGTAAATGGCAGCAACGTGCCGTCTACCATAGGTAAATTGGCTAAAAAACTTGGACTTGATGCCACTGAGCTAATGAGTCAAGTTGAACTTTGTGTTCCACAGCCAGCCATGTTCAAACACACTCACCATGTTTTAGAGTCAGACCAAGTTCAACCTGCATCTCAAGTGACTGTTTTGGGTGTGGCTTCACCCCTGGACTTTACTGCTCACCAGTCAGCTTGTTCTGAAACTGCCTTTGCAAACCTACCTACTCCTGTGACCACTCCTGAGCTCCGCTCTCCACCACCTGTCCCGGCTCCCAGGGTGAGGCCAGCCAGGACACAGCCTACCTCCGCACCCGTACCTACTCCTCGGGTGGGAGCGGCTCATGTCCGGCGGGTGCCTGCACCCATTCCTGTGCCCGCTGAAGGCTCAGGCGAGCCTATCCAGCCCCTGTCCTTGTGTTCTGTAGGCTCAGAGTTAGGTCATCAACCACTACCACAATCACTACAACCCCTCATTTTTTCCATAGTTCAGTCTGTTGCTCAGTTATTAGCTCAGTCATGTGTTCCATCATCAGTTTTGCCTCCAGGTCAGGCTTCAGTTTTGCCTCCAGGTCAGGCTTCAGTTTTGCCTCCAGGTCAGGCTTCAGTTTTGCCTCCAGGTCAGGCTTCAGTTTTGCCTCCAGGTCAGGCTTCAGTTTTGCCTCCAGGTCAGGCTTCAGTTTTGCCTCCAGGTCAGGCTTCAGTTTTGCCTCCAGGTCAGGCTTCAGTTTTGCCTCCAGGTCAGGCTTCAGTTTTGCCTCCAGGTCAGGCTTCAGTTTTGTCACCCATACCTCTTTCATTAGCCCAATCATCTACACAACCAACCGCTCAACAGTCTGCTCAGCACTCCGCAGCTCCCACGCTGCTGCCTGTTCCAGCTGGAGTGCCCGAGGAGCCCGTCCAGCCCCAAGCCACGTCAGCTGGGGGGCCCGAGGAGCCCGTCCAGCCCCAAGCCACGTCAGCTGGGGGGCCCGAGGAGCCCGTCCAGCCCCAAGCCACGTCAGCTGGGGGGCCCGAGGAGCCCGTCCAGCCCCCTTCCACGTCAGCTGGGGGGCCCGAGGAGCCCGTCCAGCCCCCTTCCTCGTCAGCTGGGGGGCCCGAGGAGCCCGTCCAGCCCCCTTCCTCGTCAGCTGGCGGTTCAGGAGAACCGCACCAGCCTCATGCCACGTCAGCTGGGGGGCCCGAGGAGCCCGTCCAGCCACCACCTGCGGCTCAATCGCCTGCAGCGCCTATGCCGTCGTCTGGTCCAGCTTCTGCTTCGGCGCCTGCTTCAGCACCTGCTTCGGCTTCGCCTGGCCCTGCTTCTGCTTCGGCGCCTGCCTCAGCCTCGCCTGGCCCTGCTTCTGCTTCGGCGCCTGCCTCAGCCTCGCCTGGCCCTGCTTCTGCTTCGGCGCCTGCCTCAGCCTCGCCTGGCCCTGCTTCTGCTTCGGCGCCTGCCTCAGCCTCGCCTGGCCCTGCTTCTGCTTCGGCGCCTGCCTCAGCCTCGCCTGGCCCTGCTTCTGCTTCTGCTTCGGCGCCTGCCTCAGCCTCGCCTGGCCCTGCTTCTGCTTCTGCTTCGGCGCCTGCCTCAGCCTCGCCTGGTCCTGCTTCTGCTTCTGCTTCGGCGCCTGCCTCAGCCTCGCCTGGTCCAGCCTCAGCTTCTGCTTCGGCGCCTGCCTCAGCCTCGCCTGGTCCAGCCTCAGCCTCGCCTCATCCTGCAGTTGCCAAGCCACCGCCTCGTCCACGT
Source organism: Pelmatolapia mariae (assembly GCF_036321145.2). NCBI lineage: Eukaryota > Metazoa > Chordata > Actinopteri > Cichliformes > Cichlidae > Pelmatolapia > Pelmatolapia mariae. Next base: position 29,324,734 of record NC_086232.1, on the reverse strand, counting down.
CCGGCTCAGCCTGCTAAACATCGTCCACGCCTGGTTTGGCGTCAGCAGCCACCTTCCAGACCGCTGACTGGACTTCTTCGTACGTGCCCACGCCGCCGTCGGCCGCCAGCCAAGCCGCCTGACGGTCTTCGTGCCTGTCCACGTCGCCACCGCTGGCTCCGCGGTCGGCCTCCAGAACAGCTTCGTCTACATCGTCGCCACTACCGTCCGCACGGCCGGCCTCCAGACCTGCTTCGTCGCCACCGCTGGCTCCGCGGTCGGCCTCCAGAACTGTTCAGTCATGAACTACTGAGCCGTTGGCCTCCTGGTCGGCCTCCTGACCTGAGTTTTGGACTGTCCCCTGTGCCTTTATTGGACATTTTGTTTTCGACTTAGTTTTGGCCCTCCGACCTGGACCCCCGCCACCCGCCCTGGGTGGGTTGTTTTTGGTTTTGTTTTCCCGGCTTGGGGCGTCTGGAATCCGCCCTTGAAGGGGGGGCTCTGTCACGGTCCTGGGTCTTATGACCCAGTGTTTTGAGTTTAGTTTATTTGGATGTTTATATGATTAAGCTCATGACTTTTTCTAGTTCTTTGTTATTAGATTCCCCTTGTGTCTTCCAACCCCTGTGAAGTCTCCCCTGCTCTTCATGTGTTTCATGTCTGTGTCTTACGTTGTCAAGTTCTGGTTGTCATGTCTGCGTCTCATTAGGTTTCCTATTTTATTTTGAAGAGATCTTGTGTTTGTATATTATGGTTTATGTTTTGAGTCCTTTGTTGTACGGTTTCTTGTTTCAGTTATGGTTATCATCGGTTTAGTTCTTTGGCTTCGTAATATGGCTTCCCTATGTTCCATGTTGTGTCCACTGTGACCCTTTTGTACCATGTTTCAGGTTCTTATGTTCTGTCTCCCCAGTTGCTGTTAAGTTACATGTCTAGAGTTCAGTCAGTGTTTCCTGTTTTACTTTGAAGGTTGGTGTCTCATGTCAGTGGTTCTAGTTTTGCTTCCCTTGTCTCGTCCAGTCTGATTACTCCCAGCTGTGCTCTCCTTCTGTGTCTAATTCCCTCGTTATCCCTCTGTGTATTTAAGCCCTGTGTTTTCTCTTTGTCAGTGTCGTAGTCTCCCTCATGGCTGTGTTTCCCTGTGTGTTAGTTATCCATGTCCCAGTTTAGTTTATTTATATTTTTCGTGGCATCCTGCAATAAAGCAGCCTTTTGAGTTTAATTCCTGTGTGGTGAGTTTTGCGTTTGGGTCCTTCTCCTGCCTTTACACAGCCGAAACATGACACCACAGTCTCAATAGACACACAAGTTTTGATAAAATTATACCAAACTAACAAATATTACAACTAAGGATATTTCCTCTATATTTTTTTTAAATTTATTTTAGTTGTATTTAATTATAGGTTTCCAAAGGTATTGAAGTAAAGCCTAGTTTTTATTAAGTTAATCGAAATGTTTTTTTGCACATCTAGTTTTAGTTTGGTTTTAGTTAACTGTTAAAACCTTGATCGAGTACAACAAAGAAAATTAAAACTATTGCTCTACTACTCACCTCTAAGTTAAGTGCACTTTAAAAGCCTTAGTTTAGATAAGTTAAAGCTCCAACCACACTCGTAGTATCGAACATTACTGCTTGACGGACAAACTGAGAGCAGTAAAATTCTTTGTACTACTTTAACTTATTCAGACTTTATCCTCTTTTCCATGTAGTAGGAGGTGTTTATCAGACCCTGTCTTTGGACGATACACCTTACTTTAGCAAATGGACAAACGAATAAACTCAAAAGAATTCCCTATCAATATTTCTTTCTTCTTCACTTTTTTAAAATTATTTTTAAAATTATTACAAAGTTAAGAGTACAATATATACACAATATTATACTATATTAAGAGTCAGAAATCTCAGCTTTTGTTGCACACAGCACTGCTTTTATTAATATTTGAACAATAACTCTAAATATCAACTCTAACCAGGAATAATTAATCAGTGGGAGTCTCATACTTGGTGTCCCGTTAATACAAAAACACTGGAAAACACACCACATGTCCACAAGAATTAAAGTCTAAACACAGCTTAACTGAAATAATAATAATGATCACTAATATAATAATAGTGACTCTGACTTTGAATAAACTATAAAGAAGATGGATGGAAGTAAACATTAACAGTGCTGTGATTTTTCCTGTTAGTAGATTAAAAGAAGTACAACTATATTCCTCAGTATGTGGAAAAAAACAAAACAAAAAACAAGATAGCTCGATATCACTAAGTACACCTGAAAAATGAGCATCAGTTAAATCAAATGCACTGACTGAGGATGTATTTTGCATTCACAATTTAAATTATTAAAGTATTGTTGTAACCAGTACCGTTTTTTGTACTTTCCTTCACATAAATAAAGTCATTTCACTACACCGCTGAGACTCAACACACCCTACCACAATGCCTGTGGTATATAATATACCTCCAACACTGTACATAGCTTTGCATGAAATATTAAACGCTGTCTTGGGAACAACACAGTCAGAGATTTAGGTCCCGGTTCCTGTTCCTCTTCATTGAGAAGGTTAAAGTCTTGAGTGGGGCAGAATCAGCGGTAGGCGCAGTGTTGCTCCTGGTGCTGCCGCAGGTCCACTTTGTGCTGGAAGCTGTAAAGGCATCGTGGGCAGCGGTAGGGCCTGTCATCCCTGTGCTTTCGGCTGTGGGTGATGAGGTTGGAGCTCTGGCTGAATGCTTTGCCACATATCTGACACACATGGGGCTTCTCCCCTGGCAGACAAACAGAGAGAATTGAACGCTGTTTTTGCTTGCTTTCAGAATCAAGATATGACACAAAAACCAACCAATAAGGTTTAGAATCTAAGGTTCAAAAGTATATCAAAGGGAACTGTTATGTTTTTCTTTCTTTCATATTTTTTGCTTTTACAAAGGTGGATAATAATGAGCTTAGTGTGCTCTATAATAATCCCTGTGGGCAAAGAGTTCAGACTTTTTTTTCTGGTCTTGGATGTGTATGACATCAAACAGAGAGGATATCGTCATCTAAGATGAACACGTTTGAGCACAGAAAGCCCCACCCACCATCTGAGGGGCAGCCAATCAGAAGAAAGCTATCTCAAACGGTGCTAAAACTGCTTGTTTCAGACAGTGGATAAATTAAGGGGTGGCAGCAAAGTCCAGGAATATATATAATATAAGCTTTATTATTTAAAAAAAAATCAACGCTACTTTAGTAGAGCCTGAGAATAAAAAGACATATAAAGGAATTACATATGTATGTAACTCTTTGTAGTGGATCTAAAGGTCATTAATAACGTGAAAAGTTGTACTTTTACGTGTGCTGGAAACTTCACATCATCAGGAAGTAGTCTGAGCCTTTTTACAGTCTGACTTTTATGCCAATTTTAATGAGACAGATTACATATTATGCAAACTGACTAACTTAAAGGATACTAATATACACACATATGTTAGTAGTGCTCATTTTAGCAGAAAACACCAGACTGTTTTACTGAGAGCATGAGTGCACCAACTTACCGGTGTGGATGAAGGTGTGTTTCTTCATGTCAGACTTCTGGTGGAAGCGTTTGCCGCAGTACTGGCAGGGATAGGGCCGGGTGTCTGAATGAATGAGGAGGTGAGTGGAGAGGGTGGAGGAACGCTTGAACACTTTTCCACACACCGTACAGCTGAATGTCCGCTCCTGAAAACAGCAGGCAGTCATGGATCTGACAAAGCTCTATCCCAATAAACGGCTGATTTTACATCCAAAGATGTAACAGAATAATGCATTTAAAGGCAAAGTGATGCTGACCTTCCCCCTGCAAGGTGCCTGCTCATTACCAGCCCTGCCGGACTTGATGTGTGCCACTGACATACGAGCTCTGCCTCTGTGACTCTTACATATGTGAGTTTTCAGACTTGACAGACATGAAAATATCTGCAAAGACAAGTTGCAACAATTTAATATATCAATGAGGAATTTTTAAGTTATGGCTCATGAGAGGTTAGACTTTTCAAACAATCAAAGGAAGCTGAGGAGCACTGATGTATTCATTATTTAATATTGTGTTTCTTCAGTTTATAAACTTTTACATAACTGAAATTGTTGAGCCTAGTTCATGGTTCATGGGTCTCTTGGAGGACATTCAGAGGAGTTTTATGAATAGGTGGAACTGCTGCAGGAAGGTTACCCGTCAAAAAATTTGCATCACCTTCAGAATAACTGAAAAAAGGCATTTCTAAAAAGAAACGTAATAAATAAATAACTGTATTGTGTATTTTAATATTTTATTTGTTGTAAAAAAAATGGCTACAATAAACACAATCTATGATATATGTCTTTTTAGTCTTTGTCTTCTGGTGGATGTTTGTTGATCTGTCTTAAGTAAAGATAGCTTTATAGATATATAATAATATTATTATTACACAATAACCTTAATAATAATAAAATAATAATAATGTACTAATACCCAGTACATAAAAAAATTTAAATGCAATAAAGTCCAAAGAAAAAGTACTTCTGTAAAAATCATAAAAAAATAAATCTAAAAATAAAAAGTCAAAATGAAATAAAAACAGGAACTTCATAAAAAAATTGTTGTAACCTTTCCACAGAGTAGGCACTCCTGCCTCGGAGCGCTGCTCCTGGTCTCTCTCAGGATCTGATGGTGCTCCAACTCATGCAGTCCGGACAGTTTGTCTGGATATGCGGACCTCACCTGAAGACTCGACAATACTTCTGGTTTGGGAGGCTGAGAAACGACTTTCTCCACTTGGCTAAAAATATTTGCGTTGACAGGACTGCAGGGCTCAGCAGAACTGTGGTCTGAAAAGAAAAGCAGATAGACAGGTTTTGAAAAATATGAAAAATATGATTTTTTTTTCTTTAATTAACATGGAAAAAATAAGTTGGGTCCTTGTTCTTTTATTGGACCAAACAGAGCTGCTGATCACATTTAAAAGTGTAAAGTTTAGTCTTAGGAGAGCTAAAACAAACAAAAGACGTTGTCACCCACCGTATGATTGAGGACTGAATGGGTGACGGCTCCCATTTTCACTACAGAACTTTAAGTCCTGCTGTAATAACACAGTGGCAATTGCATTATCACAGTTTGTCTTCGGTTTGGTGTACTCCAGGGATGCGTCCCAGGCTCCCGCCCTTTTTTCCAGCTCACTGAACATTACTGCAGTGGCTCCAGGGCTGGGGCTTCTTGCCACGTGACGAAGATGGTGCAGCCCACCACGCTTCACCAAGAAAGAACGAGGCATTGCTCCGGGGTCTACTGTATCACTCTTGCTGTAATCCTGTTTTTAAGGTACCTAGAAAATGAAAATAAAGTTAATTCAAATTCAATATATGTAAACAGCCTGTTGTAAAAGATGTAAGAAATAAAGCAACTAAAATATATTTTTTATGCACACAGTAAAATTTTACACTAAAGACATAAAACAACGTGAATGACCAACAGGTTACACAGGGTGTCTATAATACCCAAAAGAGGGCAGTAGAACTGTACTTTCTATATAGTTTCCTGCTTGAAAGTCAAATACTATACAGAGTTAGACTGTTCAACAGATACTGTTTTTCTGATTAGTAAATCAGAAAAAACAACCCAAAATGTGTATTTACTGATTAATGTTACAATTATTAATGAGGCTGCTTCTCACCCTTTTATGTTCTGTAAATGTAAATAATTTTAAACATTAAAGTTACATTAAATGCATATTTGGGGTGCAATACTTATATGACATGCACAGATACACCTGAGGGTGTGGATGTGGATAAACTGAGACAAGCTTTATGAACAACTGCGAGGCACAAATGCACAAAATGAAACACTAAGACAAACTGAGCATGAAGCCAGCGCGCAGCGAGTTCTTTATAAATTCAAATTTCTTAAAATTTCCTCAGAACAAATAACATTCCTGTGAGCTCATCGGTGATGTTTGGAAGTGAGAAATTTTAAAGTGATGTCATACAGATTTTTAGCCTGTGTTTATCTGTAAATACCAATCTGGAATCTGGAATCTTAAATTGCACTCTGTGTGCCTATAAGGGTGCATCTGTGGTTTAGCTTTCCTCTCACTGGGCTGCTGACGATTTATCTGAAACTGTTATTTAGCAGAAACGTGAGCCAGGACCAGAGTGCACACGTCTGGGAGAAAGCACAATTTCCTCCTTCAGTTTAGTGAAGAAAGCTCAGCTTGCTGTCAGCCACTGAAAAACTCAGCTGATATTGTTTTGTTGCTGTGATTATTTTGCTATGAAATGCTAAAAATCCTAAAATAAAATAAAATAAAATAAAATACTGCACTATTATCAAGTGTGCCTAAACTTTTGACTTTAATTTGTCTCCAACTTTATTTAGAATGACAACCTTTGGTGCCCTTTAATTTATTTAACTACTTTATTAAACTTCTTTGTTTTGCCAGCTTGTTTAAGGTGAAGGTTTAAGGTTTATTCTTGTGCACACAGGACAAAGTTTTTCCATCACGGATCACAGCGAGGATCTCTGCTCCCTGAAGAAAAACACGTTAAACTCCTCACACCTTTTTTTTTTGTTTGTTTGTTTCATTAGTTAACACTGAAGGCTAGAAATAGTATTATTTTTTCATTGACATCATCATCTTTTCTCCAAATGTGGTTTCAGACATTCAGAGTCATATCAGAGCTGTGAAAATGTCACTTAACAGCACCACAAATCATGACTCAGTGCACAAATGTGCGTGCTGTGCAGAAACTGAGGTATCACACCACGAATAAAAAAACAAACAAAAAACGCTGCAGCTTTAAAATCGTTTTTTTTTCAAATGAAGCAAAAATATGGTTTAACTGATAGGCTCTGTTCAAGGTGCAAATCAATGCAAAGCATTTGGAGCGATCATCTTTATCCTAATGTGGTCTGTTCCAGTACGACGTACCCTCCATCCAGAGAGACGCCACTGATTCAAAGCACGATGAGCATAAAAATGTCACACGCTATGTGCTCACTGGATCTCAAAGCAGCTGAAGAGCCTGTGCAGAGCTTGGACCGACATCTGAGACAGCACCACCACCATCAACACACGCAATGAAGAATACCAAATATCTATTATATAATGGGAAAATGAGTAAAAGGATGGATGATAAATATCTCCAGAAGAGTACAAGTGATTTACAGAACAAATACCAGGATGCACAGGATCTTATCTGGTGGCGAAACACCTCACTGAGAGTCTTTGTTCTGGTTTTTCTTCGAACCTGTCACCTGTCTGTAGTACCAGGAGCTGTAGGTGAATTCTTAAAATGGAAGAAGCTTCCCAGATAGTCAAGCCCAAGTTACCCATTTAAGCTTGTTTACAGTGATGAAAGAAGCACTCAGATCTCTTACTTGGGTAAAGGTAGCAATAAGAATAACAATAAAAAAAAGTAAATATCCTGTATTAAAAGTAGTAAAATGCAAAAACGTACTTAAAAATAACTTGTTCTATAGAAAAACGGCCCCACGTCCTGACCTATTTTAAATAAAAGTGCTGCTGAGCTTTATAAATGTTATTTTATTGCAACCAAAGTAGGGCTATTTTTATTTTAACAGCATATTATGCATTTAGGTAGTTTCCTAACTGGGTTCCCAATCTGGGGCAGGAGGGCCCCTCCTAAATGTTGCATGATAAATCTGTGTAGATCATTATACGGGACAGGAAAAAACAAAAATAAACTTCTGGCACACAAGTTTGCAATAAATTTTGAGCTTTCAATTATGTTTTCTGTGCAAAATACGGAATGAATTTAACGTGTTTGTGCCTCGAATAGAGAAACGTGACAACTCTGTGAAAACGTCTGCAGCGCTTTTGTGTTTTTCATGTTTTTTTTTTCATATGTACAATCTTATTCTTTTAAATACAGCATCAGACAAAAACAATGGGGTAGTAAATTATTTCAGTCTGAACTTTAGTAATGCGTAGAAATAAACTAGGTGCAAATCCTCAAGTACAGGTAACAGAAATCTGTTTAGTAAATGTAATTTCACTGCTTTATTGATATTTAGTTACTGACAGTTACTTCCTTATGTAGCTATTACAGACAAAGTAAACTGATTTAAATTTCTGGAAATCAGATAAGATCAGGTCTACACCGCTGAGTTGCTGATGATTTGTTTCGCTCAGTGTAGATTTATGGATGAAGGAGAACTAACTCTTTGCCTTTGATTTAACATCGAGTGAGCTTACAGAGCTTTTAGAGGAGGCCTGATGTTGACATATATGTGCACTGACTTAAAAGTTTGGTCATTCATCTCATATTTTCTTTATTAGATGAGAGATTAACAAAAATACCACTACACATTGCAGTAAAACTACTGCTGCAGTGCATTTTTAGACAAAGGAATGACGTGTTCAGACAGGTGTGGACCACTGACCATGTTAATGTGTTTTGTGAAGTGTCTGACAAAATTTAGATCTGACATATATGTCGACATGCTGCAGCCACTTTCGGTATGAATGGGCAGCAAGATGAAGGAAGAAAGCGGTTTATTTCTACATCTTTGCACTAGAAAATCTGGCCTGACATACAAAAAGCTTTGCATGCCCTGACTAAGATCCTTTCTTTTAAGGATGATAAAATGACAAGAAGGTACTTCTAGATTAAACTTTTTAGCATTTTTTTTGAGACTGCTGCATAAAACAAAACATGGCCTCTTAAAGTAAGTCATAATCTGAATCAGTCAGGTAACTCTTGCAGTAATCCACCTCATTTCTTTTCTATATATTATTTTAAAATCTAACTTAACCTGAGTTGGAATGAGAAAAGAAAAAGTCTACAAAAAAGAGAAAAGAAATAAAAGTGTAAATACTCACCAAAGTTCTCCTCCCAGCACTTCTGAGCTTCACACGCCCTTTGCATAAAATAATACGGGAACCCCTGAAATGAAGTTAAAACGGTCACATGTGCGATCAGTCTGCCGCCGAGGTGGACTGTGAGACGCTGCTGACATCTGAAGGTCGCTCTAATGCGAGCACAAGAGGATGAGGAAGTATTTTAGATTTGACACTCCAACCACACAGCTTCCTCAGACAAAACACACACACACACAAACACTCGCTGCAGCAGCAGCAGCAGCAGCGCAAAATCAGTCCAGTTTTACTTTAAAAAAATGTGCAGATACATGCCACGTTGCACAAAAACACACCGGCATAAATCAAGGGAAGACAGACAATGATCAGAGAGGAAGTGGATGGACTGTGCTGAAAGTTCTTAGGAAAGTTTTGACACTCCTGTGTTGACACAGTGTTGTTACCAAACACACCAGTGAGGTGAAACTTATAAAGAAGCTCGGCTGATGCAACAGCAGATTCCTTTCCATAGAATTTAATGAAATCATTAAGCTAAAACATCAGTGACAAATAAACACAGGAGGGACAAGTGTGAATACATTTCTGTGGAATGTTTTGAGAAATACTTTCATAAACAAATGAACCATTACCGCCTACGTTTCATTAAAGCAGACCTCGGAGCTACTCTCCAGGTTAGCACTGTGGCCTCACAGCAAGGAGGACCTGGATTTGAAATTAGTGACCGAGGCTTTAACGTGTGAAACCAGCATGTTCTCCTTGTGCCTGTGTGGGTACTCTGGTTTCCTTTGACAGTGGCCGCAGGTGTGACTATCCAGGGTGCACCCCACCTCTCGGCCCATCACAGCTGGAACAGGCCGCTGTGCCCCTGTGACCTGGATAAATGGATGCGTGCTCTACATATTTAACTGTTTCCATGTCGTATAACAGGAAGCAGTTTTGACCAAATATTTTTAAACACACATCAACAGTTGGTGCATTTCCTTTGGATACTACGTCTATTTTATTTAATTAGCACAAAATCACAATAACAGTTGCCTCAGTGTGCTTAATATTTTAAGACCCTGAAATAATACAGAGAAACACAAGCACCTCCAGCAGAACCAGGCTCAGGGAGGGGCGGTCATCTGCTGCGACCGTGGGGGTGATGGGAGGGAGACAGGACAAAAGGCACGCTGTTGAAGACAGGCAGAGATTAATAATAACTAATGGCTCATCTTTGCTGCAAGTTTTTTTTTTCCCATTTGTGGATAATAGCTCTCACTGTGGTTCGCTGGAGTGGACCACACTGTGGAAGAGAGCCAGAGATTAATAATAACTAATGATTAAACTGAAAGTGATGCACAAACACACGGTGAGTGAAGAACAAACACAGTGCATCATGGGAACCCCCCAGCAGCCTACACCTATTGCAGCATATCTAAGGGAGGATTTGGGGTCACCTAGGGTGACCACCTGTCCTCTTTTCTTTCCTAACCACAGAGAGAAGGCATCATTTAAATATGTTAAAGTTTTCTTTAAGCAAACAGTATTATTAAAGTTATTCATAACTGGGCTAAGTGTCCTCTTTTTTGGAAATCAAAATATGGTCACCCTAGGGTCACCTGATCCAGCCCAGACTATATGCTTTAGGAAAAAGGAAACTTTTAAGCCTACTCTTAAAAGTAGAGACAGTGTCTGTCTCCCGAATCCAAACTGCTGGTTGCACAGAAGAGGGGCCTGAAAGCTGAATGCTCTCCCTCCCATTCTACTCTTAAATACTGTAGTAACAACAAGTAAGTCTGAAGTCTGAGAGCAGAGTTCTCTATTGAGGGGATATGGAACTATAAGGTCATTAAGATAAGATGGGGCCTGATTATTCAAGACGTTGTATGTGAGAAGCAGGACATTTGAATCTGGATTTAACGGGGAGCCAATGAAGAGAAGCCAATGTGGGAGAAATATGCTCTCCTTTTAGTCCCTGTCAGTACTCTCACTGCATCAGCTGAAGGCTTTTCAGGGATTATATGACATTAGTCCGGCCTATAATTATTAACCGAATTAACTAGTTTTCAGCATCCCTCTGAGGCAGGATGGGAAAATGGCAAATCAGACACACATTAATCCCTGTAAATACCTTGGCAAAAATCGACATGTTGTTCTACATTATCTCAAAACCTCATACCACGCATTACTCATAAATGCTCAGTTTATGACCAAACCATGCTCCCCTGAACTGGGCTGTATCACCCTTTTGTAATAATCTTACTATGTTTGCGTGTGAAATCCATTCTTAAGTCTTACTAACAACAACCTGGTGATTCATAGTTCATAGCTACCGAGTAGGCTGTTAAACTCATACGTCAGCGTGAGCTGTTACGCAACGCCTCAACCCTGAGTTTTAATCCATATGTTAAAAGCTCATCTGTGTTTACAGTTTTGTTATTATAAATAAAGATTTCACTCGATTTTTGCACGAACAGACCGAGAAGTTTCAGAGTTAGTAATACTGATGTAGGCCAGAATGAGTCAAAACTATTCTGTTATGCTAATTTGACCAGTGAAGACTGTTACAGAGAGTGATTTTTATCATATTATCATTTCCTGTTTATTTTCCATACTATGACTTGACTAGACTTGCTAGACTTTCACAAGGTATTTAAACTCGTCCTGCTCTGTGCATGTTCACCTTTCCACCTGCCTCCTTCTCACTCACACGTAGTCTGCCATGTTTTTAGTCTTTAAACTAAACATGTCTTTAGTAGAAAAGAGTACGTGGTCGCAGTTAACGTGTTTTAACCTCACGCAACAATCAGTTTGTTATGCAACACTTTAAATGCAGCACGGTGACAATGCATCTCTCGTTAGCAACTAAGTCCAGTTTAACAGAGAAATCAGGCAGTTGCAAAGGTGCAATGTCAAAGTTTATTTTGTATCATTCGTAGGATACAGAACACTGAAATGTATTTTCCCCCATCATACTGGAATTTTATATAATTTTTACTGTCATTTAATATATTTGACAACATCAGCTGAACTGCAAGAGAGAGAGAGAGAGAAAGACAGAGGGTGGATGATGAATGATGCGGCTGTGGATCTCAAACAGTCGCCACTTACAGTACATAAATCTGAGAAACTCTAGGCCAGACTGACACCATCTGACAAGAGAAAACTCTCGCTGTATTCATTTCTTTTTCTGCTTCGAATCAGGGAAAACATGTGGCGGATGTTCCAGTTTTAAGATGATGAATCTGGAGTAACACAGTGTGACGTAAAGCAACAAAGTGTGTAAATCTCTCTACTTTTATGGCACATCGTGACATTTAATCGCCATCATCACGTGTAACGCTGTTAGCGGGACGAGCCAAAGTACGGATGGGAATTCTAAAAAACCAACATGAAGGATGAAGGCTAGTACCATATTCAAAACTGATTTACAAACATATCAAAATGCTTCATCACAGTAGGTAAGAGCTGAATTCAGACAGAAGTGAGAACAGAAGCACCGTTACTGAACAGCTGTTTACAGATGTGTTGAGGGACCCTAATTTACTGATCCATATTTTTGGTTAATTATGGAAAGTTCCTGAATTCAAGCTTTCTTCAATTAGTTTATGTGTTTTCTTCTTGGGGTTCTTTTAGACTGGAATACAAACTGTACTCAAATCCTAAAGGTTTTAATAGTGGTAGGTTAGGTTTAAGTTTAGTTTGAAGTATGTTTAATGCATTAATGAAGAAGAAAGTAAATAGACAGATTTTCCTCAAAATATGGTGCAAACTTGAACAAAATGTCCAGAAAATTGTCAATAAAAAGGGAAATTAATTATAATTTTCAGCCAACATTTTTAGGAGCTAATTTTTCAGTTATATATTATTACACTGCTCCTGAAGGTGCAGTAAGATAATGTATTAAAAGAGTGCAGTTTAAACATCAAACCATGAAAAGCAGTCATAAAAATGAGGGTATTCCGTTCATTTATTTGAGAAAATTATAGCCTCTGTGTGGTTCTTGATAAATCTAATTATTCATGGTTGCTCGCATTTTAAGCCTCTAGTAGATCGAGTTTCTTTTCCCAGTTACAGCACGGCCTTTTATGTCTTCCATAATGAAAAAAGGGCCAATTGCATTGCATAAATGCACTGAAATCAAAGTATCCCTATAGAGGGGGCCCGATATATCCAAAAATCATGATGATTATGACCTTCTGCATGAAATTTAGTCTGACACGATGCAAAATATCACACACAAGGGTCCAACTCTCATACTACACAGAGCAGATGCAAATTTGTAAAACTGAAACGCTTGTACAACTGTCATTTTGGTTTGACAATATCTTAGCAGTGATTCCAGGGTAGAGATTTCAGTTGCCACAACCATCAGTGACCACTAAAAAGCTGTTACTTGCAACAGTATGGTGGGCAAACTGACATCCTCTTTAGTTCTTTGAAGGCCATTACTGGAAGATCCAATTGCTTAATTTCTGAGAGGATGGCAATAACGCTCTGCTCTTTTTAGATTTGCATTACATAAAATATGCTTTGTTATGAAGCAGAAAGCCTCTAAAGGATTTAGAGACAGTTGGTCCATAGAGTGAAGAAACACAAGAGAAAGACTTTATCTTTAAGGTCCCTCTGAAGAAATGCATATGTTGAAAAATGATCCCACCACAACTCCACGAATCCACACCAGCTCTCACGGCTCAGCGCCACAAAGCTGGGAGTGTCTTTCTCTGTAGTGCAAAAAGCAAAGATCACTGCTCTGTAGATATAACACCCTGTTTGATAAACTATACACACTCCAGTACAGCTTTAAATATCATCTATATGTTCCTGTCACACAGTATATTTCATATGTTTCCATTCATTTTACAGCCATTTTTTTAAATAGAATATATTGTTTGATATGTTAAACGTTTTTCTACCCATGCTCTCTCCTGTCGTGAAGATACTGACGACCTTTGCTGAGAAAACGACCCTCTGCAGTCATTGGCCCACACTCTTAGCTGTCAGAAAGCGATAAGAGCCAGATTACCTGGGTTTATCTACTTTGTTTCCTGGAATCATTTGATCACTCTCATTTCTGTCTTGAATATGAAGGCTAAGTAATGGAAACTGGTTAGCACAGCATAAGCTCAGGGCTGTCCAAATATAAAGAAGTCTGACTTTCAGTACTCTCAAGAGTTTATTAGCAGCTACGGCCTTAGCTACTTGGTTTAGTATGCCGAGTTGCTGATAACTAGTCCATAATAGCAAATATAACGTGTCCGTCAAATGCTACGCAGTCTTACTTAAATCCATACAAAAGCTCAAGTATAAAAACAAAGCTGTGCATGAAATCAGCCAACCCCGTCCTAGTTGTAGCTTTACACAGATATCAGAGTGGTCTCATCTCGGTCTCAGTCTGACAGGGAATAAAGGCATTTGCCAATATATTGAAGTACTCCCAACAGAGTCTGGTGTTAAAAGTTGAAAGGCTGGGAGAAAGTTAAACCATTCAGTTTTTTAGACATTACTCCAAGTAGTAATCTACATCGATATAGAGTTACTCTTGAGGTTGGATGGTAACCTCACAAAACTGACAAAAATAAAATAAAATAACAACAAAAAAATAAAATAATGGAGGAAATAAGTCAGAAATCATAGCAGCACATTTTCTGTCTCTGAAGCACTCGGCGTGTGTCACAGTGAGCCCGTGACAGATGACTCTAGTTGGCACAAAGGACGTTGTAGAAAGTTTGGCCTCTTTCAGTATGTCTAAACTCCTACAAGTTTCATATAGATATATAAAAAAAAAATTCAACAATATCAAAATAAATTACAACACATAAAAAACAAACAAACAAAAAGATTTGGCAACACTGAGTTTCTGCCTTTTTGTGGGTTGCTGTGAACGTGAATGGTTGTGCGTGTAACTCACTTGCCTTCTGCAGGCCACACACAGGCAACACAAGTACTCAGTATGCTAAGGGTTCATTTAGGAATGCCTTTACGTGATATGCCTGTAGAGTTTGATACAGATGTGTGCGTATTCCTGCTCCGGACCACTTCTTCGCATAATCATCACCACATAAATTTCTTTTTCCTTTTTGTCTTTCTTTTTTTTTTCTTTTTAAAAACACAGATGAACAGATGGCGGCTAGAAGTTTCTTTTAAAGGCAGTGAAGATGGATGAGGGCGAAAAGGGAGGATAAGGATGTATTTAACTCTGAACTAATCAGGGAGAAGAGTCGTATAGGGGTGGCCAGAGTATACAGTGCGTCATATGTCTTACTCAGCTTAGAGAGAGGAAGGATTTTCCTTCTGTGTGTACTCGTCTTTCACTCGTGGCCACAGTCACAGATTCAGGTCCAGTGGTAGATTTTGAGCAGCGAGCAGTACATTTTGTTCGTATGTGATTTGTTCATGTTTTTGATGGACGTGTATTTTGACAGTCTGTGGCACAGTTACACGTGGGGATGAGGAGGGAGGCTGTACGTAAGCTCTTTGCCAGGGAGCGACAGTGTGGGAAACAGGTGTTGGAGACAGTAACGAGGAGGAGAGACAACAGGTAGTGATGATCAGCAGAGGTCCAATCAATGCCACTATGTCTGCATCAAGTAAAAGATAAAGACTGGAGAGGCTGAGGAGGAGGACTTGACTGGATACTACAATCCCAGTTCCAACGTCTCTTCAGGTCATAGGGGATCTCAGCACCCTCCCCAGGTCTCAGTTATCCAGTGCCTCGGCGCACACGATGCTGCCATAAAGCTGCTGTGGGTCCGGATGCGTCTGCACCCGCTCCTCTGCCTCGCTGTCTGTGCTGCCCTCGCTGTCGAGGCGTGGAGACGGGTGACATTGGCCAGAAAGACTGGGGTAGAGGGCGGTGGCCGGCAGTGGGCTGGGAAGGAGGTCCTCATCTGAGCTGAGGAAGTCCCCCTCAGCGGAGGCGGGGCTGGCCAGGCAGAGATCCTGGTAGTTGGTACTTCCCCCTCCACCGGTGACCCTGGAGCTGGGGGTTGCCTTCTGTCCTCGCAGCTGCCTGATCTGAGAACAGAGAAGGAGGTTTTTAGTCAAAGGTAGGCTGGCTGTGGTTCAGATGTATTTTTCCCCTCCTCAGCTAATCTGGATAAAATCACCAGCCGGTACAGTTTGTTAGAACATCTTGTAAAAACACTGTTCTTCTCCTGATTGCACTGAAATATAGACCGTATGTTCATACTGAACTGGCTCACATAGATATATAGAGCAGCATTACTAAAACAGGACAAAGCATTTTATTTGGTGCTCATTATTTTTAACAGTAGAAAAACAGGTTTATGACCAGTTTAGTGGACCCTGATTACTGATCCAGATTTTTTTTTTAGTTCCTGAATTCAAGCTTCCCTCAATTAGTTTACACGTTTTCTTCTTGGGGTTAGACGTGACACATTTAGTGGCAGCAGCACGGAACATTAACTATAGCACCTCTGGGTTTTATTCCAGGAAGCGCATTTAACAAACTTTACCTTTAAACTTAATCAACGTTCTGGGATTTTCTTACCTGGAAACAGAGTGTGTTACCATGGTTACTGACTCAGAGTTTAAGTTAATTCTGAGAACTCGGTTATCTCAGTTTCCTTAAGCGCAGGGTTAACAAACTCACAGCTGTTTCTTAAAACCTGATTACTTGAATTGGGTCCTTCATACTTCATTATGTCAGAGGTGAAAATGTTTTTGAGGAAGGAAAATCTAAAAAAGGAAAATACTGGGTGCTGAGCATTTTCTATGAAGAGGATTTGCTCAATACCCCAGAAAAACGTTTTAAGCAGAGCCAGGGAAAAATTACTACCATTTATTAATTATGGTGGCAATTTTCATTTACTCCAGCATATAAGACTTTTTGCTTACTTGATAGCCAGAAAAAAAGCTAAATGCCTTCAGTTTGGATGAAACAATGAGGTTTATATGCAAAGTCCATCTCCCAAAGGCCGATCCCTTCCCAGATAATTCCCTGAAGTGAAATAATTTGGGGCCTCCTGCCACCGGGAGGAGGCCCCGGGGCAGACCCAGGACACGCTGGAGAGATTATATCTCTCGGCTGGCCTGGGAACGCCTTGGTGTTCCCCCGGATAAGCTGGAGGAGGTGGCTGGGGAGAGGGAGGTCTGGGCATCTCTGCTTAGGCTGCTGCCCCCGCGACCCGGCCCCGGATAAAGTGGATGAGGATGGATGGAAATAATTTACAGTATTTACATTTCAGAGGAAAAAAAAACCTCTCTCCCGTCTGCCTGCAAACTTCTTTTTATAGAAATTTCATCAGTACGTTCGTGCAATAAACAGTATTATCTTAAATGTTTTCCTCCTAAATACCTGTTGACAAAAGGTTACGAATTTTGCAAGTAACAGGACAAATGAGTGTATGTTACTGAACACTGTTGTAGCATGAGGCCTAATGGTTTTTAATGCTTTTAAATACGTTTGACGCGTCTTTGCAAAGCCACTAAATGTCAGGTGATTGGAATTTTTTTTTAACAGGTTGTTGGGTGTTAACAAAAACCAAAAAAAAAAACAAAAACCCAAAACCCTGTGAAACCCACTGATGCATTTTTTCTTACCATTAAAAGATGTGCAAATAGGACTGTGGGATCTTTACAGCTAAATCTGAGTGTGCACCTGTCATTAGCGTGAAGGTGGTGGTCCGATTTGAATTTTATTCAAGTTTACAAGAAAAGTAGCTTTGTGGAAACGTACAAGCATAAAAGGACGCGTTTGCATGCTTCTATTCCGCGGCTGATGTCCAACTAGCAGAGTGCAGAGTTCTTGTGAGCAGCAGCGATACCACCAATTTTCACATGCATGCCTTTTGCATGTTAGCCTTGTATGTACCACAGTGACTCATGACAAATCTCAGAGGTTTTTGTTTTCCCCCAATCATAAACTCAAGCTAGCTGCAGGGCGGGGAGGTGGGGGGAGGGGGAAACCGGTGGTTAACCAGTGGAAATATTTTGACTGTGTCTGAGCTCTTCACGCTACAGCAGAGAAACATAAGAAGGCATCAGGCTTCATAGGTTATATTCTCTCCAGTCTCTCTCAATATGATCAGGAACATCAAAATTGGCAGATAAGTACGTCTCCAAATGCTATGGAAAATTATTGGCTTTCACAAAAAAAATCAATGTCCACCTGAATCAAAATAAATGTGCGCAAGTACAAATGTAAAATTAATTCAGCTGCATTATATAAAATGGCTCATTATGTGTCAGCAACGCCAATATGACTCAATCGTATGATGATCGCTTTCAGCTCTATACTGAGATTTTTCTAAATGGTTCATTGCTTCCTCATCTGTACTCACGCAAGTTTCGGTCTCATTTATGAAAACCACGGCTTTGATCAAAAGTGGTGGGGTGACAAGAAGAAAAGAGGAGAGGAGCGCTAAAGGGCAGGGCCGTCTCATCACGCCCCCTCACTCTGAAGTTTAAACATACTCCCTCCTCCTAGTCACGCACAGACACTCTCTGAATGAACAAACCCAAAGTGTATGCTGACTGATAACTTTCTGTCTCCAATCAGGGCTGGAGATTATCCTCATGAACCCAAGATAACACTGAATGTTGTCAAATTACATCATAAAAATCAGCAGAACTCGAGCTGTGGGCTCAGCCTATAACAGACCAAAACCAAGTTATGGAGCGGGGCTTGTTTATTCTTTTCGACCCCCCCCTGTTTTCAGAATTAAAGTCCAGTGTGAACCAAACAATGAGAACACAGCTGTTAAGAAGAAAAGTGATCTCTTGTTACGAGAAAGACATTGAAACGACTGAGCGTGTGTCGGGGTGGAAGTGGTATCTGTTCTGAGGCTGTACATAAATGACAAGATTCATCTGTGGTGGTTACCAAAAGCTGCAGAGCATCTTGTACACACACACACACACACACACACACACACACACACACACTGTGCATCTGTGTGTCACACGCCATTTTGAAAAGCCAGTAAAAGTGAAAGAAATTGTTCATTTATACCCCTAATAAATGATCACACATTCATACGTAT
Source organism: Pelmatolapia mariae (assembly GCF_036321145.2). Taxonomy (NCBI): domain Eukaryota; kingdom Metazoa; phylum Chordata; class Actinopteri; order Cichliformes; family Cichlidae; genus Pelmatolapia; species Pelmatolapia mariae. The sequence goes on along the minus strand of NC_086232.1, from coordinate 29,305,930 downwards.
CAATAGCTAATGAGAAAATGGCTTAAATGGCCCATTTAAATGGGCAGAAATGCTTTCGCAGGTTTCAACACAGTATCGAATCGCGGCCAAGATTCAAACCGGTCTGAATTTTTTTTTCCTGTTGAAGAAATAATCGACCAATCACAGCTTAGTAGCTGAAATCCAGGATGGTGTCATATCCTTTCAAAGCTACCTAACTGACCAAGTGACTGAGTCTACAGTAAGTGACGTGTTAATGAAATAATGAATGGATGTATTTAATGAATCCTTGGTAAATATCCAGATATCTTTTAGTTTGCTGACAAAAATAAATAAGTAATTTTAGTAATCTGAGTGCTTGTAATTCAGCTGCTTTTGTTCCTAAAATTTGGAAGAGACATCAGCTTGGATTATTCCTTTAGAAATGTTTTTAATTATTGGCAATACCCCAGCTGCCCCTTTAAGGGTTCACCACAGGGGATCATCTGCCTCCACCCTAGCATCCCTAGCATCACACCAACCGCCTGGCATGTCCTCCTTAACTACATCCATGAAGCTCCTCTGAGGACTTCCTGCCTGACTTTCCTGCTGCCTAGCAACACCATATCTACCATCCTTTGTCTAATATATCTGGAATTCCTTTGTCAACATCGTAGCAAGCAACATAACATGGTGGTCCACAGAGAATCCTGCCTGACCCCATTGGTTAGCTTGTCCATCACCATTGAAAACAAGAATCTCAAAGCCACTCGATGATCTATTGTCACCCTCACCTTAAACCCATTTGCCACTCTTACTGCACACCTCATCACCCTCACATACTTCTCTGCCACTCTTGACTTCCTCATGCAGTGTCACAGTTCCTCTTTTGGCCTTCTACCACATTCTTCCTCTAGATCAGGGGTCTCAAGCTTAAATGAACTGTGGGCCACTGCTGTCACTGCCATCTCATTGGAGGGAACTTTAGTGTTCAAGTAGTACAAAAACAACCAAACAAACACCCACAAATATTTCTGAAAATATAGTGTTTTGTTTTTTAAAATTTAAAATATAGTATAACAAGAAAAACTACAAAAAAAAAATTCCCCCTCACTCTTAACTACAACCTTTCATTGAACTACCAAATAAACAAATTGGTACTCTCCTTCTGGTCAGACACGTGGCAGCACTTCTGCTATAATTTTGTTCATATCTAACAAAATAAAAATGCAGACATAAGTGTAAACATTAGTTTTTGACAGCTAGTTAAAATTGTTTTCTTTACAAAAAACTCAGACTGAACTAACACAGATAATCCCTCAACATGTTTGTACTGTAAAGTAACTTCAAGGGTCAAATTGTATGATATTTCTTCACGTCAATATACGGACCAAGAGTTCGAGACCCCTGCTGTAGATCCACAGACCCTGAGCGAAGCTCCTTCAGATCTTCTCCGACCTTCTCCATCAACACTTGAAGCAAACATCACATCAAAAGCCATACTGCTGATGCCTGATGATCACCTCTCTTCAGCAACTGTGTCCAACACCTTCATGGTGTGGCTCTTCAACTCTATCTCCATAGTTACTACAGTTCTGCACATCACCCTTGGCATGAAAACCACTTTGAGTACACTTCCTCCCTGTTCCTCAGGCATCCTCTCACTCTCCATGATTGTGTTCAGTATGGTTAAAAAGTCCACCGGCCAGGTTTCCAGTCTGTCTCTGCTTCTTTCTATTTAATGGTGTCTTGAAAACTTATCTGGACTGGATGTCCTGTTTTTATCCATGATAAAAAAGCAAAAAATATGATATGTGCTGATATTAGGTTTTGACCTAACGTGGTGCTGTGCATTATGACAAAACACCACCACTTTGGTCTTGACTGTCCTAACGTCATTGTTCCAGGAGTCTTGTTTGTTCTGAAGCAACATTTTAAACCTAAGCCATGCTGGCATGTTCCTTTTAGAGAGAAGAGGGTTTCTCCTGGTAGTCCTTCCAAACAAGCCATATTCGTTCAGTCTTTTTCTAACTGTACTGTCATGACTGTTGACATTTAACATGATCACTGAGGCCTGTAGAGTAAGAGATGTATCTCAGGTTTCTTGTAATTTGTCTGAGCATTGCACGGTCGGACCTTGAAATGAATTTGTTGGGATGTCCACTCCAGGGAAGACTGGCCACTCTCATAAATGCTTTCCACTTGTAAATAATATTTCTCACTGTAGAATGACTGACAGCTTTTTTGGAAATGGACGTAACCCACCCCAGACTGATGGGCAGGAACAATTGCTTTTCTAAGTCTTTCCTCCTTTGCATTCACACCTGAATGCCCCAGACCTGCAAACTGCCAAAATGTCTGCTTTTAAAGAGGTGTTCACTCTTGCTGATGATCCTACGTACATTTGACCAGTCACACCTGGCTGCTACTGACCCTCTTCAGGGCTCGCAAAATCGCTAGCCCGACGTCCCGGGGCTAGCGATTTTTCCAGTCGGGCTACCAAAATCCATTTCAGCCCTGCCCGTCGGGCTATCATAGAAAGGGAAGATATGTCAATGCTTTTGCATTCTTTCGCAAATGTAGCTGAGTAATTATGTCATCGGCATTGATGAGCCACTGTCAATATGTGACACATTGAAATTGCTTTTGAATTTGCGCTTGTTTTTTTGCTTTCACTTTGCGATTGCGCGAACTGTGTATAGAGAGCAGCAGCACTGATTGGTAAGTCACAGATTAATTGCGCACCAGTTCCTCTGGCATCGTCTTATCAATCGTTAGCTTACTATCAAACATGACAAGTGAAATCTCCTGCAGCAAGCTTAAACATGCGATAGAGGTTGATTGCGCAGAGAATTGCTGACCGTTATATGTAAGTATGTGTGTAAAAGCAGATGGATTTACGCAGGTATTTTAGTTCTGCAGAGCCAAACAAGACAGGTCAGGATGAAGAAGGGGCAGCCAAAGAAAAGCCTACCACAAAACGGAAACGTTATGACAAATCAGACTATGAGGAAAAAGGAAAGCGCAGCTTTTTTGGTTTCATGGACAAAAGAATTTATGTGGCTGGAATATGACGAGCTAAATAACATAATGTTCTGCCGGGTGTGTTATGAGTTCCCCTCGATTTCTGAGTCAACAAGCGCCTTTGTTACTGGGACCAGTCATTTTAAGAAAGACCCCATCAGAACCCATGAGAAATGCAAGAAATGCATTATTGCTCAGTCTGCAGTATCTTTCCCAGAACAAACACCAATTGCAAAAAACATACTAAAAATAAACCAAGCATAACAAGAAGTCCTGAAAAAGCTGTTTAGAACAGCGTGCTATGTTGCAAAGAGTGAACTACCATTGGCAAAATTTAGCAGTCTTTGCAAACTTCAAAAAGCAAATATCCTAGATCTTGGTTCCACTTGCCTCTTACCCGTGATTTCAGTGGAAATCTCAAATTCAGGGTCTGACACAGACTGATTCATGTTCTACACAGTTCTTACAAGTTCATAGAAATTTCTGTTCAATTAGAACCAGGTATTTGATTGATGGTTGTAATTTGTTGTTGTAATTTGTGTTTTAAATATTTTTAGATTGATGTTTTGTTTCCTTTACAATATTATACATTAAAGTATAATATTGTAAAGGAAACAAAACATCAATCAAAAAATTGTCTTCTTTTTTTTTTTTTTTTTTATTCGGGCTACTTAAATTTATTTTGGGCTACCAAAAACTGAAGAGTGCCTGCCCGAAGGGCTACCAGGGATTTTGAAATTTTGCGAGCCCTGCTCTTGTATTCCTGTGGAAGGAGTAATGGTGCACTTTGTTTTCATGGATCTTTATCAGGTAACCACTTCTAACATCTGCTTCCATGAACTGACATTTACATCAGTGGGATTAAAATATCACTAAATGTTTTTACTTGCCGTAACTTGTTCTTTTTTTCTTCCCAGTATTGCAAAGCATGAAATGGTTTGAACTACTCATTATTCTGATGAATATTCAATTAATTAATAATTTGGAGTGAAAAAAAAAATCAGGAAGAGTTGAAAAATGTTTCTATTGTTTCATGTTTCCGTGGTGAATACTGCATTGGTATGTAGTTTTAATGTTTAAAATGCTACAGGTTTGCTGTATTTTAGTATAAAACCCTACAAATATGGTATTTTTTTGTTTGCACCCAGCATTTCAGACAAGTGGCTGACTTGAATATGTGAGACTGCTCGTTTGTGACTATGTGGAGAAGGTTGCCTCACCTCGTTCTTGAGCTCAGCGATCTGGTCTCGGAGCTGGTTGATGTACTGTCTGGAGTCAGAGTGGTTCAGCTGGCCCTGGATCAGCCCTTCCTCCTTCTAAAAAACAAATTTCAGACACACAAGGTTAAAGCTGAATTCACTTTGATTAATACATTGATTACTTAACTGGCTAAGACCACAGATCCAAATGTTTATACAAGGATGCACTCAGACAGACACTGAAGTACACGAGCACACACACCTGAATCTCAAGTTCAGCAATCTTCTGCCTGAGTTCAGCCATCGCAGCCATACTGTCAGCTTCCCTCAGTCGCACTGCCATCACCTCTTCTTTACTCTACACGCATCACAGGAAGGGAGGAAGCCCATTGACAGGAAGAAAAAAAAGTTAAACAATATTTTCTGGGTAATAAGTGAGCATTTATGATAACAATCTTTTGATGGATTTCAATTAGAGATAGTAAAGAACCATAAATTGTCTCTACATCCTGCTGTGTCATTCATCTTTCATTCTAGACTTCCTCTATTACATCTGTTGATCTTTTTCAGGATGTGAACCCCAGAATTTATGCTTAGACCATTTTTCAACATTTCCTTTACCTCTTCCATGTATCTTTTTTATCTTTCTCTGTTCCAGGCATCTTTTTTTTGTCTTCAGTCAAAAGGTTTCTTTTTCTATTACAGGTTTTAGTTTCCTATTAATAATTCTTAATAATAAGAAAATGCTGCTCTCCACATCACTCTGCTCTTTTCTGTTAAATCTGCTCCTCTGCCTCTCTTTCCTCCTTTCTTCCTTTCACTATCCAGACCTTGCAGTCTGATTCGGCCTGCTTCCTCTTCATCTCGTTGAGCTGGGCCTGCAGAGCTTTGTTCTGATTGGCCACCATCTGGAGTCGGTCCTGCAGGGCAGAGCGTTCCTGCTCGTTGCGTCCGATCAGTTTGCTGTGGATCTGGTTCTAAAACAAGAGGTTAAATGGTAGATGGTGAGTAGAGCTCTTATATTTATGAAAGTCTGAAAATGCAATTTTCTAAAACCCAAGAGTGCAAAACACACACACACAAACAACAACAAAAAAACCCACAATGAATGAAGTGGTACTACGGTCTAACAATTAATTTAACAAACATCAAATCTGTTCTGATTCAGTTATACTTTGTTTCATTTTCATTATGTGCATGTCAGGTACAATGCACATTCATAATTGAAAAAGCAAAAAAAAGCAATATCCCAACACCACAGGACTGATTTCCCTAGTTCAGCAAGTTATATTCATTCTTATAAATGTGTGAAATAAACAAACATGACAACTTTTATGCTTCACAATCATGCATACATCAGAGAAGGACTCACAAGCCCACTGCTGCAGTGTGACAGTACAATGTAGTTATACAGCACCTACCTGACTCTCCAGCTGCAGGGCTTTAAGTTTAACCTCTCGGAGCTCCGCCTGGGCTTGAGCCTCCCTCAGCCTAACCGTCATCAGTTTGTCCTGCAGCTCATTCATGGCGTTCTTCTTCGGCGATTCCTTCCAGTGCCCGCCCCCACCACCAGTGCTGCTGCTACGGGACATATGATGCTGCGAAGGAGCAGACAGGTGTAACTGGCTGCTGGTACATTATGCGCACTCATGCACCCCACTAAACAGATGAGAGATCTGTTCCCATTTTACCTGCCAGCGCTGGTTCAGCTCAGTGACAGCCTCCTGCATCTCCCTGAATGAGCGCAGCGTCTCCAGCTCCCTCAGCTTCATTTGCTTCACTTCTTCCTGCAGGGTCGCCAAGTTGTTCTCATCTGGCAGGCAACTGCTCCTCTAGATAGTAAACATTTCATGGCTATAATTTAGCAAATTCACACACGCAGCCTAATGCATATATGAGGACGTACATGGGAAAGATTTTATGAGGAAGGGAATCCTTATTAGATTTCAGTGAAACACAATATACCTTGGTGATTAATACAGAATGTACCACAGTACCATTATTATTATTATTATTATTATTATTATCGTTAATAATAATAATAATAATAATAATAATAATAATAATAATAATAATAATAATAATAATAATAAACAATAACTTTACTTTTGTAACACTTGAATAGAAACCACACATTAAAGAATTGTATGCATCTTAATATATAATATATAACACATACAAACAGTGGTGTGAACCACAGCTGAACTAGGCCCTGATCAGATGATAAGAGAAGCTGACTGCTAGAATAAGGTCTCAGCAGATCTGCTATATCTAAACACGAGCCTGGTCACGTGAGGCTTTGCATGTAGTTAATCTAATTTTAAAATTCTCAATCTCACAGGACTAAAAGAAAGCAACAATAGGGCTGATGTGTGAGCAGTGGTGAGAACTTCTGGCTCAAATGAAGATGGACCAGGGGAGACTGAGGGGTGCACATTAATGGGAGATAAAATAATCTAGACATGTTCAGTTTCAAATTATTGACTGACAGGAAATGTTGTTTTTCTTAGATAAGAAAAAAGCTTTAGCTCACTAAGCATTCAAATGCTGGTCAAAAACAGAATCAAGTTTTTTAGCAGATAATTTGAAATTGGTGACGAGGGGGCCGATGTAGCGACTGACCTGCTTTGTGATGCTGCTGAATGAAAACCTCAGTTTTGATCAGGTATTATATTTGCTAAATGTGACCATGCCTAACAAGCAAGAATTTTCTAAGCAGCACTACACTACACTATGTCATTAGAGGAAACTAATTACATAATTTTTCAGGTATTGGTTAGAAACCACAGCTGGATCAGTGGCATCTGTAGCCTGACGACCAGGAGTCGACAGACTTATTAAATGTAGTATGAGAAGGACAGAAATAGTTTAATACAACTATCTGATATACGAAATGTTGTTCAGACATCAGACAGTTGTGGGGTTGTTTCACTCTTAACCAAAGTGGTGCAACAACCCACTAACAAAAACATTAGCATGTTTACCTCCTGACTACAAACCAGCAGGTTCGTCAATCTTTGAAACGCTGCATAAGTAAACAAAGATTTGTCCAGTTTTGAGTTAATTTTCAGTAAAATCTTCATCGGGAAGCAGCAGAGCGTTTGTGTTCCAACACCTCATCAAGTGAAAATGAAAGCTTGAGAAATGGAACGTGTCTGTCATTTGTTTGAGTGTTTGGATTAAACGTTAGACAGGTTGGTTAACGGTCAGACAGACTTTACCACATTCACAGAATCACACGCCTTCTGTCTGCTTGCTGTTCACACTCTATTCTCTTTCACACAGTTTCAAAAAAAAAAAAAGCATGTTTGTGAGCTCACCTTTTCCAGATCGAGCACCTTGTCTTGCATTTCCTTCAGAGCTCCGAGCAGTTCGGCCTCGCGGAGCCTCGACTGCTCCAGCTGGGTCTGCAGATTGCTCACAAACTGCTCCGTGTACTGAAACAAAAATCCTAGTGTTACAGATATAATGTCGGGCAACTTTTATTTATTTAAGTTTTAGTTGAGCAGCCTTTTCTACCTGGTATTCGTATACCGATATTTATTTATTGATGAGAATATTAGGTTTTTGAACAGAGCTTGGCTTCCATTTCACTCTCATTTGCAGACCAGTTTAACAGTTCAGCTAAGATTACCACAATCTTGCAAGGGGTGAAAACTCTGCCACAAGGTAGTGTTATGTACCTCTCTTTCGGTCTCTTTTACCTTTAGTTTTCTGAAAAAGGAAGAAACGGGAGAGAAGGAATTCTACAGAGAGATGGAAACATGACCTATCAACAAGCTATTTATGGGGGAATAAACGGACGTGATTCCCAGCAGCAGGGTTAGACTTACACTGTTCTAAAAAATAATCTAAAAGCATCCATTATCAACTGCAACTAGTGAGCGAGTAAAATCCAAATATGTTACCTACGCCTAGAAATGTCGGTGTAAAAAGGTACAACCTTCAAAACAGCCGACAAACTAAATTTAGCTGCCATGAAGGTGCACTTGTGTCCCGCTGTCTGTGATGTCAGCATGCTACTGTACACTAACATGTCACCACATCAAGGGGAAACTGCAAAGCAATGAATATGAAAGCAGCAAAGAAAAAAAAAGAGAGAGCTGAGTGGAAAAATACTTTCCAATGAGGCAAATTACAAACGTTTGAAATCGGGCAAGTACATAGCGTGACTGCAAGATTTGTGATTTGTCATTTTTGGCTTTTCAGTCTTGGTTATCAAAGAAGATTGAGAGTGTCTGGAGGTGTGTGAACCCTGGTGGGTGATGGGTACCAGCAATCTGAGCTGGAATAAACGCACACGTAACAATGACATCATTTAGAGAAAAATCAGTGACTGGAGTTTTTCTTTTAAAGCAAAGCAAATTATCATTTTAGTGAACCATCTGCTCCCTTCACATCATGCAGTTGCTCTTCACACCACCTTCCCACAGGTAGGTGTGAGTTGAGCCTATAAATATTAAGAGCAAAGCTTTGGTTAACAGCACTGGCAAAGACCACAAAACGTTTTTTTGAGTAAGTCAGTAAAGCGGTTGCGGAACATACAGAAACTGACATGCATACATTTACTCATGCATGTGGAAACGCAAACGTGGGTGTTCTCTGTTAAACCCAATGTGGCACTAAATACTAAATACTATACTAAACACCATATTTACTAGAAATTCACAGTAGAGAAACAGAGTCTCTCGTACATATAAAAATATCTGGAAAGTCAGTTTTTAGATTTTTCCTTTAACAATATTATATGTAAAAAAAAAAATTATATATATATATTTTGTTAAACGTAAATCTTTGTCAATTTAAAAATAATTATTACAAGTGAAAGTCCTGCACTCAAAATGTTACACGGTAAACTGCCTCTGAACTGCACAGACTCACAGAACTTGAATGAATTAAAAACAAAAATCAGTTATCCTATAATGTAGGATCACTTCTTTTATCTTTACAGTACTGTGCACCAATTTCAGTTTGATTAGCTTTTCTTTCAGTGTTTAAGTGAAACCATATGTTTTAATAATCTATGCTACATTAACAAAACAAGTTTCAGGCTGTGTATCACACGTACAGCAACTCAAAACAACAAACAGCTGTTCCGTAAAATGTACACGTGCAACCTTTACAGCCGTCATCAGTGTTACGTGCGACCTCAGCCTGTTGGTCCAGTTTTTTATTGTCACCTGATGAACCTGCGCTCTCTTTCTTTGCAGATTTATTCTTAGTGTTCATTGGCTGCTGATGGCTTGCTGCACGAATATAAACCCGGAGAAAGCGGAGCAGGAGGGTCAGCCATTGGCGTCTTGGATCCCACCAGATCTCCATCAGCACAAGCTTTACCAATCTGTTGCTTTCATAGCTTTGTTTATTCAGTACAGGTTGAGTCGGGAGCTCCTGGAACGACTGTTTTCAGTTTGGTTTCTGTTCTTCTCGTTTTCCAGGACTAGTTTAAGAGAGAAGCCTGTATTCGACGGCCCATTGTGTGATTGGTTCATGTCTTCTTCCTCTTTGTTTGTTTTATCTGGGGCTCACATCTCTTTTTGTTTCTGTCTGTCCTTTGGGAGTAACTATATTTCCATTACTAAAAGCTTGTTGAATGGCAGCCGTAACAGTCAGACTGCCTTCACTGCCGTCCAAATGTATTTTTTAGATAGTGATAGGTTCCACATTATTTGGCTCTCCTCCAGAGCTAGACTAACTAGATTTCACCTCATAAACCTTTGTGTTCAAAGTTTATGAGGTCACCTCCATGGTGTGAAAACTGTACAAGTCTTTGTGCCTCATCTTTTTGTAAACATCTTGCTAAGTCAGAGTGCTAAAACAGAACTTGAACGGTTTCATTTTTGGGCGCTGAGCTTTGCACCTTTGCGGGGTTAGCTCATGGGTTAATCACCGATTTTCTTTGAAGGTTCGTGAGAAAATACAAATGCGTGACTCACTACTTTGTTATCAAAGCAGCATAAAGAAAAGTATCGGAAACAAATCAACGCTAGTCTGACTAGTCTGACCATATTTGAGAGGCGCAGTCGGCCTCAACTGTTTTTTTTATCCGTTTTCCACAAGCTTGTATAAAATATAGCATTAGTACATCATTCCCACCATGGGATAACTTAAACGAGCCATTACTATGAGTCAGTCTGACAGTCTGTTCATACCAAGCTGCAACGTTTGAGTTTGAAAACTGAAAACATCGCCGCAAAGACTGACTGACGGGTACCAATCCAGCTTCAGCTAATCGCTTCCTGCTAATTCACTGAGCTGAACCTCCCCACTGTGTTAGTACTGAAACAATTGTATATTTGTAATTATACATATATTTTACTTATATTTTATTTAACTTGCTTGAGTTAGCTGACAAGTTTGCGCACCACTCTCTCATCCAAATTAGGGATGTGTGCGACTAGTCGACTAGATGACTAATCTAGTTAAGTGGAATGATTCATTGTTGAAGAAGTTGATTAAGTGTTTAAAATGCCTTTGTTATTAGTTTCTGGCATTAAACGGTTCTCAAATTTACTTAATATCTGAGTGTTTCTTAGTTTTAGACTAGTCGGTTAGTCAGATTTTTAACCCCATGTTTAATTAACTAAGAAATCAGTCACCAGGAAGATTCCTAATCCAAATTTTGCCACAATTGGCCAACATGGCGCCAGCCAAAAGGGCAACTTTGGCGCTTCACAAATGATGCTATAGTGGCTTTGTCCTTTTTTCATATACAGTCTATGACTGGCTCATACTAACAATCATACTACAGTGTGTGTGTGTGTCTTTGACAACAAAGTGAACTTTGATATAATCGGTTAGTTGACAGTTGCAGACAAAGCAAGCTTTTAGTTAAGTTGTAAATCTTTTTATATACTGACATCGAAATCTGATCAAACTGTGTTGCATTCTAGTGAAATCACTTAAATGTTTGCAACATTTGTGCCCTGATTTTGAGTCCAAATAATCTGACAAATAATAAAAACATTATCAGGAAATACACAGCTTACAGAGCCCATCTGTAAGTTAAATATAGGACAACATAAAGACTGTAGGCAGGAGGGAAACAGTTCATCTCGCTATCTTGGTTCATTTATTAATTCATTCTTTTACCCTCTGTTGTTGTAGCTCTCGGATGGTGTCCTGTGCTTTCTCAAGGCTCTCGCTAGCTGTGGTGCACTGCTGCCTCACCACCGCCAGCTCTCGCTTGATCACATAGTTCTCCTCTGCTTCCTGCGCCCTCGTCACCTGACCCTGGAATAGCGCGGCCAAAATAGGATGACATTTAAAATCGTCAGTGGAGTGCAATTTTCAAATTCAGACTATGCAGGGGGAAAGGGTGGTTCCAGGCAAAACAACAATATTATGGTTAAGGAGAACTTTGCTTCATGTCATACTGGAGAGTCAACATTTTAGTAAGGAGATTTATTTGCTTTCTTGTAAATCAGCTAGCTGAGGATATCACTCAAACTCTTACATCTGTCCTTTAAAGCTAAAGCTAACAACCAACTAGCTCAGTTTAGCTTGATGAATGGAAACAGACAGAAAGCTAACCTGGCTGTATCTGAAAGCAATAAAAAACTTAAAACTCAGTCTCTGTTGTTTGACTTGTTTAACAATTATTAGATCTCAAGCATGACCATGAAGAAAACAAGTTTCTGGTGTATTTTTTTTTCTATAATTTTGTACAAATTAAATTAAACACATTTGATATCAAATCACAAATTTACACTTATAGACCTTTTAGAGCGTTTAGCAAGAAAGCAAATAAATGTACATTTCATTCACATTTTCCTTAATTGTAGGTATTCAAATAAAAATTAATGATAGTAATAGCTTAACTTCAACATGCCTCATGCAGGGATTGTACAACGTCATCGGTCTCCATCATGGATAAATACTACATGCATTCAGGCATTAAAGGATTGTCTTGTGGACTAGAGACAAATATACGATGTAAACAAAAAGCTTTCATGCACTTTTGGCAGGATGCTGTTACAGGAGAGGGAGAGAAGCAGTGCAGGACAGTAGAGGAGCAGAGTGTGAGTAGGACAAAGGACAGCAAGGTCAGTGGGAAAGTGGTTTACAGTACTCTACCTGTATCAGTCTGTCTGCAAGAGCAGCACTCTCCTACAGCGCAACGAAGGAAAGGAACAAGAGGATGAAAATAAAGAGATGAAGAGAGTGAAAAGCAGTGGGTCACCAGGAAGGATAAAACACAAGAAAAACCAGGATGAATTCCAAGAGGAGGGACGTAAGAAAAGGTTGAGAAACCAAACACAGACATGTTTGTGAGGGAATAAAGAGTCAGCAGTGAGATCACTCAGAAAACTATTTCACAGAAGAGGAAAATATTAACAACTGCAGTTTCTCAAAGCAGCGTGCTGAAACAGCACAAAAGGCGGGCGCACGCAGGTACACACACACACACTCACACACACACACTCTCTCTCTCACACACACACACACACACACTGGAAAGAAAACCAACAACAGTATATTCGTAAGTTGTAAATTTAAACCCCAAACCACACAGAATTTAACTAGATCTCATCAAAATGTGAAGCGTGTTAGCTCAGCCTCATCCAATTTCTCTATTTCAGTGAAGTTCTCATGTTTATTAGCATTTAGATAAACTGAAATCACATCTCCCTATCTCACCTTCTCCAAGGTTTCGATCCTCTGCTTCAGCAGCCTGTTTTCTGTGCGTAACCTCTGAACACAGAGAGAGGGAAGACAAGTGGAAAATGTTTGCTTCACATCACTTTTCAAACATTTTATTGCAATACAAACAAGATATAAGCACCTTAATTTCAATTTGCTCCTCCATTTCTTTGTTCTTGATGGTGGTGTATTCTTTCTCAAGTCTGAGGAGAAGAAAACGTAATGTTACCTCAACCTTCCTTGTTTTTAACTATAATGTTTAAAAGCCAACGATCTGAGGTGAACAAGGCAGAAAAACAACTTTCAAAAGTTACCTAAACAGCACAAATGCACAACAACAACCATGCACATGCTTAAGAGTAGAAACCTCAGCATTAGTAAGACACAAACAAAACTCTCACTGGGCTACATAGAGCCTCTCCAGCTTTAAGTCTGACCATTTGTTAGCCGACTAATGAGCATTCTTACTTCTTCATCCTCTTGGGGTTGTATTTGACCTGGTAGGCCCTGAGGATCAGCTTGTCTGGGCAGCTGTCAAACTGGTGGGGGATCACCTTCTGGAAATGCTGGCAGACCCCAAGGGAGAAACACACATGACAAAGATGGTCATTCATATTTAATGAAGACGCAGAGACTCGCTTTTTTTTTTTAATGAGTGAAGAAAAAACAGCCACAGATTTACAAAAGGCCTTGAGGCAAGCCAGCAGCTGCTGCTTAAAAAAACAAAAACAAAAAAAGAAACTAAGATATTTTAATATACTGTGATTCAATGAAATGACAGTCTCATATGGCATGCGTAAAAATGTATATGCACTTCTGGGAACTGGAAGCATATACAGTATTCAAATTAATTCAAGTTTGCAGTGCAAGTCAAAAAACCGGGAACTATACAGGCTGGCAGGTACAAACTTAATGTTTTTTCCTCAGGTTTTGTGAGGAAGATAAAGATAAGAAATGATCAAAGATAAGAAATAAAGATCAAGATCAAATTCACCTATCTAAAAGGTTTTTATTAGTGAGCAACAAAAAATTACACGTTTTCTACTGAATTGCTGTTAATCCAGATTGTGGACGCTGCCTGACGGGCACAAAATTTAAACACAAACATAGTGTAAAATTCAGCAGCAAGTCAGTGTTCCATTTCATAGAAGACAATCAGATAAAATCACGTTGAATGGAAGTAAACAAGAGCAGCTTATTTTTATCAAATTAGATCATAACTTTAGATTTGTAGCTCAGGAAGCTTGCGTGCAAAAAGGAAAGTGGGACGTTCAGCCTTTGACTCATGGCTCAATCTGTGCACGAAACCATTTTGTGCAGAAGGCACCGCAAAGCTGCAGCTGCGTACCTGTGACATGCCCTCCATGTCCAGCTGAATGAGGTCAGTCTGGTTGTACTGCAGGATTGCCAGGCCTACACGGAAGATAATCTCTAGGCCCTGCAGAGAGGTCAGATATTGTATAAATTTGTGTGTGTGTATATATATATATATATATATATATAAATATATCTGAAAAACCCAATTAGTAAAGTGGAACATATACACAGTTATAACCGATCTTTCGATATTTTGTATGCTTTGTATATTTCTTACCTCATACATGAAAATATCAAATATGCGTGTGGCGACAGGAAGAGGGAGAAAGGTGAGAAAAAGCGTGAGGAACCAGGAGGAGGCATACATGGAAGTGTGGAAACTCTGGGACCGGAAATGGACATTCAGCTCTGGAAGCTGCTCCTGAAATCACAAAAGTTAACAAAAACAAACAAACAAACAAACAAACAGGAAAGAAAGTTAACATCTCAAAAAACTAAAATAGACCCAAAAGGACATACCTGAAAAGGATGTGATGTGCTGGAGATTAAAAAAAACAAAACAAAAAAGAAAAGAAAGATCTGCTGCCCCTTTGTGGGGAGCGTTCACACTGCAACATTCATTGGTTTTTAGATGCTCGCTCCTGCTTCCTTTTTACCTGTAGCAGATATTCAAACTGGTAGATGCAGAGACCGAGCTCTGCCATGCTGGGCTTGAAGAGCTCCCTCAGGCGATACTCCTGCATCAGACGAACAAAAACACAAAAGGCCTCCTCCTCTGGCATCTGGGAGAAGGCGAGAAGATTGTTAGAAATCAAACTGTGCTGGACTGTGTATTACACACCATCTCTATTTCACAGAAATCTCAAAAAACAAATTAACTGCACTTTAATTTTTCAAAGACCTGCTACATAAATAACTGTGGCTATAATAAAGAGATTGTTTACAGATAAAATGTGCTGAGCCTTGAGGCAAAAATATTCTCTTATGGTTCAGTTTCCTGCAGCACACCGTGTGACAATTACCTGCATTAGAAGCAATCCAACAATGAATGCGCTGCCCTGGCAGTAGCCCACCTCTCGATCCACCAGAGAGTACGCCTGAAAAAAGGAAAAAAAAGACGCGCACACACACACACACACACACACACACACACACACACACTAGATTTCAGTTACTATGTTCTGTATGTTTAGAAAAATAAATCTTTATTTGTGACAGGACAATCAGACCTAGCGACAGGACCAACAAGTCACCAGAGGTCCCTTCATTTCCTGAGCAGCTCAGCTACAAGGGAGCTCGACTGATTTGCAGACAGGAAACAAGCTTGTCTCCATGACAGTAAACACATTTCCACATTTTTGTGTGTCTCTGCAATTTGTTTTTCTCCCCAGGAACAAAAATCACATTATGAAGGTAAAACTCAGTCTGATCAAAAAGACACAGCCAATCAAATCCTTCCATTTGTTACAGAAAGATTAAAGGTTTAAAAATGGCTTTTAGTTTTGCATGTTAGGGTTTCATTAAAACTACACAGCACTTCCTGTCATTCTGAAATAAAGTCGTAATTTAAAAAAAATATTAATACAATAGCTAAATACAATAATTTTACACCACTGTCAAATCAACATATCCATATTAGTCGTTCTTGTCCGGACATTTATTTGTAGATGTGTCATTTAAGAAAGCAAGTGAAGGAAATTCCAGAAAGTTGACTGTGTTCATCTGGCTGTTGTGCTACAGTGACACTACAGAGTGATTGAAGACTGCGGCTCAACCAAAATCAGCGCTTAGTGCTTGTAACCATGTTTGGTTTGGTCCTATTTTTTCTCCAGTGTGACCAATACACATATTTCAAAGCTCACAGTGTAAATAAGTCCGTTTTTACAGATGATAAACCATGTTCCAAAAATACAAAAAGCCCCTCCCCCTGATAAATTCAGACCTTGAGGTGATCAAACGCTGCAGTTCTCACCTTCATGACATTGAAGAGGACCTCCTGTCCGAGGCTGTCCTGACCTTTGAAGAACTCGTGCTCAGGGTAGGTGCGGGCGATATCTCTGCGGATTAGCTTCTCGCAGGGGGAGGACATCTTCAGCAGTTCAGAGTACTGGTTCTTCACCGGCATGTCCGTGGCGTTGCCCAGAAGCTGCCACACGATGGCCCGGAAATGATGAGGAATGCCCTTTCTGATCAACTCCTGGAAAGACAGAGAGAGTGAAACGAGTGATATTAAAATAGAGTACTTATTAATACCCAGCCTCTTTATATACTGAAAGATGCCATTTTACAGATATTAAAGCACCTCAGAAGAAAAGACATCAACGCAAACTCAATTATGAAATGCTAACAGATTTATATTTACAAGGACAATCTAGCATCGTTTTGTAATCACACTCAGTTGTAAATTATGATGGATTGCTATTTTCTATTTTCAGCATTTATAGCCTGCTTATAGATTTTTGCTTGGTTTGTGTGAGCTCCCAGGTTCCCCTGACTCATTTTTATTGTGTCCTCTCTCGTCCGTCTCGTCTTCCCTGGGGTTTAGTCTTTTTGTGATGGAGGACACAGAGAGACAAAGAGAGGGATGGGACGCAGAGGGCAGATAGAGGGGGTTATTGGTATTTTACTGTATTAAAAACAAACAAACAAAAAAAAGACAGCTTCATACCAATAGTGTTTTTGTTTGTGCTGAATTTGAGGGTAACACTGTGAGACATTTTTGAGCATACTTGCAGACAGCTAGAAAAAGGACACCCACTGTGACTTCACGAATAGAAATAAACCAGTCATAGTCTGAGAGCAAAGCTATAAATGACCAACCAGCCACTTAAAAAAAACAAAGCAAAAACAGAATATGAGTCAGACATTAGGAAACAAATTGGAAAACCGACTTGTGAAATCTGACCCGCCAACTATAAAAATAAAATGAGGAGGCTCATAATCTCCTTACTGGTGTTCTTATTTTGAATCACACTCAGTGACTCATTCTCAGGGAAAAAAACCACATGTGCCTTCCAAATACTTCATTCTCCACTTCAAGTGCCAGACTCTCCCCTCACCTTCAGGAGTTTGTCCTTCTTGCGTCTCCACTCCTCCCATTCGTTGACGATGCGGCCCCATAAGATCCACGTGTCTTCCTCCAGGTGCGACAGGTTTGAGGAGGCCGAGGAGCTGGAGACCAGCGAGGAGCCACTGTTGCGTCGTGAGCCACTCATTGACCGCATGGACTTGGAATCAGCCTCCAGCAACCTGCGTGAAGACACAGATTATGAGAACAGGAAGCTGAATTTATGACTGATCACACAGGAGAGCTTATTTATGTTACACACTGGAGAGTTAAGCCAAGATAAGCGAGAGCGAGAGGCAGAATGTGACATTGCAAAAAATGCTAAATTTAGAGAGGCACCAGCAGCTGCAAGGCTTGTTCCCCTTGGTTTATTTATTCATTTATTTAGGTGGGAAGGGGGTTTAATGGTTATATGCTAAGCTAAAGCTAAAATGCTCCTGAACTATAGGTTTGAATTTGGAAGAACTCAAACTCAAATATAGGCTGGGGCGAGTGATTTCCTTTAAATCCTTGTGGAGTCTGCTGTATAGCAGGGCAGCAAAATGCACAGATGATGTGATTAAGAAGGGCAGCTCTTTACTCCAAGGTTCAGTCTCACTTTGACCTCAAATGTCTGTTTCTTTTACGTCACGTTACACCTCCGTCCAGCACTCTGACCATTCTGCTGGGACTGGCTGTGAAGCTGAAAATGTGCTACTGTTGTTCTTCTTCTCAAAGTGATTTCTTGAGATTTTAGCTTGATGGCAGTAAATACAGCCTAATGAAAACACTCCTTCTGCAGTGGCGCATTATTTAAGGTAACACATTAATAAATACAAATTCCAATGCAAAGGCTAGTGCTCCTGGTTGTGTGGGATTAAACATTACCTAACACAGATTTAACCTCAACCTTGAATAAAAAAAACAATTATTTTCTCTGAAGCCAAGAAAATAAATGTTCAAATTTATCCCTGGAAAAATAGATCCTGAAACACAGAGCTTCCTGAAGTAACACACAACATAGAAATTGCAAAATATCTTATTTTAATCATTTTTGATTATAAAATTTTATTCTCTAAAGAAAATTAACTAAGTTGGTCTTGAGTGAACCCCATTGTGGTTCACGTGACCCTCCTGCTATCATGACTATTAACAGAGGCTACACAATTCAGCTGTATTAATCAGAAAACCAGAAAAGTTTTATATTTGCTATAAATCCTATTTTCCATCATGTCTGACTCCATTACACTTGGATGTCAAAAATGGTTATTTCAATGCGAATTTCTATCTAGATGTACCACCACGAAGGCTCCTTGCTGGAGGGAACCTCTCATCATAATTGAGTTCCACGAACACAAACTTGACAAAACAATCTTTGATATCGCACATCATTCTCGTAATTGTTTAGCATTTATTGAAATACCTTAGTTCTATTGTGGTACACAGTTTAACCTTAGTATGCCGTGGAGTCCGTTTAGCTGCTGATGTCCAGGAATCCCCAGGAATCCAGGACTATTTCCTTGGACTCTTGACTTTAGTTCTAATTAATTAATGTTAAGATAAAGTAACTATTACAGTTACTATAACTGCTGGGTTTGTTTCCTTCTAATGAATTCATTTGTTAGAGTGTATGTTCCTCTTGTGTCTCTCATTTGATCGGATGAGGCAGTATTTTTATCTCTCCTTTGTGTCTTGGTTGTTGGGTCAGTCTTTTGTTTGTTTAGGCTGATTTTTGGGTCTGTTCTATTTGAGCAGTTAGTTGTAATATTAACACAGGCAGTGTTGGGGAGTAATGGAATACGTATATAAAATACAAAATATGAGTAACTGTATTCCGTTACAGTTACCGTTTTAAAAGGTGGTATTCGGAATACAGTTACTTCGTTTAAAAAAAAGAAAAAAAAAAAAAAGGGGATTACACAGGGGTCTTTTCCTGTTTCATATGTTAGGCTGTCCCCTCTATTTTTGGTAAATCCACACCGGTGGAAACCCAAACAAAACACGCATTAAGAGCCTCTAATGCCTGTGTTTCAATGTCGCGGCCCATGTCACCTCTACTTGCGGCCCGCAGAATGACGTGACAAAATATTTGTAAAAATTATTGTTCAAAAAATTATTTAATATGAAGGCAATAGGCAGAGTGTTACAGGGATAGCCCCAAAGAATGTAGCCTCATGGGCAGTGTTGTCCAGTTGTAAGTAAGCTATTAAGACTCGACTGTACACTGTGTTTGTGTTTTTCTCCGAAACAACAAGTTCTGTTGGAGCAGCCTTTCAACGCCTCTCTCTGTCTCTCGCTAGCAAAGTTGACCCAGACAACAAAGTAAAGCTAGTTTTCGGTTACCAGCCCGACACGCAACCCGACGTATTAGCCAGAGGTCCCTTTACTACGGGACCTGTTTTATATACGTGCTGAATAGCTTGTGATCGCCGCAAAAAGTGCAGCCTTACCTAATGTCCACCCTACTGTTACTCATTTTATATTAAGATTTAAAAATCTAGTTGTATTGGTATGGCGAGTAGCCTTCAGTAATAGTAATAAATCACACAGCAATAGTACAGTCATGTAGTTGTAAAAAGCATGATAATATATTAAGTAATCCAAAGTATTCAGAATACGTTACTCTCAATGAGTAACGTAACGGAATACGTTACAAAATACATTTTGGGGTATGTATTCTGTAATCTGTAGTGGATTACATTTTAAAAGTAACCTTCCCAACACTGAACACGGGATTATATAACACAACTTGAGTTTAGCTATTTATTTGATCTCTTTCAAGGATTCATAAAAATATTTTAACTTTTGTAAAAATTTGTTGGGTTTTTTTTGGCATTTTTAGATAAAATAAAATCTACTTTTTCTATAACTGCTCTGTGACTTCATGCCTAACCAGCTCGTTCCTTCACAGTATCTACAGTTGTGGTAAGAAGTTTACATACACTCACAGGCATGAACATAATGGTAATTTTCCAATTTTTCAATTAGCAAGACATTCATTCAGAGTTTCAGGTGAGATGAGGCAGATATTGACAATGTACGAGTGAGTGGTGAGTAGTAGTAAATCTGCAGAGAAAAAAAAATGCTTATTTTGGGCCAAAGTTGCCAATCTTTTTAAGTGTTTTTTATTAGATTTGCCTGGTGACTCTAACAGCAGTTCATCCTCGCTGTTGTCCTTGTGCTCAGTGGTGTGTGCCAAATGTGAAGTCATAACTGCTGGCATGCAATACGCTTTAGTGTCTTTTCAGCTTCATCTCCCTGTGAACAGGCGAATCTCTTCAGGCATCTCCGTGTTAAATCAAAGCAGAAGCAGATTTTTTGGGGAAGATTTTCTGCAAAAAGAGACTACCCCATTCTGATAACTATGCTGTGTTGCTATAACACTTTGCACATGCAACAATCAGTGCATCAAACATAAACAGGGTTCTTAAACATGCAGTTTTCATTTTCTTATGAAAACTGCAATTAAACCTGCAGCTCTCACGCTGTTTTTTTTAATTTCGTTTCTTTAGGTTAATTTTTTAATTTAGTCTGATATGGTGCTACAAAGTTTGTTACAAAGACTTTAATATGACTGGCTTCCTATACAAGAAAAAAAAAGTCAAATAGTTAACAAACCCTGGGCCACATTGAAGCTAAAAAACTGCTGTGTTTTCAGTTCAAAAGCTTAACACAACAATGAATACCTGTTCTGCTCCTCCAGTTTGGCTAGCAGCTCCAATTCATCAGGACTCAGGTTCTCGGAGTCTGCTGGGGAGGCTGCAGGTGCTGACAGCACTGCATCGTGGGAAGAGGAGTCTGGGCTGAGCACAGGGCTGCCATTCGATGAGGGATCTGGATCCATGCCAGGTGGGGAGGAAGGGCACTCTAGCTGAGGGGGAGCCCCACCAGAGCCCTCTCTTTCCGGGCTGCCGCTGGGGATAGACATGACGCTGAGGTTGGCGTGAAGTGGGTGAAGCAGTGCAGATGTGCTCAAAAAAACGTCTCCTTAGTGAGCCTGGCTGTTGCCTGATTGGCCACCAGGCAAGCCTATATGATCAGAGGTCCTCAAACCTGCCAAGAATTAAAAGAAATGTATGTGAGCAAAAGCTAAATAAATAAAAACCAAACATAGTTTAGTTTATGTCATTGTTATTAACTTGATACACAGGTGCCATACCATATTGCCTGATAATACCAGTATAATGATACAATATGAAAGTATCAGATCATGATATCAAACGATATCAAGCGTTTATGCTCCTTAGTGCACACAATGACAAAATTAACCCAGGCATTACTAACAAGGAGAGCCGAGTGTGACTCTCTGATGACAATTTAGTAAAAAAGGAGCAGGGAGTTACTACAACAACCTCCAAGAAAGCTCAACGCTTTACAAAATATGCAACAAAACTGTTCCTGCTAAAGGTGGAAACAACAAACTTGTTTCATCACTTGAGGCAAAAAACACACCATCAAAAACATCTAGCCTATGAAGGCAGACATGCTAGCTGGTTATGTGTGGGCTTTAAGCAGCTGTTAACAAGCTCAACTCAAGATCAAACACTCCAGGTACAACATATTTTTCAACTTTCACACTATTGTGCCGACTCCTCAGGAGTTACATGATTAAGTTACTTTTCTGTTGAAGTATTTAGCAGTTATGCAAATTTGATTTAAAGTTTACAAAGAAAACAGTACGAAGGCTAATTTGGTTCTTATTTTAAAGTGTCACTGCTATTGCACTGTACTGCTGCTGCCTTGTAGCAACAGATTCTCCCTTTGAATCAGGTAGCCTGTCAACATGGCATTAACTCAGTGGAAAAGAAGGATGGAAACTGTTCTTTATTTTTATTCACACTAATAAATACCACTGCCTGTAAACTGGAAGCACTAAAAAAGTGCTTCCAATAATCCCGCCCCCCCATTACTGTCAGAAATATTATCATAATTTCCTTGAAATATAGTGATATAATTTGGAGGCTATGTCACCCACACCTAATAATCTCTTTCTATCTATTCTAAAGCTACAGGTACAAATACTGTGGTTACATTGAAATTGAACACAACATTAAACATAGCTTTGAACCTCTTCAGTCAGTTTCATTTAGTAAAATAGAAAACTGTTTGAGGGCCAGATGGCAGCCTATTGCTGGGTTGATTTGGCCCCTGGGGTGTAAATTTCGTTTCACTGCTCTATGAAGGATAAAGAAGGTGAAGCTGATAGTCTGGTGTAGAACAATGAGTTATAGTAATAATCAAGTTTCTGAGTCAGAAATCAATAAGTATGAAGCTAATTTTCTCTTTATCCTGCTTCCACTTTGTAACAAGTGTTATTTAGAGACTTTGTCTGGTGCTGCGTGGCTCAAATATTTATCTTATCCTCCAATATGTTTCTGACAAGACTATCAAAGCAGATTTTATAGTTTTCTGAAGGTAAAAATATCAATCAATCAAATCTTTATTTTGAACATATAAGTAATAACTGTTTTTTTCTATATTTATTAACATATACATATTACATGTTTATGGCAGTGGCTCTTAGACTCTGTATCACTCTCTGAACTCTGTGATCAGAGAGGTGGTTTTGCCATGCCTAGCTGAGTGGAACCAGTGATGCTGATATGTTGACACAGATTTGAGCGCTCTAATGTGGTTTACACAGACATAATCACAACTTTTGTTTTTTTTTTGTTTTTTTGCTCCATCAGAGGGAAGAATCGACCTGTCAGCATATAAAAAAAAAAAAAAAAAAAAAAAAAAAAAAAAAAAAAAAATCACAACAAAAAGTTACTGCACATTACTTGTTACACTGTTATTCGGTTAAGATCACACTGCACAGCTTTCAGAAGGACTAAGACATGGTTACACATTCATCTACATTCAGAAACAGTGCCACAAAATGACTGCAAGCAGCTGAGGAATTTATTAAAACCAGACTGTAATTCATTTGATTTGTTTAATAGAGTAAATTCAGAGAGATAAACTCAGATTTCACACAGTTTATGAGCAGCTGACACCGCTGGTTTGGAATAGAAGGGCTGAGGGCAGTTTTTAATTGAATTCCTCATAAGATAAACTGAGGTGTGATTTCCCAGGAGGAAAAAAAGGCTTTATCATTCAGCAGATTGTTGATGCTTTTTGAGCTGTAGTTGAATTTCTTTTATAAAGGATTAAAAAAAAAAGAAAAAAAAGAAGCTACATGTGCGTTTGTGTGCTTGATACTTTCAGTGATAAGGACCTTACAAAGCACAAGCTCGGCATAAATGTAATATTTTACTAGCTAATGTTAGCCTGGGTAATTAAAAAGAAAATCGATACAGCAATCGAATGATATAACGCATGGCGATGCTGTGTTGAAACAAAGACACCAGATATCGATATCATATCATATAGTTTCAAATAAAAAGTAACTTGTCAGCAGTAGAATAATAAAACCAATTACTTTTTCACTTCACCAGATGGTGCCGTTGAGGTTAATGATTTTTCTAGCGAGGTAACGTCAGTCGCACAGTAGGAAGTTGGTAAACCCAAGATGGAAGCAGGGATCAGGGAAAGTAAAAAATAAAAAATAAAAAAAAATCTGAAAAGTATCATCCACATTTGAATCAGATGCATAGACATATTTATTTTTTTAAACATGAAGCATATGAATATGACATGTGGGATTTGTAAGGAATATTACATGAAAGTAAAGTACTTGGGGAGTAGTGCAAACATAAGATCTCATCTCACATACAGAGGATGTTAGCCAAGTATGGCAAAGCTAACGTTCATTCAAAATAAACTAAACTAAATTAAAACTCAACACAAAGCTTCCAATTTGGAATAAGCTAAAAAAGTAACACAATCTCATCACCTACGTTATGTGCAGACCTAGTCGATACAAGGCTTTGTAAAACAAGGACTTCTGTTTACTTGCTCAAAACAAGTAACAAAAGCGACTGCTGAATGCCATTTTAAGCTCAAAATACCTTTAACAGTACAATAGTCTACACCTTTTCAATTAAGCTAGATGACTGTAATACAAACAGTTTAGCTGGCCAGGTGAATGTAACATTTATGACAGCTTGTAATAGCAGTGTTGGTCAGTGTGCCTGCTTTACAGTCCCATTTTGAAGCAATAAATCAAAATGCTTTTTATCACAATAACAATGATTCCCACTTCTATTAGACAGCACATTTTGACCTTGGATTTCCCACATTTTCATCCTAATATGTCTTAAGATATCTGGCTATGGAAGGCCAGTGTAAAAATTTTTACCCATACCAAAGAAAACAAGCAAATCAAATACTCACTCAACACATATACAAATACAAACTATTCTATGTGTGTAAAAATCCCACTTTCACTCAAATGCTACACATTTGTAGAGCACATGTGTGTGGTAGAATTATATTTATTTTTGCATGACTTTAAGATTACATTTTAGTTGCCGTTTTGTTTGACTATCTGACAACCCAAATTCTCTGTAAATTTTTTAGAATCAGGACATGACTACTTGTAGCTTTTTCCTGTGGTTAAGTTTATTTTCACAGAGAAAACTCCAAAACAAAATGAGTCACTACAAACCAGGTGTGTCCATTTACTGGCCAAATGTGTCTCAGCAAAAGCAACAAAAATAAATGCATGAAGAAGGTGCTGTGTTCTGGACAATTTTGGACTAGTGAGCCCTTGGTTCATTTTAGGGCTAGTTGCTACATTCTGCATGTTCATGGTACTCTATCACATCTCAGATGCATACTGGCTATGAGAAGGTGTTTGCAGAAACTTGCAGCGTGCCACTGGGTTCAGTGTTTGGAGTTTGTTTGGACCTGGACTGACACCACTGACTCCAAATGTTCTCGCTGCGATTGTTTGGGCCTGCGCCCAAATTTGATTACTTTGTTTGCATCTGCACAAATGAACCGTACCAAGCGGGGAAATGAACCTCCATTTAAAAAGCACCAAAAAACTAATTAGTCTGGGTTAGGAGAAGATGACGCTCATTCACAACATTCACTCTGCTGCACTTTGCATTTTGATAGGATGTCAGATGAGTTTTGTCCTTACAACAAGCTAAAACAACAACAACAACAACAACAACAACAACAGGTATGCATCTCACAGTTTGCAGGTCTTTAAGTTGAAAATAAACTGTTTTGCATTGTGGACTAACACAGACATTACATATTGTGGTGTGGGACTGGGCTGCAGAAATGAAGGGACTGACACAGTGTGTCTGTGCAGAACAACAGCAGTAGTGCTGCTCTGTAAAGTGGCTAAAAATGGTTACAGTTGACTCCTCTGGATCTCCCAAGCTTGCACACACACACACACACACACACACACACACACACACACACACACACACACACACACACACACACACACACACAGTATAACTGCTGGTCAGCTAATAATCTGTATAATCCGTCTATTCATAGTCAGTTTAATCCCAACCAACAACAGCGGTGTAGTGAATTCATTAAAACTATCATAACTAACTAACTCAGATCAAACAGTCTTCACATTGAAAAACTCCAAAACAGCGCAATGAAGAAATTCAGCTCTGTCACAGGGCATTAGAATTAAAGAGAAACATTCATTGGCCTGAAAAACATGAAGCACATGAAGCTGACATACACAGCAAAACAAGGAGAGCAGAAATACAGCCTGCAGGAGGGGAGAGGAAAGCAGAGGAGCATAACTGTCTGAACAGTGCATGGGGAAGAAACAAGGCCCACATTCATGCATCTTAACCAGCCCAATCAAAAGACCCATTAACAAGCCTATGAAACCAATCACATTTGTAAAAGGGCTTCTTCAAAAAAACAAAAAAACCCAATCTGAAATACAATCACTCTGATTAACCAATTTAAACCAATGATGGAACAGATTTTCCCAAGATAAAAACAGGATTTGCTGCAACAATCAAAAGATGATGTCAATCTGCCTTTTCTTCTGAAACTCATTTGACAGACTGGTGTAGTCCCTGATGAAACTGCCTTGTCAATCAAGCCTCACCCCCAGCAGCAAGAGTGAAGTGAGCTTGGTTATTGACATAATGTATAACTCTACAAGATACCTGCGGCATTTTAGCCTCTGGCTCTCGCTTCTCAGCAAGCAGCAGGTGAATACAGAAGGCTCGTGTTCACTATCCTGGCCAAGCTTTGATGTTTTGCACCAAAGACACAAAAGTATATCATAGAATATTTAAATTATATATGTCTCAATGCCGACTCTTTATGGACAGCAAACTCAGTGCCTGCTGCCTTATGACAAAAGGTATTATTACAGCGATACGGACAAATATCCACGCCAGATTTTCCTTCGGCCAGACCTGCTGAGCTTAAATTATTGCTGACCAAACACTACAACTCAAGCTTAGACTAATACATAAAGACTTAATAAAGAGGTCTTTAGATTAATTGAATACTGGGTTAATGTACTGCATTAAAAATATTCTACATGCCATTACAGCATCTTCTAAAGGGACTGCCTTTTAGGAATAACAGAGAAGATGTTTGAGAGGTTTTCAGTACTACAAAGCACTATTCAGCCGTGTCATTGTGGTCAACCCACACTGTAAAAGGTGTGAGTCATGCAGGACTTAAAAGTCCCCCTGCCCCATTCTGTCTCTCTCTCTCGCACACACACACACACACACACACACACACACACACACACACACACACACACACACACACACACACACAACAAATGGAAGACATGGTGACATTGTGAAGGTCTCTGGCAAAGCAAAACAAGCCATATTTTCAGAGCTTGGCTGTTGTTCTGTATATGACTGCAGGCCTGCAGTAATGTCATTGTGGGCATGGAACTGCAGAGAACAGAGAGGTGGGTAATAAGTGGTGGTGATGGTATTTCACTTATATTTGCTTTTCTGAGCATGCGTGTGCACCAAATGAAAGGTTACTTTTTAGTTGCGCCGTGGCATTTCTCCACACTCGTTGTAACCTGTGTTTATAAAATTCTACCTCGATAATGATTTGTTGATAAATATGTGAACGACTGTGTGATGCACATGTTTAGTTTCTCCACCACCGCGCCACTGTGCACAATTATGGCATTGTGCATAGTCTATGCTTGAATGCATCCTCTCCGAGCTCTCACTGTCCACACAAACAGACAGGGCCATTATCTCCCCCTCTGACTGTCCTCTGCACACAAACACACACCACCCCCCGTGATTTAACATGAATCTGCATCTCCTTCACTTTTTACTGCTTACAATGTTATATGCATATATTGCATGGGAACCTTACTTTATGATGTTTACGATTAACAAAACATTAGTGCTTAAAAAAACAAAAAAAACAAAAAGGTCTTCACAGTCCCCATCTGGGCTCGACTTTGACACTGATCCACCCTGAGGCAGTTATAATAGGGAGGGTGACAAAAACCAAATGCTCTCCTTTGATCTCTTCGGGAGATCAAGTAATAAACAGATGGATCCGCAGTTTCCTTAAAGGAATTACATTATACATACACTTGGAGGTGTAAGAAAAACACAAAGCTAAAAAAAAAAATCAAGATTTACAAAAACAAAATAAAAACAAACAAACACAAAAATTAGCTAGTTGTCACAGTCTTCCTGCTGTGACACCAAGCATGACCCTTGTTAATCTGTAGCTGCTAACCTCCTCGCCGTCCCAACATGATCGCATGCTTAGTTTCTGACACGTGGACTCTTCTCTTGCACGCTATTCAACTACTGTACCCGCTATCCTTGTGACTGCTGCTGGTCTCCACACTGCTCAAAACATCCCATTGTAAGAAGGGGATGTTCTTGTTTTTTATTTTTATTTTAACATTCTATGGAGCGTACTTCTGTGCAATGTCTGAAAAGTAAGACATGCTGTTACTTTAAACTCTGTCTCTGGGTGATCATTTAACTCATTAATATAACTGAAGTCACAGCTCAGTCACTATTTTTAACTTCTGTGTACACTGATTTTTAATCAAATGACGTCAAGGTCATAAAATCTGGCTTCCCTCCCGCTTCCAGGCAAAGCTTTGTCTGTTGTTAATTACCACTGAATCTGTGAAGCCAAAAAAGGTGCTCAAAACAGCCCAGTATACTTTCTAACCCTGTCTTCCATCCCAGCTGCTAGAGATATTCAACAGTGAATCTGAGTCTATATTCACCAGCTACCTGACACTCCTGCAGATATCATCCATCATCATTAATAGTATTGTAATGACAATCTGCGCTCCAAACAGCTCTCATGTACTGACTGCACAGTATATATCAATGAGTGTTTGTGTGCATATTGTGCAGCAGAGGTTTTCCAGATTTGTCAAGTTTGAACATGCTATGGTATTAGGTATAAATGAGGAGGAGACACATTTGGGGAAAATTAACTGACAAAGTCAATGAATATTGTTTTGAGACTTTTCACAAAGTCTACTGACCCTGCTCACTTCCTATGACTGATGGTTTCCTGCTCTAAACGTAATTAGTGTCCCTTTCTAGATGATTTGGTTCCCCTCAGTGCCATTGTGACAGGAAATTGTCTAGAAATGGCCATCCATACAACCCACCGTTGACTTCAAGTCACAGCTGACTCTTTTGTGCCTCTGAATGATCAGATTTGAACAGGTCAGATTAATCAATATTTTGGAAAAAAAAAATAGTAAAACATCCATAATGTCAAAAGTGAACAAGATGGTAAGACAGAGAATAACTGAATGGCTAACTCTATTTCTTCTCCATACAGGTAAACACAAAAAGCTATGTACTGAACAGTGACAATCAGGCAACGATTGCTCAACTAATGACTTCTTTCAAAGGCTTTCACAATAAAAGAATCCTCTCTGACACTAATGTTGTGAAGCAGGAGAAAGCTGTCCATTAGCCTAAAGAAGATCTGAAAAGGTGTAAAGTCAACAATAAATGAAGCTTCTAGCTGTTTCAGACTACAGGAGTGAAGCTGAACTCCAGCCCGCAAAGATTCACAGGATCACAGACGTGTAGCTCAGTACAACCATCCCTGCTGTGAGGCTGGGGTGGAAGGAAACGCATGTTTTCACGGCTTGGCACGGCGTGTCTAAAGCCAGTTGGTGGTTAAGCTTTTTCAGTCGCTGACTGATTTTTGCTTTCCTGTTGCATTCATTACATTATTTAAAGATTTCATACTTTCCCAGCAGTGCTGTCAGAAGCACTAATCAGTTGTCGAGCTGTTTAATCACCCATTCTGATTACAAACATCTGCTGTTTGCTGCTGGAAATTTTTATTTGTTTTATCTTTTTTTTTTTTTTTTTTCTTAAATGATCTTATTTTCTCAAATTTAATTTTAACTGCCTAAAGCCTCTCAGGAAAATGGAAATATAATAAAGCTCAGGGGGAGCATAGGACTGCTCAGCTCCCCTAATAAAGATTGAAAAGGGCCATTCTGCATAATGAATGTTTTTACTGTAGGAAATTAAAATATATATTTGATTTGAAAACAGATGCACTAAAGGATACTAAGGTAGAATTACAACTTTTATTTATTTAAACGGACTAAATATTTGTTTATCGAGTTTGCAAAATAGTTATCCAACACAAGTTTTTAACTTAAACACAGCATATCGACAGATAGACCATTTAAGGCTTTAAATACAAACAGTGCCACTTTATACTGGATTCTGTAATGTACAGGCAGCCAGTGCATGATTATCAATACTGGAGTAATATGATCTCTCTCTTTTTGTTGTCCCAGTCAGTAATCTGACTGCAGCATTTTGCACTAATTGTAGAAGAGCAAATATACAGTATACAGTGAATTACAGTAGTCCAGTCTAGATTTAAGAAAACCATGTAGAAACCTTTCCTGAGTGTTTCAAACAGATTTTAGTCTGGAGATTGTTCTGAGCTGGAACAAACTTCTCTTGACCACAGCACAGACTTGTTCATCAAATTTCAAATTTATTCCAAGATTTTAACCTGTGTTTTAATAAACAGAGTTAAGGACCCAGGGTGCTCTAGACAGAGGTTGCAGTTTTTCCAGGACTCATGATGGCAGCATAGGTGTAGTAATGTCAGCAGGGTAGAAACCATCCTAACGTTTCAGTCTGTGTGCTGTAAATTATAGTGTTAACACTTTATATAAAGAGTTTGCCACCACCATAGAAGTGATTTAAAACTACTTTTTAATAAAGGAGTTTATGTTGATTACATGGGATAATCAATTGGGTTTTCCCCCCTTTATTTGTTTATATATTTATTTATTACAGTTTTTTTTTTACTCTCTGGTATGATGACGTCGCTATTTTCTCCACTGATTTATTTACACTGTATTTATTGATCGTCTTGTTCTTGGTCCCAGTGGTGCCACTGAAACTCCTGGAAACACCCTTGGCCAAGATGCTCCAGTAGCATGATGATCTGAGCAGATGAAGACATTTCACTGCCATCTAATATGCAAAACCTTTTAAACACAGTGTTTACTGTGCAGAAAAACTGAGAGCACATCAAGTCATAGTCAAATTCCACAAATATTGTACAAAACAATCAACAGCAAGAGCCCCATGTGATGACATGGATTTCATAATATGTCAGTATCTCACTTTGTTAATCATACTCTCATAGGTTCATACTATGGTAAATCATTCCTTCGTCTTCATTTTAAATGACAGCAAAACGTTAACTGTTCAGTTGCAAGGCATCAACCTTTTGTACAGAAAAATCCCATGTTTAAAAAAATAAAAAAATACTGGTAATCAAAGGCATAAACATAACAATAACATATTCTTTTGGCCAAAGAAGCTACATCAAATTACTAGTCAAACAGGTGAATGAATGAATATAGTTTCATGTACACAAGCCTTGATAAATATGGCCCTACGGTATACAAGTCAAATTTACATTTTGGTATAAATCCCAAGTGCAGCAGTATGAAAATGAGATCACGATTCAGTCTGTGTGAAACCTGCAGGGTAACACAAATCTAGTTACAAATCTGCAGAGAACAATAAACCAGACAGAGGAGGGCTGAGGAGGAGCTGCAGTCATAGTGAGCTTGAACCACAGCAGTCAGGTCATCAAGCAGCTCCCTGTTTCCATGTGTCAGCAAAAGAGATGAAGTGCAGTGCCATGCAAATGGCCAGGCAACCATAAACACAGACAACCAGCAAACCAGGCAGGAACCCCAAGCATCAGTCCAAACAGAGTACTTTAAAGGAACAATATTCTGTTATTATTACTATACCATAAATCTCCACTTTAATCACATTTTGCATGGATGAATTGCATCTGGGGGATGCCGTGATCTGATATTTGGATCACATACCAGTCCAATCCTTACTTGTAAAGCTGGATCGGATATAGGTGATGATGAGCTACATGTTGTTTACTACACTACACAGCAGCAACAGAGCACAGTTAGCTAACAGCAAAGGAAGGCAGTTCGGAGGCCCTTCACATTGGCTACAACAACAACTTTTCTTTATATGCTTGCCGTAGTTTCAATTTAACTGCAACTGTGGCCAATGTGAGCAGGTATGACTAAAAGACACTGACGACAAAGAAAAGTCACTGTCATTTGTATCTTTGAGGCAGTGCCTGTTTGGAAGCTTTTACCACATTTACAGGAATGTAAGATGTTGTAACCAGCAGCGTTAACAGTTCTTCACTTCATCTGTCTCTGTCAGCTCCACCCCACAAGCAACATGTGTGTGTGTGTAACAGTAAATTAAGGTGCACTCAGAACAAAGAAGGACCGCAAAAACTAACATAAATAAGGGCAGTATGGAGTAGCACGTGACTCAGAGCCCAGAAAAGAACATTACTGAAGCAGTGAGGGATCATCAAAACAAAAGGCAGCCAACATCAAAAGAAGAGCGTATGAGGGTTCAGGCATTGTTGATGAATAAAGGTGGCCATATCAAATATCAACTTTCAAGTTCGTTAGAATTATCCAAACATATACTGCATTTTCATTTATGTTTCTATTATTCACCACAGCCACTTCCCAATTTACCCAGCAAAATATAAAGAGATAAGGAGTGACACAAGACTTTTGCACAGCACCGCATACTAACCTAATCAGCGAACAAAACATCTACAGTGTGAGGAAAAGCTGCATTAAACCTTAGGAGTAAAACACTGAGTAAAAAATCATTGTCCTGTACATGAAAAAATTAAGTCCATCTGAAGAGAAACTGCGCATATATGATAATAATGATTCCCCATTGAATCAATGAATAGAACTGTTAACAAAAAAATAAAAAATATATCATAATGTCACTATTTTATTATTAATCTATGCTGCTGTTGCTGCATTAAGACACTATAGTAGATCAAATGTTTTGCTTTAGAGTAAGATTTCAAAGAAGAGACATCATTACTGAGACCAGTCATTAAAGACCAGTCTTGTTTCAGGCGTGAGGAAAAAAAAAAATCAATCTTTCCATCTTGTGAGGACACACACATGGGGCTCCTGTTTATTACTGATGGTCCTCTCTTACAACCACACACAGTGGCAGACAACAATAACCCTGGACAGCAGCATGTACAGAATCTGTATAGTACACTGACAAAGCTGTGAGGTGATAGCCCTTCTCTTGTTCTTGCTACACACATTAAACAAATGCACACATGTAAGGTGTACGCACATCTCTGAGATTGTTTATCTTTAAGACACTGCCCGGAGCCTTTTTGCTCACCACAGTCTTACACAGATAATGAGGAAGCAGTGTCAGTTGCAGAGTGCAAAGGAAAAGATTGGCTGGGAAGAACTAGGGTGTGTTTGCATGTCACAGAGTACCAGTCACTTGTTTCTATTTCTTTGCTGGATCAGATAAAGATGAAGTTTCAGGCCTTTGCGCTTAAAAAACAAGGTCACCAGGATGTGAGAATCTGATACCTGTTTCCTTGACAGCAAAATGTGTGAGAAGGCTTTTGCACAGTGAGTGGATTACACAGGTAAGAATAAAAATTATCTCACTGAATCTCACATCAACACATGACAACCCCATTATTCACCCATTACTCAGTGCATGCCCTCATTCATGGAGCACTGAACTTGTCAACAGAGCAATTTAATAAAATCCTTGGACTGTCTGCCCTCTTAAAAAAGATAAGAAAGAGTACTTGGGGGAAGAAGGGAGGAGAATTGTTCAATTTCTTGACTAGTCAGGCGTATGATGTATTTAACCCACCCTTTCTCTATTTTTGTTATTACAGTTGGGTTTTTAAAATTATACAGCATGTCTGGCCTCGATTTACAGTAGTGAGTCATTTAACTCGCCTGTAGTAAGAGCAGTAAAGCCAGTCAAGCACATTACAAAGGATTTACTTGTTAACCCCACTCTGATTAGATAAATACAGCAAGAACAACCGGATTCATGGTCAAAACACCACAGAAAAACATTCACCTATGATGAGTAGTTAGAGGGCATGCATGAGCAGTACAGTAAACATCTGGAGGGAGATATTTGTAGCAGTCCCTCTGCTATCGATAATCCCATCTTGCAAACTCATACTCCAAGATCCTGTAATCTACTGGCCTGGTTTGTTTGGACATGACAGCTCATTATCCTGGCCTGCTGCTGTTGCTTAAGGATGCCTGGACTACAGGGGCCTGCATGCTCTGCAGTCGGCTCATGGCTCGGCTGGATCAACATCTGTGGCCAAAATGACACATCATCCTCTCGCTTTGCGGCACCAAATGTCCCGGCTTCCTACGGCAACATGATTGTATAACGACACGCAACGAGGACGGGACATTGAGAAAAAGACGATATAAACATGGCACACCAGCAGCGTGCTAAGCATTAGCAAGAAATATGGTTTATGTGCTAATGAATGGGCCGCGTCTCCGCTGGCATGTTGTACAGTGCATTTTTTTCACTGATACAAATGGAGCAGACCCTGGAAGCAGCAGCTGCTGATGTCGGCCCGTTCAGTTATCATAGCATTTAATAAACCAATAAGCTCGCGAGCCCTTCAACTGGCTCCTCGTGAAAACCCTAATGTTTAATTTAAAAATAAAACCGTCAAATAAACAAATACGATTCGTTAACGCTTACCTGCACTCCTTTTCCATAATCGGAGCGGTGTGTTTAGCGTCGCTCCCAAGCCGGTCTGTCGTAAACGTCAAACGTGTGTTACCGGCTAATTAAAATCTTAATAAACCACCGAGGACAAATACGCCGTCCAGCACAGTGCCATCCTCCTGCCGCCGTTCGACCGGGGAGGAAGCGCCGCGTCTCTCGCTCGCTGGTCGCGAGGCAGCGCACGCGGTGAGAGGGGACGTGCGCGTGCGAACCGAATTTAGAGGCGAAAAATATTTCTGGAGGCGTCCACTGAAATAACCATGACAGCCGTGTGATGTAGTCAACGGCTCAGCAGGGATGTGGTATAAACGGATGCATCAATCATTGCAAGTAAATCACACAGAATGGCTGGCGTTCTTAGGCTTCGGGTTGAGCTCGAGGTAAGGCGAACCAATCAAACTGCGGAACGAGGCGCGAGCGACACGCCACGAGCCAATGGCAAGGCCGAATTACGGGATTCCAGTGGAAGGACAACGTATACAACCAATCACCGAGGAGCTTTATTCTGCTAGAAGGCGGGCTCCGCAGGTGTCACAGAGCGGTGTCAGTTAAACGGATTTATCGGTATTTGGCAACGATATTATTCATTATCTGACAAAAAATAAAAAAAATAAAAAAAATCATGTAATTGTTTCAGCTAATTTGTGGTAATACTTTTGATTATCTTATAACCGACAGAAGCAGCTACCTGTTACTGGATAGTGAGAGTGCATAATAATAATAAAAATAATAATAATAAGTATAATAAGTATAATGTAAAGTGTCAAAACTAAATGTGCAGGAGGTTATAAGTGCTGATGCATCACTCATATGTAAGTAGCATTTAAACTAGCCTATTAGTTATTGTGTTGACTAGTCTATTTTGTATTTGAGAAGTTAATGATTTGTGTGGAGACGTTATTCTGTTAAATAACAACTAGAGAAACATCTAGTTGTTTCTCTAGAAACAACACCTTAACTTTCTTGAGTTTAACCTTATGTGAACCTAATCAATCAAGATGTGATTTAATCAAGATCTGATTAGAGAATGTAAACTCAGTAAAGAAAGGGGGCGATCAAAGTGCAGTTGCTTTTAAGATGAGGTTAGTAATACAGCCTTTAAAGCTGGAAAAAAGGAGCCAAGATTAGATCTTCTGGGCCAGATCTTTGGCCGAGACTTGCCAGTTTTGAATCACAATAGCCCCATTGAGAATTCTGCTACAGCTTTGCTACCAATGCTGCCAATAAAAACACACGCACATTTCACATAGTGTATGAAGTAAAAATAATTATATAATATGGTGTGAGATTCTGCACATTGCCTCTGCTATGGAAAGGCAGACCTGGTTCCAGGGAAACACTCAAGTGAACAAACACACAATACGTAATCAAAATAATCCCAGTTTTTTTTCTTTATTTTTGTTAGTTTCTGTTATTTTTACCTTCCAAGAGACACCCGGTTTTTAATAGACTAACAAAAGTCACTTTATAGTTAAACTATGATTAATTGGACTGTACAAATGTAAAGTAATAAACATTTAGATTCAAATATTGTCTCAGTGTCCTCTATTCCCCCCAAATTCACATTCACTTTTTAGAGACATCTTGAATTTAAGTTATATATGGAAATGTGACCTAATATATTGAGACATACCACAATACAACAAATAATGATGGTGTTTTAATAACAGGATATCTTTTAAGTGGCTTTTATTTACTTACTCTCTAAAGGCAGGGCTGGAAGGGTGACTGACTTACTGTGCACAGTATTGATAATGTGCATCATCTGGACAATTACTTTATTGCCATCAAGTGGACAAATTGGATACTACACTTTCCCATACCCAAAGCGGCAAATACACCTTAACTAATATCTACTGTTTTTTGTTTTTTTTTACATTAAATAAAAAAAACCTAATTATTGGCATTTATGGATGTTGGTGTACAAAATTTTGGAGACACTGTGCATTTCTTCATATTTTGTTTTCAAGGAGCCATGCTTAATATGGTTTTTTAAAGTGGTCTTGGACAGTGGTATACCAGCTCCAGCTCAAGACTAAGAAATTTAGAAAATCATGGATTGATGGAATACATATTTTTATTCTTTCGTTCAAATCATACAAAGGACGTCAGGACAGAGACACAACAGTGAGTGCCTATAGCCATTTGTAAAACACGGTGAAAGCTCTGTCGTGGTTTGGGACTGCATTTCAATCAGTGCTGATTTAGATATTCTCTCTTCTATGGAATTATGACTGCAGAAAAGTTTAATCAGTCAAATCTACCATGCATAACCATCTGTGAAGCACCTGATTGGCATGATAGTGGTTTTATTAAATGCAGACTTTTAATCTTGTTAGAAGCTTTTTTTTTTTTTTTTTTTTTTTTTACTTATATACTGTATCTCCATGTATGTTTACCTGTTTCAATCGATCGATGCACCCATTTTCAATTTTCCTAACAAAATATAAAGAAGGGGGGCCTGAAGACTTTTTCAGAGTAATGTATGTATAATCATTTTCTTTATAATTTTACTAAAACAAGCATCGATACCAGCAGACAATCACTTTTTGACACAACACCAACAAGTATCGATACCGGCAGACAATCACTTTTGGGCACAACACCAGCCCTCTGCTGATGCATTCAGGTGTTCTTCCAAATACCGTAATAATGATAAAAAGTATAGGTATAAAAGATAAGACCATGATTTTTGGCTTAAGAACATAGACCGTACGTAAGCTAATGCGTGAGAGTTAAGATGGCGGAGAACCGGGAAATTCAGTCATCGAAGTGTTTTATTTAAGTATTAATGTTGGAAATGGAAACAGAAAGCTAACCATTATCCTGATTGTACATGAACGCAGCATACGTGTGTGCTCGTTAGAAGCTCCTGGCTAGCTCGTTAGTTTCACGCAGGTCGATAAACCGCGGAGTGTAAAATTTCATAGCAAGGTGACGTTGATGTTCCTTCATATTTTTTCTGTATTATATTCTGAAATGCGTGGACTTGTTTAGAAACTAAGAAATGCTTTGAACGCTTTGCACCCGTCTTAAATTTGTTGATTTGAAGGTTGCTTCGGTAGCTAGCATGCTATGCAAATTCACGTTAGCTTCGCTCCGATTCAGTTTTGATTTGATATAGACAGCTTAGCTTTAGGTGCAATAGATAATTTTGTTTCTAAATAGTCACCCATTTTAAATACCGTGTAATTAACAATATTAGAGTAACATAAATGGAAATGTTTGCCGACCCTAGCTTGCTAACTAGCCGGTATGAATGAAGGGGAAGGACTCCATTGTTTATACCGGGTCACACGCTGACCGGCTATCATTTTGACTTGATATACTTGTTTTAGTTATCCTTTGTATTACACTAAACATTAAACAGTGAGCAGACAGAGATCCATTCTGACTATCCCCAGCCTTAAATTCGCTGATTAGATTTGAGTTAATTGAGCATTTTTATTCTTATTTTTTTTAATTATTCTATCAGCCTAGCACGCCAACAATTCTTTATTAACACTCTGTTCATTTGTTAATTTATGTACACTGTTATTTATGTAGGTACATGTCTAATGATATTAATTATTTATTTGATAATAATTGTAAAAGGTATAACGATGTACTTTTTATTTATTCATACTTTTAAAACCTCCTGGCTTTCACATAAAATATTAATGCACAAATTAAAGAGGGTTCTTAGATATAATCTCTACTATAACAAATGTCCTTGCTTTACATTGTTTTATACAGATGTCAGAGAATAATCTTGATAATGAACTTCTGGATTATGAAGAGGATGAGGAGCCTCAGGGAGTCCCAGAGAGTGGGACCCCAGGAAATAAAAAGGAGGTGAAGGGGTCATATGTATCCATCCACAGCTCGGGATTCAGAGACTTTCTCCTCAAACCAGAGCTGCTCCGTGCCATCGTTGACTGTGGTTTTGAGCATCCCTCAGAAGGTGGATAGCAGGGTTATTTAAAGTTCAAATAAACTCCTGGACATGATCCTGATCATAGAACTACAGCCACACATAATAAATTATTTCTTATGATGTTGTAACTGCACGCTTAGTATATATATAAAGCACAATGTATAATTGCCAATTGGTTTTACTTTCAGTTCAACATGAATGCATCCCTCAAGCTATCCTGGGCATGGATATCCTGTGTCAGGCCAAGTCTGGTATGGGAAAGACAGCAGTGTTTGTGCTAGCAACCTTGCAGCAGATAGAACCTGTGGATGGTCAGGTGAGTTTGTCATTACACGGTTTTACAATCTCTCTAATTCTGAGTTGTTATGAGACGTTACATAGTTGGCTAAAAAATTAAAGAAAAGATGTGAATCCTTAACCCCTGCAGTGAAAAGAACAGGTAGCTCTGTTATGCTCTGGGAGCATAGTTCAGGAAGAAGAAAGCTTTCTTTCAGATCAATATGAATTTTTTTTGATTGATCACATTTATTTTCAAACACATTTCTACAATAGTAGAAGTGAACTCCCAAGACAAGCCTATAGATTGTGTTGTTGGTTAACATTTCGGTGTATGATTATCTACTGTAATTTGCATGTGTTACACACCCAGTGTTTTTGACTACAAACAATACAGACATTATGTTCAGCATTAGCAAACTTTAATCTGGAATTACTCAGGCTTTGATGAAATCAGATAATCGGCAAACGTCTCTGTCTGAATGAGAACCAGAAGCGTTTGAGTTCATGTCCGATGTCTTTAGCTTCTAGTCCAGCATGGAGCCTTTAAGATCTTTTTAAGTATTTTCTAATTTGCTCTTTCACATTATAAAGTAGTCATGATTTTGGGCATTTATAAAGGAAGTTTGTGATGTTGTAATGGCATTATACACAAATGAGATAAACAACAATGTACATGCTATATAAAGATGAAAGCGTTGATAAAACTTCTGTGTTTTTTACTTGCAGGTGTCTGTCCTCGTGATGTGCCACACACGAGAGTTGGCCTTCCAGATCAGCAAAGAGTACGAGCGCTTCTCCAAGTACATGCCCACTGTCAAGGTGTCAGTGTTCTTTGGTGGCATGGCTATCAAGAAGGATGAGGAAGTCCTGAAAAAGAACTGCCCTCACATTGTTGTAGGAACTCCAGGACGTACACTGGCCCTCATTCGTAACAAGACCCTCAGTGTGAAGAACATCAAACACTTTGTGCTTGATGAGTGTGATAAGATGCTGGAGCAGTTGGGTAAGTGAGAGGAACCAAGCTGTTTATAGTCGACTCTTGGTGAAGGTTTTTGACCAGTATGTAGGAAAGGCGATAGAGTGTGTCAAGTAAATATTGTTGAGATAAATTCTGATGGTGATTTTTAAATTTTGCTTATTAAAGGTCATCATTAAGAAATTGCACAAAAAAAAAAAAAAAAAAAAAAAAAAAAAAAATATATATATATATATATATATATATATATATATATATATATATATATATATATTAGTCTTTTCACAGATTGAATTAACATTTAATTGTGGATGAATCATTTATTTCCTTGCAAAAGACATGAGACGTGATGTCCAGGAAATCTTCCGACTGACGCCTCATGAGAAGCAAGTTATGATGTTCAGTGCAACTCTGAGCAAGGAGATCCGCCCCGTGTGCCGCAAGTTCATGCAGGATGTGAGTTTACATGTGGCCATACACGTTATATCTGTGCAGCTTCATGTATGGCAAAAACATCAATGTCTATAGCAACATTATGTTCCTTAGTGTGCACTACAGCAAAGCAAGCCTACACTTAAAAAATGTCCAGGGAAGACACTATCTAGGCTACTTTTGTCCTTACATTTTACTTATGCTAAGTCATTGGTTACAGTGCTGTATCACCACTATTGCACTATAATGCTGCCACTGGCATTTTGTTTGAAAATGGCAGCAACAAATTAGTAAATGTGTCATCAGTGAGAGCAGCTTATTGAAAAAGAAGGATGGAAAAAACCCTCCATTTCCTTAAACTTACAAATGTTGCTGCCTGCAGAGTGCTAGCAGCAATAAAATGCTGTTCAGTGTTTTTTTTCACATCGTCAGAAATATAATTGAAAATAGTCGAGTTTCCTTTTAGTTTTGCCCATTTGTTGCTGCCTTTGTCATATTTGCTCATAAAGCAGGCAAATTGAACCTCTTAGCAGTTTAGAATTGTCCTTTTCCAGGTAATCTGTAGATCTGTCTGAGAGACTAATGCTGGTCATTCTGTCCTTTGCTGTGTAGCCGATGGAAGTGTTTGTGGATGATGAGACCAAGTTGACACTTCATGGTCTACAGCAGTATTACTGCAAGTTGAAGGACAGCGAGAAGAACCGAAAGCTGTTCGACCTGCTCGATGTGCTCGAGTTCAACCAGGTATCAGTGGCAATATTTTTGAAAGGAGTTGGAATCTGTTATGTCCATTTTATTTGTTTTAAATCCTTGCTAAATGTTAACAAATGCAGCTTTGTCTTTTTTCCTTTTTTAATTTTTTAATTTATTTTATAAAATAACTTTTGTGTCTTGTCCTCTCTTAAACCCTCCCATCTCTTCCTTTTCCAGTACAAATCTGAAAATATGCAAAACTCAGCAGTTTCTTTTATATTCCTCGCAGGTGGTGATCTTTGTGAAGTCTGTAGCTCGCTGTGTTGCTCTGTCCCAGCTACTGGTGGAGCAGAACTTCCCTGCTATAGCCATCCATAGGGGCATGGCGCAGGAAGAGAGGTTGGTGCTGCGTCACTTTTGAAAGAAGAGAGTGTTTTTTTTTTTTAAGTTTGTCATATTTTTTTTTATTGTCACGTGAGACTGTCCTCATTGTGTACTTTTTTTTCCAGGCTCAAATGCTTGTAGACAGTGTCAGTACCTGGAAAAGACAGGCTAAAACTAGACCCAACTGACTATTAACTCTTAGTTTTGGATATAATCTTATTCAGTTCTGCAGTTCATGATGCTATTGCTTCTCTACTCCTGCCAGGTTATCCCGATATCAGCAGTTCAAAGACTTCCAGCGGCGGATTTTGGTGGCAACCAACCTGTTCGGCCGTGGCATGGACATTGAGCGAGTTAACATTGTCTTCAATTATGACATGCCAGAGGATTCTGACACATACCTTCACAGAGTGAGTAATATTTAATTTGAGACATTAGTATATTTTCATTTCCAAACCTCCCATCTCCCATTTCTGGTCTTTAAAGCTGAGGCCATGTGTAGCAGTAAATTTCTTGTGTATGGTTCAGGTGGCCCGTGCTGGCAGGTTTGGAACTAAAGGCCTGGCTGTCACCTTTGTGTCAGACGAGAGTGATGCCAAGACCCTGAATGAGGTTCAAGACCGCTTCGAGGTCAATGTAGCAGAGCTACCAGAAGAAATCGATATTTCTTCCTACAGTAAGTATCTTGTTGCTTGCTGGCGTCATGAACCTGGCTTAAAGACGCCCATTTAATAACTTTGTTTGTTTGTGTGTGTGGTTGTCTAACCGATTTGTATTTAGAAACCAGCTAACTGCTCACTGAGTGGTAGTAAAACTGAAAAGTGCAACTGTGGCAGTCTGCTATGACCAATCAATCACAAGGAGTATTTTGGTGTCACACTGTATACCTCTTTATAACCAGTTTCACCTAGTGACAGCCAGCAACCACTAGCCAACCGTTCAGGGAATGCACATTTTTTCCTAATGTTGGGAGGTTTCCAGGAGGTCCCTGACTGGTCTGTAGGCCTTAGCTGCAACAGGGATTTGTTTACTCAGAACTTCAGAATCAGAGTCAGAAAGACTTTATTTATCCCCAAGGGGCAATTAAGATACAACAGAGCAGCATGACGTTGAAGGACAGGGCATAAACAGGCAATAAGAGTGAGATAATACACAGAATATACGGTATATACACATTTTTAAAATTACACAGTTTTAAAATGAAAGTGACTGAAAGGTGAATAAATAACTGTAAGTGACTACAAGTGAATAAAGTGTCGGCAGTATAAAAAGAGTGTAGAGTAGTTTATGTTTCTGTGGGCGATCGTGGCTCAAGAGTTGGGAGTTCGCCTTGTAATCGGAAGGTTGCCGGTTCGAGCCCCGGCTTGGACAGTCTCGGTCGTTGTGTCCTTGGGCAAGACACTTCACCCATTGCCTGCTAGTGGTGGTCAGAGGGCCCGGTGGTGCCAGTGTCCGGCAGCCTCGCCTCTGT
The DNA here is from genome assembly GCF_036321145.2 of Pelmatolapia mariae. Taxonomy (NCBI): domain Eukaryota; kingdom Metazoa; phylum Chordata; class Actinopteri; order Cichliformes; family Cichlidae; genus Pelmatolapia; species Pelmatolapia mariae. Next base: position 29,263,568 of record NC_086232.1, on the reverse strand, counting down.
CAGTGCGCCCCAGGGCAGCTATGGCTACAATGTAGCTTGCCATCACCAGTGTGTGAATGGGTGGATGACTGGATGTGTAAAGGCCATTTAAATACAGGCCATTTACCATTCTGGTGTGGGAAATGGTCTTATCGGCTGGAGTTAAAGCAGGGTGGCTTTGGGGACAAAGGTGGCTCTCCTCCTCTCAGTCCTGCAGGAAATGCAGCGGAGGCGTCCCCCAGAGGGGAGCCATTGAAATGCGGGGTGAAGAATTTGAGAGGGGTCATTGATGAATTTGGCTGCCTGTCTAAGGGCCTGTTGGCTGAAAACCTGTGCCAGAGTTCTGACAGGCAGGCCAATGATTTTAGAGCACACTGATGCAATGTGCTGCAGTCTGTTCCTGTTCTGAAGCCTGAGGGAGTCGAACCAGCAGGTAATGGAGAAGGTCATGATGCTTTCCAGGAAGGCATAGTAAAAAGTCATCATGATGGGTGTGCTGACTCCAAAGGAGTTGAGTTCCCTATGAGGTATAGCCATTGGTGGCACCTCCTGAGGAGCTGTCACACCACTCTACATCACTTCTTCTTCATCACTAGGAGAACCTTTTCATAGTATCATGCTTTTGATTACAGGAAGTGGTGATTAACATTGTTTAGTATGTATTTTGTTGTCTTGACTGCTAAAATTATGAATGCATTTTGAGATTTTAACTCATCTTTAAAACTAAACTAAGAAGTAGCCATGCATTTGCAAATGAAAGCCTGTAATTATGTACAGATAACAGGCCATGTTCACATACTACACCACTGTTGTGTAGAAATACTCAAGTGTGATAGCTACTGTATAAAGTTATTATAGAAAACATTTCTCTACCTCATGTTAACCTCATGTCTCTTTGCAGTTGAACAGTCCAGATGAATGAAGCGCCCTTCCAGTGAATATCATGTGATCCCTGTTGTTACTGTTTTTGTGGAAGAAAAGAAACCTTCAACATTTATTTTAATGTTTCCATCCAACCATTTGTGAAGGCACGTTCATAGTGATAAAACGTGTGCTTTGTCATCTCGCTGCAGAGTGTTTGTTTTAGTGTGTTCCTTGTTTAAAAAAAAGAAAAGAAGCAAAAATCTGTGGATATATTGTTTTGGTTAAAGAAATAAACTTTTATACCTTATTCGACGGTGATGAACTTCACTTTGTGTGCTTTAAACATTTAACGCATGTCAGATGTTAACATTACATATAAAACTACAACAGGAGTGACTCAGACATAGCTTGGCATCTGCAGATATTTATACCCACAAGCAGAGGGCGCTATCACGCAGTTTGAGGAGGTATCCACTGTTGATAAACAGCTGGTGATGTTGCACTGTGGAGAAACTTAATTTGAAACTGTCGAAGTTGAATTAAAATAAAACGTCACATGAAGCTTGAGCACAGGAGCCAGTTTTATCACATGGATCGACCAACAAAAAACTGGTGACAGCTACACTGTACAGTGTCTTAATCTGTAATAGAACAAACGATTGTATACAGTCTTAGATCAAAATCAAGAAATGTGTTTTACAGAATACACTGCGATCCAACATAAAGAAAACATTTATTTGGCTAATGAATTTGTCTAAGCTGTATTAAATGCAAAACCAAGGTAATTGGCTCTGATTCAGTTCTTCCTGAATTCTTATCAGTTAAAGATAATGTCTCTTATCTAACAGTGAGTTTCAAGGGAATTCACTCATGTGCTTTACATGGCATCATGCCATATAGAGAGATATAGCTATAACACCATGGTGATTTTCTGTTTTGAATAAAACAAGTCATCCACATTTGCATAACATCCTCTAGGTTTCTACATAAAACTGCAAAAGTTAATTCAGCTGGTTGTCAGCAAGTCGTCACAGTGCACTGGGAGATGTGAAGTATTTACAGTATGTTGAGCTAAAGATTAATAAATGGGTGACAAATTATAATCTTTGACCCCTACAGTGAAAGAAACTGGCGGCAAAGGGTCAAATTAAAAACTTGATCACCTTTAACCCGTTGACAATATCCAGGGCATGAATGATATAACATGACTTTACAGTCACTAAATCTCAATATTGTAATCGGAGGCTTGGGACCAATATGACAGGGCTCTCCGTCACCATTACCAAATGAGGGAAATGATTAGAAAGATCCCTCCAACAGACCATTAGAGATTTCAAGGCACAGTGAAGCTGTGCTGGCAGCACACAGTGGCTCAACACCTTTTTCCTCCCCTTTCATTTGTCACCCGTCTGTAGGTAAGGCAGTCATGTCAGATTCTTGTGCACTGCTCACAAAGTTTCAGTGCTAAATAAATAAAGTGCTTTGTTGCTTTTGTAGCATTTGTCCTCTCAGGCTGATTGGAGAGTCTCAAATCCTGAAGCAGGACTTAGGAAATGCAGGAAGTTCAGAGTATTTCGGGGCTCTAATTTAAGTCCCACATCAGTTTGAACAGGAGCACATGGTCACAGATATTATAATATGGGTTGTCTTTAAGATGAATAATACCAAGGCAGTCCTTCCTGCCTATGGTCTCTGCAGTGAGGCGGGGGCCTGAGGTCTTCACTCACTTGGAGCCAGGTGAGGAAAAAAATGGCTCCTCGTCTTCAAGCGGCTTTCTTCTTTAAGAAAACAAACCTCGTCACATTAAAGTCAAATAGGAAAAAAAAAGCCAAGCAAGAAAAAAAAAAAAAAGACCCTCAATTCAATTCTAGTCTGTGAACTTGTGAGTGTCTCCGTACATCCAGTGCTGAGGAGGGAGGGCCACTTCATTAAGGTGGCCGCAATCATTGCTGCATTTACATGACTGGATCAACATGGACAGCCTCTGAAACCGCTCACCATCCGGGCACGCAAAGGTCACAGGCACGGTGCGGGTGCGGCGTGGCGAGCAGCACCGTCCATCCGTACACACGCCGCAGTAGTTGGGCCTGTAGAGGCGGATGCTCACACATTCCCCATAGGACAGGTGGATTGGCTCTGCGACTTTCTTAGTTGGGGAGCAGGTTTTCCCTTTCTGTGATTGAGTTATGAAAGCAGAGAGATAAGAGTTATAACCTGGGTCAAAATGAGTATTATTAGTTGGAATCAAGATAAATTAATAAATTAATAATCTAACAAGATCTGGTTTTTACCCCCACCTGCGCCTTACAGAGCGGCAGATTAAAGCAGCTTTACACTCATAGTCTGTTTCACATTAAGAGGACTAGACTTCCAAAGCAGGGAATCAGAGAGGGATTATTTTTAGATAAATGTGATTATATTTAAGGTTAAATATTTATTCAACATTTGAGTGTCCTCTGCTGTTAAATACACCAACACCTATGACAGCTCTTGGCAGCAGAGCTTTTAACTCAGTGGAGCAGAGTAAAAGAGTTCTTACCGTGTCCAACGTGTAGGATTAATATAGACACACAACTTCCCTGGGCTTGAGTACACAGACAGAGCCTAGCTATGGACAGTTGCTTGGCAGGAATGCTGAGGGTGGGGGACTATATTTAAAAAGGCGCCGGGCTGCCACCAAAACACTGCTGAGTAAATCAGCACTGCCCAGTTCCCAGTGGATGTGGAGCTTCCCGAAAGTACCGCTAAGATAATCTCTGTTCTTAAGCTCTGGATAAAGATGGCTTTAGCACTAAGAGCATGTTTACTCAGTGCCAGAACATCTAATTTTTCATTCAAGCAAAATTAAAGGTACTGTTTTTGCATGCGGAGTCAAACGCAGATACAGGTTAAATAATAAGTGTTATCACAATTCAGCAAAGTACTGTGTGAGAGATAAGTTGCTATTACAAGTTATCTCGGCAGTGATACGGCTGTTTGAACTATGGTCCCTGTCTGCGTCTGTCTCATTCCTTCGTTCAGATCACGCTCAGTCCATCTCACCTTAGCTGGGACCGCCAGGCTGTGACACGGCCGTATGGTGCAGATTCTGGTCTGTCTCTCCATCTTGCACTGAGGGTTCTTGTTGGTGAGACGAGAAGAAACACCCATCCCACAGCTGCGAGAGCACGGGGACCAGTCGGTGGTCTGTACTGCACACTTGTTCTCCCTCAGCGGGCTCCACACTGAGGAATGTATGAGGGTTACGGAGGGTGGGTGAAAGGCAGGGAGAAAAATTACACCAATTAGAGCAGAGATTCTTGATCTGGAGGTCAGGTGCCTCGTCAATGTCTATGAGATAAACTGCCATGAAATTTGGTTCAGATGTTCATCCCCACTTTTGGATCAGCTTTGGTGATTCGTGGCTTTTCATTCTCTTTCCATTCATCCCCAACCGGTCGTGGCAGATGGGGGTGTTTTTCCTTCCCAGTGTCACAAAGTGCTTGCTCATAGGGAGTTGTGCGATTGTTGGGCTTTCTATCTAATATAGTAGGGTCGTAACCTTACAATATAAAGTACCTCAAGGCAACTGTTTTTGTGAAATGGTGCTATATAAGTAAACCTGACCTGAATTAAATTGAATCTAGCACTACTATTGAGTGATAGTTTATCTGCTGGTCTGGTTTATTTACCCAATTGTCTTTTGTTTATTGTTAAGAGCAAGATAGAAGGTCACCAAGAATATAAATACAGATAAGTAACTGATAGCAAATCAGAGCAAAGCAGATGATAAATTTGGGATCTCCTGCAGTGTTGCTCTTGTGAAAGGCAAGTGTGAGCATATCTGTGTCTGAGGCTAACATTGTGATTGTGAAAAACTCTGTTCTCATAGTCTCAGAGTACAGTAAAAGTACTGCCATTATGTAACAACTTTACCTTGTGATTTAAGAAACACTTTTCAATTGTTGCCTCTTATTCACCCATTCATTCATTTGCACATGAATGGTAATGCAAGGTGCTGGTCTGCCACCGGGGATAACATGACCACTGTCTGGCCTGAAGATATTTCAGCATGAGGACAGAAAGAGCCCTTTCTACCACCTTATTCACACAGCCTAGAACAATTGAACTACCTATACAGAGACTCTTTAATATTATACAACCAATGTAAATAAGCAGTACTTAAACTTACTAAAATATGAACTACACTGTGAGAAACAGTTTGCATACCAGGCAAGTGTTTGTAGCCACGCTCACTGTGCCAGCTGCTGGGTTTGACGTCTGTAAGCTGGTTGGCTAGGACCAGGTCATTTTCAGGGTGGCGCGGCACAGGATGGTGCCGAGGTCTGTGCGGGTGTTGTTGTGGAGGATGCACCTGTGCAGAGAGATATGCAAGATTAGATGGTTGCAGTTCATCTTTGCCATGACCGTGTCCGACTTTCGTGTGCTTTTCCCCACAGTGGGTGTAACCCCTGATTTTCAAGGGGTTAGGTGTTTTAAAGTACTTAATAACAGTATCTGCTCTCAGGAAGCGAAACAGATACTGTTAATCAGAAAGGTTTCGGCATCCTTGCACCAGAAGCTGTACTACAGTGGCTTGTATTAGTTTGCCAAAGCAACTCCAAATTATAGTAAAAAAAATAAGAAAATATAATTTTTGATAACTGATTTTTTAAAAGTTTTTGGCCAAATTGTAAATTCAATACACAATTAACAAGTTCATCCACAGTGATTTTTACCTCCAGTATCATCAAACTGTTTCACAAATTCCTAACAAACTCAGTGTAACAAACCTGATGCTTAGGTGGAAGGCGCCATGTGCCCTTATTGCAGTCGACAGTGAAGCAGCACTGCCCAGGTATCCTAACCAAGCGTGGGTAGGGGCAGGATGGTGAGGCTGGTGGCAGCTTGTTGCTACAGAGAGGCGCGCAGCCAACAGCGCCATCAATGCAGGTGCACTGGTGTTTACATCCAGCACGGAAGCTTTCACCATTCTGGTAGATCCTTCCATTGTACTCACATGTGCGTCCCTCAGATTTTGCTGAAAAGACACATATTACTCACTCCTTCTGACTTCATCAACACCAACAGTGACACAGGACGTTAAAAAAATCCCACAGGACAAATGAGATCAAAAAGTGAGTGGATACAAAGAAGCAGGAAGTGTCAGACTCCCTGTCTCGTAGGCATGGAAGAACCAGCTATTCATAGTTTGTGGGGCAGCACCGGCATGGTGCAGAAGGAAAGAGTATTTTTATCCCTGAAACCCCCTGTTGCTGTCATAAAACATCTACTACTCATTAAAATGTCTCCTGCTGCGCAAGGTTCCATGTTTCTAAATCACAAACCTAAGAAAGCTTCTCTTATGACCTTTGTCGCACCCTTTTGGCTTTTCTTTTACACTCAGTATATAAACTACATTTTCTTTCATTTTAATACTTCAGATGTAGCTTTTTTCCCCCTCCTCTGAGATTTCTTCCCTCCGAGCATTCATTGTTTTCTCACCTCGGCATATGCCCCAGGCCATGGTCACGTCATTGCCATAATTACACTCCAGCCCTTTGTGGTGGTCGCAAGGCCTCGCAGGGCTGCAATCTTGGTTAAGCTGTGCAGCACACACCTTGCAGCATCCACACCTGTCTGAGACGGAGCTCACGCCTGGAGGGCAGACTGGGGGCTCTGCAGGGCACTCACACACCGCTGGGCAGCGAGCAGTCACCTGAAAGATTCACATATTCAGACAAAGCTCAGAACATGACTTGTGTGTGTGTGTGTGTGTGTGCGTGTAACATTTTCCATTATTACTGTTATTATTATTATCAAAATAAAACAGTCAAAAATAAAAACAATAAACCCCACAGGCTTGCATCTATAACCCAATTGTAAAGAAGTCTCCTGGTACTTGGAACGGAAAGTTCCCACATCTCCTCTGACTGCCTGTCATCAGCAGGCTGTTATTCTACCAATTTCAGCATTTCTTACGATACCAAATTGTGTGGATGAGCTCTGGCACATGTATGTTTGAATTTCTATTATCTTGTAGACACCCCAGGGTTTGTGACAGATCATCATTATTATTATGATTTTTTTTTTGTTGGTCATTCATCCAGATATGAAGCATTGTAGCAAATCTCTACAGTAAGTCAAGTTACTGCTGGTCAGCCTTCTCTGAGTGTCTAGACAGCTCAGGGTTTGTACTCAGCCTCCTGCTGGCTCGTGATTTCAGTCATGGCTCAGTACTAGAGCCAACTTGTTCCAGTTTTTTAGGAATCAGCATGCTACTATGCTCTAAAAAAATAAGACATGAGTAGACAAGCTGATTACCAGAAAGGCAAACTTCATCAGAAAAAAATATTCGTCATTATATAAGTGGGGGTGCAGTGCCACTATTAACCTCACTTGCACTCTATTTCCCCTTATTGTGTTCGTTTTCTTTTCTCTCATTCTCTCTCTCTCTCTTTTTAATTACTTTAAACATGACCCAGATAAAGTACAGTAAAATCTGCTGCTGGCTTATGAGGATTAATTTGTTTCCATGAAGGAGTGTTTGCTGTTCAGACTCGGTAGCTCAAAGTTTAAGTGCACTTTTACTGTCACAAGTACTTTTAATCTTTAAGTAGACTCACACACTTAATCTTACCTGTGTGATGACGGCTGTTGTCAGTAGAGTCAGATAGATGAGAAATGTCATGATTATCCTTAAAAGTTAAAAAACAAACAAAAAACACCCCTACAAGTAATTTTAAAACAACAATTTCAAGCAGAAATCGAAGGAAATATTATTGATCTTCATTAATTTCACATGAAGATTCTAGTTTCTTTTTCTCATTAGCTCGGACTTCAATCCTTTTTTTTTCCTAAAGGGGTGAGGAGCTAAACTCTAATTTATAGCTGACGGACTACGTAAGACCCCGCCTCTCTCCGTACTACTAACCAATCAGCGTGCAGGTAACAGCCCAGAGCCTTTTTTTCCCCAATGGGCGTGACGTTACCGAGCGGATAGTTTGCTGATTGGTGGGCGGGTTTTGAAATGAATGGAGCCATTGATAAAAATCTCAGGGGCGCTCTGTTTGTTTTATGAGTTAAAAATGAAATTGTAACAGCTCCTTTCAAGTCACACTTAGCACATTCCTGCTAACACTGAGTAAACACACTCAGCTGAGCCAGACAGCCATGCAACATTAATAAGACCTCCACCTTTGGGGAAATAAGGGAGCAGGAGGAATTCCTTCTTATTTTCTAAGCCAGGGCAGAAAATTAAAGTGGAGTGCATTAAACAAATATTAACATAATATGAGGGGCAGAGTGAAAATACTCGACTTTGTCTGTGTCCATCATGTTCTAAGAATAAGTGTTTCCAAAGTTTTTAAGTGTAGATTTTGATTGTTTTGCTTTCAAACTGCGTCGCTGTGAATTCAGGTGGACTGCCTGTTTCTATTATTTCTAACCACATGGTGCTGACACGGGAATGATGATGATATGATTACTTGGAAAGAATGGTGAAGTTGAGGTTAAAAGTAAGATTATTTTTTTAAGGGTAACACATGTTGGTCGTCTCCTCTTTCGCTGCCATCTTTTTTTTCTTTCTTTAACCACAGGTTTCCAGGCACGCCTGTCCTAAAACAGAGACCTCTTTAGAAGAAAGTAATGTGATAGGTAGCTGTTTTGAAAGTTAGGATCCTGCTATGAATGTCAAAGTATTCTCGTAAAGTTCTGGTTTATAGGCTCATTTAATTTTAGGCTTTAAAGAGGATTTAATTTTTTTAAATTTGTGTTACCATCACTACTCACTCAAAATATTTTTTACCTCCAGCTAAAGGGATGAAAGCTTTGTGCTTTAATTTTCAAAAATAAAAAAATGTAATTTTTAATAAATTTTACATTTGAACTAATTTCTTTGCTTCCCCCCCCTAAAATATATTTTTTTATGTATCAATTTAAGATGCCTTTCTCAGTGCATTTGTATATATATGTGTCATGGTACTGGGTGTATGACCCAGTGTTTCCAAGCTTCTGGACATTATGCTGTTTATTTTCGGATATTCAATGTGATTCTTGCTTGTGGTTATTTTTACGTCATGTATTAAGTATGTTTCTGTTAACCTTTAGTTTTTTGTGACTTGTGAGTTTTTTCCCTTAGTGTCTTCTCCTGTGTCTTGTCTTCACGTTTGTTTTTCTCTTGTCTCCGTGTTTAGCGTTTACTTTCTGTCTTCCCAGTCAGTCATGTCTCCATCTCTGTTTCTCCCTGTGTCCCTGTGTCAAGCCTGTGTGGCTTAGTCTTCATCTCTGTGTTTATTGTACTTCTTCTTTATTTGGACAGTCTCCTGTCCTGTGTACAGTATGTTCAGTTCTGCTTCCCCTGTCCTGTTAGTCTGTATTAGCTCCGTGTTCCCACCTGTTGCCCATCCTCACGTTCTCCTGTGTGGATTTTAGTCCCCCCTCTCCCTCTGCTTGTTGTCTAGTTGTTCCTGTTTGTAGTGTTTCCCTTGTTTATCCCAAGTTCCCTAGTTTCCTGGTTTCCTCCTGGGTTGTGTTTTGTATATTGTATGTTTGAATTTTCAAGTATCTTATTACAGCAAATAAACTTGTCTCCTTTAGTTTATTCCCCTGTGTCTGAGTCCTACGTCTGGGTCCTGCCTTGCCTGCCGTACAGTTGTACACAACAGTAGTCACAATCTATGAAAATAGGAACTGACAATCTCACTGCACACTGCACTGCACATAATATATTTGTATAAGAAATAACCCACTTCCTTCTGAAATTTTCCTGTGGAAACTGAGCACTGCTGTAGGTGTCCACCCTTCTGGTTAATCCCACGGTGTGCTCCTACCATGTGACATATATTAGATGTTGTTTACAATCACTTGACAAGCAATGCTCTTCATTGCTTGTCAAGCACAGCTTGGGAGCACAGCTGCACATCTCATGGCTATTTGGTGGTTCCCAACTAATGTTTTAATCCAGTTGCTACAGCATGAACAGTCAAAACAAGGAAGATATGCATGTTTCCTGTTCCTTCCCATCATGAGTCTTCCTGGTGACTCATTTTGCGACCAAAATTTTGTGACTCATTAAGCTGATTTCAGTCCTGACAAAGCCATGTGGCAAACCACTCTTAAATCAGTAATGGGAGTTTCTAAGATCAGTTTTATGACTTTGGTTTGGTTTCTTGAAACCAGCTTTGTGGTTCAGATAGATATTCTAACAACAGTTTGACTCTGTAGATAGATAGATGGATACATTATTGATCCCACGAGAGAAATTCTTGTGTAACAGCAACATAAATAAGAAAAATAGAACAATCTAAAATATATAAACAACATAGTTAAAGTGAAAGTGCCACAGGTGCATACTGAGATTTTTTTTAATTGAATACAACAGTGATAAAAACAACAAATACAAAATAGGTTAAGATACAGAAAATTTAAAAGGCTGAGATTGTTGAACAGAGTAATGCAAATGGAATTAATAAATAATGTTTACACTATAAACCTGAGAAAGAGCTACAAGAAGGTATAATACAGAAATATGTTTGTGGAATCTCAAGCCTAACAGGTGTGTACACCTGTCACAGCAAGAAGAGGTATTGTACAATTTCACAGAGGATGGTGGGAATGATTTCCTGAAGCGCTCTTTATGGCAGCAGGATTGAAGGAGCTCTGCTGCCTCACTAGTGCTGAGTGGAGTAGGTTAGATGGATTGTCCATGATGGCAAGCAGTTTGTTCATTGACCTCCTGACCTTCACTGACTCAAACAACTCCAGATTCTGGCCAGTTGTGATTGCAGCCTTGTGAATCAGTTTGCTGATCCTGATTTACAGTATATGGTAATTTATTTATATTATTAAATTAACTCGGGATTATATACTTGTTTTCAGAATAACAAAATCTTGAAGTGTATGGAGCACAGGCACTAAAACACACCTCATCTGGGTAGACGGTGTTTTGGGAGTAATCCTGGGACATTTGGATTCAACACTGAACCCTCTGGAGATGTTGTTGGCCTATCAGCGAAACGCGGAAGAAGGAGGGCACCCACTTGACAAACCCAGAAAAGTGCCACCACTCAGTTGACCAGTTCATAGAGCCCAAGCTGCAGATCTTATAGATGCAATTTAGGGATATAAAAACCAAGTCCTATTAACAAACAAACAGAATCTTGAAAATGAATAATCATCTTGAATAGGCACAGAGTTTCCTCACTTGTGATTTTAAATTGTTAACACACTGTAGAGAGCTGGAGTATTAAAAAGAAGGATGCTGGTGGACACTGGACAGAACTGGACTAGTGTTTCCATTGAGTACACCAGTTAAAATTTCCTGACTGGAGTCATGGCTCCCGCTTTATAAAAGGAAACCACGTCCGGAAACTGTCAGTCATAGCTCTAATGGTATGACGAGAGAGACAAAGTCATGGCCCATCTATTTTAATCCTCTGGTGGTCATGGTACAGGGAGAGGTCTGAAAGTCCTGTGACTACTTCTTTTCTCAGCGTCTCCACTGATGCCTAATAAGAGAGAATCAGAAGCATGAACACTTCACTTTGACAAGGATAGAAAGCTAATGCTGAAGGAGATCAGACTGTTTTTAAACAGGAAAACACTTTATGCAGGCAACTTTCTGTGAGAGGTTTTATTAGGATTTGTAGTAGTTCTATATTTTTATTTGATTTCTGTTTGTTTATGTATTTGTGTCTTAGTGACCCTGAAAAAAGGCGGTTCATCTGAAGGATTTTAGCCCTCTAAATATCTTTACTTCAGAGAATTATAATGTTCATTTAACTCAGAATACTTTAATGTGGGAGATATAAATAACCTTTCTCCAAGCTGAGATTAAAATAGAGTTTAAGTGACTACTGGGAAACATTTCCTTCTAATTTAATGAGGAAGTGGACTACAGTTTCACCATAATGACATTCTTTAAATACAGTTATGTAACATAAGCCCAGGGGGCTCTCAAGCGAAAGACTGAGCACCTAGAAAGGGGCACCAGATAAATTTGAGGTGCTGTATGAAGATTACCAGAAGACGAAAAAATGGAAAAAGATTTGTGGCGCACAAATTTGTTGTCTTAGATTGGAACATTTTCAAAATCTGATGTTGCACATAGGCCTCAATGTTGTTTCCATTTGGTGGGACTGTTGATATTGGCCTGCCCAGAGTTTGATAAAAATAAATAAAATGTTCTGAGAAGGCAATGAAAACCAACTACTGTAGTTAAAATAAAGTACATTTCCCCTTGCATGAAATATGAAACAATTAAGTAAAGCAGATCTACCCCAAAATGGACTGTACTTTTTTACTGTCCTCCACAGAGCAAAAGTATGAATAACACAATATCAGAGAATAAATATACTTAAGTGTAAAATTAAAGAACTCACAATGAAGAATTGTTACTTTCACAAACAGAATATTGCATTTTTTATTATTAGATTACTACAGAAATGTTAACTTTGTGGTGGCCGCCCTGTGTGTGGATGTCTGTGTCTACAGTTTGTTTGCTTTTTTCAAGTATTTTATTTCAGCACCTTACTTAGTATGTATGCCAAGATCTTTCAATAAAAGTGAACATAAAAGGCGCAAAAGTGTCGAGCCATCCCTCAATTCTTTACATTTCACTTCCAAGGAGCAGAAGTGGTCTTGAGCTATAGTTCTCCAGGATTTATAAAGATATTTCAAAGTTTTTTAGTCCATCCCTTGTACCTGAATGCTTAATACTTATCTATGAATCATTCCAGCATAAAATATGCACCTAACTCCTAAAATAGTATTGTTGCACAAAGAGCCTGATTCCTAAAGAGCTATTATTTGCAAACTTGGCATTTCTTGGGATAGTGTGTCCTTAAAAGATTTGAGGAAACTGGACAAGTGGGGGACAAAATAAGACCTAAAAGCAGGCCTAAAAACTCAATTTGAACTTTTTGGTTGAAATTATTGTCAGCACATATGGAAGAGGTCAGAAGAGTACTGTAAGTGTTTACAATCATCGTTCAAACATGGTGGAGGCTTCTGTCATGCTTTGTGGCTGCATTCCAGTCAGTGGTGTTGGGGACCCAGAAAAGTACCATCAAATTTTTATCCATCATGCAATACCATCTGAAAACATTGGATTGACATCAGCTTCATTTCTCAACATGGTGATCCCAACACTAATGATCCCAAACACACTGGTCGCAGATATGCAGTAAAACCTGGATAGAAAAACACAGTGGAACACTATTAGTCATAGACTGACCTCCTCAAAGCCCCAAACAACATTACTGAAGCGGAGAAGGGAACAAAAGGCAGTCAACATCCAAAGAAGAGCTTTGAATGTCATTCGAGAAGCCTGGAGAACCATTCCTGAAGACTACTCAAAGAACTTACAGGAAAGATTGCCAAGAAAGTTCAGGCTGTGTTGACTAATAAAGGTGGCCATAACAAATATTGCCTTTCAACTGCTCGTTAAAATGATAAAAACTCTATTTTTGCCTTAATCATTGTAGAGATCACTACTACCCTTTTCATAGCAAAAAATAAAAAATGAGGGGTTCCTCATGACTTTGGGACAGTGCAGAGAGTTCAAAAATAGTATGTTGTTGTTGTTGTTAATTTAAAAAAAAATATCTTAAGTGGTGGAAAATAGAAATTCTCAAGCAAAGTATAATCCAGTGTTACGTTACCACTCAGTGACTAACTTTATGTAACCGATGCCCCTGAAGGAAAAACAATAATGAAATGTATAGAACATGCAGTATAGTGCACTCACTAAAAAAACAAAGTGATGTCAGCTGCTGAATGATCCTATACTGTTATATATTTTTTTCTCTCATGTGGCTGAGCGGCAATTTTATTGGCAGCACAATACATAAAATATATAATATGATTGACAGCTTTATGAGAAAAGGCTGATGTGGGAAAATAAGGAAACATCCAAAGGAAAGAACAGCGAATAAAACTATGCACAAGGGTGGCAGGAGAAGTATGTTCATGTGTGCAGGGAAAGTGCGGCGAAGTGAAGGGTTGTGGTGACAGGTGTTTCGAAGTAAGAGAATTTGTTTTTTCAAGAGGAGGAGTGAGCAAGTTCCCCGCTGACTAGTCTGCTCTGCCATGACGGGGTACATGGCAGTCTGGTGGTATGGTATTTCGCACACAAACAGACAGCTGGGATTACTGCCCATACCACCTTTAAGGTCACATGAACCAAATTACACGATACAGAGGTCACAGACTTTTATAAACACATATGGACATATGTAAGGAAGCGCATGATAGAAAAGGTGATTTAAAGGTACAGATGGGAGAATGAAACTGAGGCTTAAAGAAAACACAGGAAGAGAAAGTGCAAGTGGAGATGACAGATACACTGTTTTCTCTGCTGATGCAGTGAAAACAGCGGAAGAATAAAGGTTATTTAAAAAAAACAACAACCCCAAAAACCAAAACAAAACTCTTGCACTGATTATCTTCGACAGACACAGAGGCTGTGCGTGAGAACTCGGGTGATACAGTGTGGATACACCACACCTCTCATATGATATTATAATGTGCAATGGAATATGTGCTAAATCTGACACTGACAGATGGTTCTGGTGTTAATGAAGTGTGAAGTTTGAAACATTGTAAAGTTACATAATAAAGCAAGACTCGGGTTTTTGAGGAGAAGAGACGGTGCCTGCCCTACTGAGTCCATGAACTGCTTGAATACTTGAAGCAACTTCTCCCTCTTGTGGAAGTTTAAAAAAAAAAAAAAACCCATACACACAGAACATTGAAATCAAAGATTTAAAAAATATTTAAATGGTGATTAAAAAAAAGCTGACTTAGACCAGTCCTTTAATTTTTCCTGAACTGAGACAAACACAGGGCTGCTTCTTAATGGCATGAATGTCTATGAGGCTTTTGCAGATAATGCACAGCAGAGACCGTTTTCTTTCCCAATGCTCCACAAGATGGAGCCAAACGCTACAATATGAGGAAAAGTATCTTTTGCCATTTAAGATTCGATTGCGTTCCATTGAATAGGCAGATACACAAAAGAGCTCCATGAATCCTCCTGGTGATAGCTCAACACTACTCGGCTTACTGTTTTCAAAGTCCAAAAGGAGCGTTTTGACCAGTCGTGGGCAGGAATGTGCAAACCATGTAGGCAATCATGGGTTACAGATCACGTCCATATCAAATGATTTTTATTGGAAAATTTTCCTGCTGCACGACTAATGAATGTTTTGTTACTTTCATCTCCTTTCTCCTTTGCCTGCTCACCCTCCCTGATCTTTAATTAAACTCTTATCAACAGACTGTGAGTAGGTGGTGGAGCTGATGAGGGATCTTCTCTCCCTCACTCTCGGTCCTTATCTTCTCTGTTTATATCACTCGTTCCCCCTCCCCATTCTTGGTTTTTCAATTCATTTCCTTTCACTAAACCTCACTGACTCCCTTTCCCTTATGCCTCCCTCTCCTATCTTTCTCCAGACTGTGACAGCAGAGCACAGCGGCTTTGAACCCGGTTTTATTCAGAGCACGCTCTTGTCTCCCATCACCCATGGTCTCCTGATTAGTCTGCCCCCTCCTTCTTAGCAGTCACTAAGGCTCACAGCAGCCAACTGACAGGCAAGGAAAAAGCTTTTCCCAGGTAGAGTAGCAGCACTGCCTGAAGACTTGTAAGCCTAAATATCCCAGTCATCTGGGAGGTGGGGATTACCCTTTGGCCGGCTGCTAGATCCTTCATTTCCCATATGGGAGTGTTGGGTTTGAAAGGCACAAATATGGGAGCTTGTTCTTCATAAGCTGCTGTAAGGGTGGACACAGGATTTAGCCCTTGATATTTAATACCCACTTACATGAAATTTAGAAAATTACATTGGAAAACAGATCACTTGGTGCTGGTTCGAGAAAAAAAATGACAGAAAATGCTGCTCAGGCTGGTTTGGTATAGTACACTGTAACCAATAGATGTTGTGTAAAGATTTTTAGTGGATTTAAGCCACATGCTTTTTAACTATGGTTCAGTCACACTCATTACAGCAGAGATAGAGAATGTAAACGTAAGCTGGCGGGAATGAGTCATCTTCCCAAGAAATACTGGTTGGAGCATTTCATTTCAGCACCATATGCTACTGTCTGGTTATTAATATCTTTCTCAGTAATTTGCTTCTGGATTTTTCTGTTTAATATAACACGATAAGGCTCCTCCTTCACTGAGCCACTCCATCACTCTGACCACTGGTGGCCATGGCTCAGGTGGTGAGCAGACACTAATCTCAGTGTTTCTCCAAACAGCAGATGAACACCTGGATGAGAAATCTGCCATCAGTGATGGGTGTGTGTGTTTGTGAAATTCTACTAGGTGCACTGTAGTATTGAGGTTTTGCAGACATTTGACAGCTAACCATGTGACCTTAATTAATCAAGTCACGGTGACACTGTAAGGTCAATTGGATAAGCCCCAGTCACATAGGTCTAGAGACCAGTCTCTGCCCATGTGGCAACAACCGATTGTGAGGGAGAACTTGCGCATGCCAAAGGCAGCAAAAACCTCTTTGTGATTGCTTTGGTTGCTACCAGATTGTTGGGGTTGCCTATAGTTTTCATTCAGACAAACGGCCCAAGCAGTAGTGAAAAAGAGACCAATTGCCTTCGAGTAAAAGTTCCTTTAGAACATGTTGGAGGAGTGTAGCTAGCATTTGCAGACAATCTGTCTCACTGACAAAGTAATCTTAAGGAGGTTTTTGTTACAGCACCATATTTGCCAATAATTTTATCTGGCGACAGTCAAACTTCCAAAAACCAATCACAAACCAGTTAGGAAATATATATTTTCCGCTTACAAGAAGCGGTTGCAACACATCCAGTATGGCAGACATCTCTCAAGCAATGTGTGGATGAAATCAGGCGAGACCTCTATATATGTTTTAACATTTTCCTTTGGATCAGCTTTGGTAATCCATGGCTTTTTATTGGTTTCATGGTAGATGGCTTCCCGTACCTGAACCTGGTTCTGCTGAAGGTTTCTTCCTGTTAATAGGAAGTTTTTCTTTCTCACTGTCACCAAGTGATTGCTCATAGGGGGTCATTATGAGCATAACATGGTGATGTTAGCAAGATTAGCTGCTGTCTTTAAATTCAGTTTCCCAGCTTCAGTTTCTCTGTTAACATTCTCTATTTCACTGTGTCAACAACCATCTACACTTTCAGTAAACTATCAAAATAATTATGCATAATATCAAGATTCCAAGATGGTGTAAAACTGCATGCATGTTGTGACGGTAAAGTTCACTTCTTGTTTTTTACTCCAGAACCCCCTCCTCCTACTCCATCTGTCCCCAGCCATGCATCCCATTCTGAACTGCTACTCGCCATCTATTCTCCTTCCCACCTATTCCCCACAAGCACACATCCTTTTCTCCCCATCTGCACTGAAATGCACCTCAAGCTGACAACAAATGCAACCTTTCTTCAGCAGAGACAGACAGACTAACACAGATATGTCAGTCTGCAGCATTTGCAGATAACCAACATCTCTCTCTCTGTCCTCTCACTCCACCCTGCATTTCCCACTCTCTCTTTCTCCGCTTGTTCCGACCCCACTGGAATGCGCTTCTTATGAAGATAAATGACTCCTCTCAGCTTCCTTACCCTCCTCCCATCTGCTTCCTATGCAGCTACGGTGGGGAATTCCCGTGGAATTTTCTCATTCCTCTGAGTGTCTTGCCTGACAGGTTCACAGCATCATTTTTTTTGTTCTCAGTGAAGACAACAAAAGACCATACAAGCTTTGCTGGAGAAGCTAGAGACATTAGATTGCAGTGATATCATTTGAGAAGTTAAACCGTAGTTCATCACATTTATATTATAAAGGAAATGAAGTCAAACTCTATAACTCTGATATGGTTCAGATGGCAGATAGAAAACCAATCCGGTGTGAAACAGATTCAGCGTGTGACTCTTTCATATTACAAAAAGGCAGTTTAAAGAATAGCACTATTTTTGGAAATGTACCTAGAGTAGTCATTAGGATCAGAAAATGATGGGAAAATTGAACCCACTCTCGTGACTATATTAGGCTAACACAATGAATAGCTTTGCTAAAAGACTGGAAACACAGAAGCAGCTCACACAGATCAGCTGTAAAGCAGCAGCACCCTGGCAACTTATTTTTTTTTAGCCAAGACATGATTAGACCATGAATGTTTTTACAGGTTTTGTTTTGTCGCAACAAATACTCTATAACATATTAAATAATCATCTTCATCCTGAACCAGTTTGATAACCGCTGGTGCTGTAAACCACAGAAGTGCTCCTGATCTTTTGATGTGATTGAGAAAGCAAATAACATTAATGAACTCTTCACAAATTCAATGTTTAATTGCACAGAACGTATATGCTAAACAAATCCTGCAGTATAAATATGATAATATCCACATCCAAATCCTTTCTTTAGATGAAATACAAAGTTCTGTACTACTGGGTCAGATGAAACATGTATGTAGTAGACTTTCCGTCTTTTGCCTCTATTAAGGAAACACTTCACCCTTACTCTAATTCAAGACCGGAACAGAAAGCTCTAAGCTTTTTCATAGGCTAGAAGGAAATCTTAGTAGAACTTATGGGCCAATGAGAACATTTTGAGACAATGAGTCAAAATTTACCACAAACCAAAACCAAAACAAGGGCATAAAAGGAATGAAAAAAAATTAATGTAATAGATAATAAAAGTAGAATGTAAAAATGCATGGTATATACAGTAGCCTGACAAACACTTCGTTAAAGGAAAAAGCCAGGACTCTGGGAAAAAGAAAGTGGAAACATTAGTTTGGACAAAGTGCTCACAGCATTGATGAGTTATTAGACAAACTGTAGTGGCCAAAATCCATTGTTGGAATGTCTACATTCATATGATTCATACAGGACCAAAAGCATTTTAACCACACGCAGTAAAGGAAAAAGAATAACTGAATTGTGCTATGGATCACAGATCCAGAGAGCCAGAAATGTGTGTGTTTGTGGTTTCAATAATCAGAATCTAGTTCTCCTCTCTACCCATAGAATATTTTAACTTGGAACCAGAGACCATGTTTAAACAGAGACAGGGTTTCATCTTTTCCTTATACACACTGCAGTGCAATCACACAATGTACATTTAAATGTAAATGACACCTGAGCATGTCCCACAATCTGAAAAAAATAAAAGGCAGTGTATCGTCACCGCCTTATCCCTTGTATCTTATTTTTTTTGGTCATCAATGGCATTGTTGGTGGTTGTTGTTAACCTGGGCCCTGGACATTCTTGTATGGGCATCAGGCATCTTGATTTTAATTTGTCAACATTTCTTCTGTTAAAAAAACCCAAACAAACAATAAAACAGCCTGTCTCTGCTGTGCATGTACTGAGCTCTTCAAAATGACATTCTTGGTTGGAGAAACTTAGTCACATTGTCTAAAATCATTGCTGTGTTTGGAAACTGAGTAGAGTGAAACTGATACTAAAATCAAGGGATGAGACAAAAATGATGCCAAAACGACGTTACTTCCATTCCTTTCTTTCCACGCAGGAGCAGGAAGCCATGAATAAATCAAAGAATGAGCAAACTCCGTACAAGTCATGAGTGCTTCGGTGCATGTGAGGGGAAATTTACAAGGCAGAGCGGGAATGTTTAATTTAAAATGAAGACAAAGAATAGGCCATAAAAAACAGTGTATTCCACTCACCCTGGCACCTTGAGCTACTTCGAGAAGCAGCAACCCTGAAGACAAAACATTTATCAAGGACATAGTGAAGCCTTCTTTTTTAGCACACTAAAAAAGTCATAACTTCAGAACCTCCTGTTTTTTTTGTTTTGTTTTTTTCTTAGAATGAGTCAATATCGCAGCGATGGGTTGTTTTAGAGTCAAAGTCATATTATGTGATCAGCGGTTAAAGGAAGGCTTTTCAGTATCATACAAACAGCACATGTAAGAATGGACTCATGAGTGGGATTACCGGTAGCATGACCAAAAATAGACCTCGTCTTTGTCTCTGTGTTCTTGTTTGTAAAAACAAACAAGATTCAAACGGAATTCCCAGTTTTGCAAAACTTTATTGCCTTAATTATATTTATTTTTTTATTTTACAATACTTGTTCTATTTTTTTTTAAGATTCCTAGTTAGCATCATTGTATTCTTATTTGATGATGGTGATGTTCACTGACAAAAATATGGTTACGCTTTTTTGGATTAATCTTTAAGTGTTTCCTTGTTTTACTTAAGCTTAGTGAACTTGCTCAGTCAGTGAAACTGTAAAGTTTGGATACTGATGTGTTTCTAACAAACTGTAATCTCAATACTTGCAATACTCTTTTTCTGACAAAGTTGTATTTTTACTCAGTTGTATATAGCATTTGTATTCTATTGTTATCCTATTGTATATAGTATTTTATTTTATTCTATTCTATTCTGTACAGTTGTGTACAGTATCTTATTCTTATTGTATTCCAGTGTTCTCTAATTTTTGCTATATAACTTTGCACTGTCCACTTTCTGCTGTGACAAAACAAATTTCCCATGTGTGGGGCTAATAAAGGTTATCTTATCTTATCTTATCTTATCTTATCTTATCTTATCTTTATAAACTGTTTATCATTTGTGATTGCTCTGATTGCTAGCAATTTAATACCTATACAAAAACATGATATGAGAGTTTCTAGATGATGATGAGCTTCTAACATCATCAATTTCCCACAGATGAGGAAAAGATATCACTGCTACTCAAGACTATTGATTAAATGAGATTCTATTTGTATTTATTTTAATTGTAAGTGACCTTGTACCATATTAAACCCAAGTTTTACCATTTGGTGTACCAAAGTAGGCCCAAGGTTGTTCCATTTGTAGTGTTGAGTTTCACGGACAAACAGAAATCTTTTTATTCACTCACACACGCACGCACGCACGCACGCACGCACGCACGCACGCACGCACACACACACAGGTTCAATGCCACCAGTATTATTAGTAAAAAACCTGCAGATGAAAGAGGAATTTGATGGATTTAGTGGGAATGAAGGCTATTGGCACACTGAGCTCTGCATTCTTTCCCTTTTTTTTTTAAAAACCTGAAATTAAACCATGGTAGAAATGAGGGCATTTGCGAATGGATTTGATTTCCTTTGATGTGAAAAGCTGATGCTTAAAAGTAGTTCATAAAGTGATGATTTGCTTGGAGAAAAACGTTTGATGAATTTTTTGGGGGGGTTTTTTGCCAAAAAAAAAGGAAAAAAAGACATTTTTTGGGACAATATTTGTGTGTGTGTGTGTGTGTGTGTGTGCATCATAACTGATGAGGACTTCAACCTGACTTATTAACCACAAGGACATGTCTCATGAGGTATCCTGATTACAGAGTGTCTTTAATTGTTTGACTATCCTTGTGAGGACATGTTTTAACAATGTAGTCGTAACACTGAATGTATGTGGGTTTTTTTTTGTTGCTAATAATTGTAAGGTGGGTTGTTATTAGTTTCTGAATGGATGTGGGGGTGAAGGTGTGTGGGCTGGGGGTATGTGTGAAAAAAAGTGTAAGAGTCCCTGTGCTAGGGTAAGTAGGTAGAGATATGCTTTATATGCTTTGCGTGAATATCGTGTTGAAATGCCCTTACCCTGCACAAAAAACAAACACCTTCCAATTACCCCGCAAATCACACATATAATTTCGTTGTACATGCACAATGACAATAAAGGGCTATTCTATTCTGTTATTAGTAATAGTAGTTATAGTAACAGTAATAGTATTCAATTCAAAGATGTGGGTTAAATTTTGTAAGACAGCTAGGCCTTCATTGTTTGTTTGCATGCATGGTCTGACGTGGTTCTAAATTTGTAAAGGAGAGAATGAACAAATTCAGGGTACTCACACTTTATGCACATATTCGTTTATACTTATTGTTTTTATTGAGAACCTATGTGTATATGATCAATAGAAAGAGAGTTGACTGAAATAGAATTGTAAAATAGAATTTTAGAGACTAAAAAGACTAAAAAGGATAGTTTATCTAGTAAAAACACACACAAAAAGAACCAGTCCTGCAGTGCTTTTTGCTACTGTTAAGGCCTGCACAGTTAGATTGAAAAAAGAGGATAAAGGTACTATGAAGAAGCTCTTCTCTTTCAATATAAAACATAGATTTACAGCAGGTGGACCAGAGGTTGATGCACACAAAACTGAGGTATTAGCTGGGTGTTGACACAGAAGGAAAAGAGCAACGTGAAAAAGGATTTTCAGCCTCAGCAGCTGTCAGTCAGAAGGCAAGTGTTCTATTCGATGCTTCATACACATATCTGAAATTAACGAAGATTTAGCTACAAAAGCAGCTAACCTTGCTTTCATCTTTTTCATGCCTTTTCGAAGCAAACACTGCCAACCCCCCCTCCCTTGATTAAATGTAAGACCTATATATTTTCAGTTATGAGGTGTGAAGATTTTTTATTATAGCCTCTAAAACAAATTTCCTTGCAAACAGATGAAGTGTAATCTGATCTAATTTCAAAACAAAAGCAAACGAACAACAACAAAAAATCTCCCTCCCTTTCTGTGCACAAGATTTTTTAATTTATTTGCTTCAAGACACATTTATACCCTTCCTGTAGCTCGGCTACACACAATCTCACCAATATTTGCAAGTACAAGTGCAACCACTGTCTGATAAAGGCCTATCTCAAGGGCACCTGTCACCATGATGTAGCCTCGAGATATGTATCTAAATTATAATTTTCAAGAACAGACTTAAGGCATGTTGTCACTTCAAACTAGACTGATCTGGAAGCAGTACTCTTAACATGTTTTTATCCTAGAGCATCAAATACTGCTGCTCTGTGTTATCCTGGTGTTAATCCAGTGATTCAGCAGTCAGTTGTCTGAATGATAACAGACATTTTTGAAATTATTTTAGGTATCACCCAGAGACGGTATTAAGAGGTTAATGAACACTGGGTTGATTGTTAAGTCAGTAAACTGAAGCACACTAGACTCCTTCTCTCTCAGAGGGCTTTAAGTGTTTGCTTTGAGGTTTAAAAATTATTGAAGGAAATATTTAATTTCCAAGGATAATACTCAAAGTCACGTAGGGACATCTTTCTTTTTCTTGAGAAATTACATAAGCTATTTTAACAAATATGTTTTTATTAAGGTATTGAAACAATAAAACATTTCATTAAAAAAAAAAAAGAAGTGACATTTTTGTTTTTTTACTGATGCTAAAAATATTTAGCTATATTTAGCTATTAATTTGTTGCTGTACTATTCACAGTGGGACAAAGTGGCAGCTTCTCACATACTTTTACTTTAGCAAAGGATTTGGACAGATTTCTGCTGCTGTTCCTGTGCGTTGTCCTGGAGGGCATGGGCCAACAACATATTTTGTCATTTAATTTGGATGACTTGTTGCACTGAGCTGGGAGGCTTTGGTTGACAGCTGGACTTGATTTTTGAGGTCTGCTGCCATAACTGGAGTCAGCTGGAGAACCCAATGATTGGCAGACTGCCAGGCAGCGAAGTAGGTGTGTTTCCAGTATTGCTGAGGTTGTGTCAGTATTTTTTTTTCTGCTGACGTTGTACTCTTGTAATCTCATCAAGTGTCAGAGCTGCCTGGATTGTTTGCTATATAACCCCTCCTCTCATGTGACTATAGGTTTCTTTTGGCATGTGTTTATATGCTCCACATACTGAAATAACTTAATTACACAGTCAAGCTTGATTAAGGCACACATATCAGCAAATATCACACTCTGTTGTTGCTGTACTGAAGGTTATCTTGCACATTAAACTATGCCACACTTGAGGAGTTTTTGCTACTGTTTGATAATACATGTGCATGCTAACAGCACATTTTCACAAATGAATGATGCATGTGTGAAAGGAAAATATTTCTAAAAATAATTTCAGTTTATTCGCTATTATAAACATGGCATCCAACTTAACAGGTAGTCGTTTTAAACTGTGGTACCTCATCTCTTGTGTATGAGCAACTGATCCCTAAATAATTAGATTTTCATAGAAATAAGTATTGACAATAAGTCATGTTTTAATCTCAATTTCACAAGTTCATTTTCCATCCATCCATTCGCTTCCGCTTATCCTTTTCAGGGTCGTGGGGGGTGCTGGAGCCTATCCCAGCTGTCATAGGGCAAGAGGCGGGGTACACCCTGGACAGGTCGCCAGTCTGTCGCAGGGCCAACACACAGGGACAGACAACCATTCGCGCACACATTCACTCACGCATTCACACCTATGGGCAATTTGGATTAACCAATTAACCTATCCCCACAAGCTGCATGTCTTTGGACGGTGGGAGGAAGCCAGAGTACCTGGAGAGAACCCACGCAAACACGGGGAGAACATGCAAACTCCACACAGAAAGACCCCGGCTTGATGGTGGAATTGAACTCAGGACCTTCTTGCTATGCGGCAACAGTGCTAACCACCGTGCCGTGCTGCCAAGTTCATTTTCCATTTTCATTATATTGAGGTTGACTTAATATTTTATCAATAAATACACAAAAGCATCAGTTTAGTTAATTTTTAAAGATTATATTCAGAGTCTCACAGTGTTTATATTATATACAGTTTTTATGATGTGAGAGTGTAAACAGACGATGTAAAATCAGGTCAGATACAAATCAACTGTTTGAGGCTCATTATGTAAAGTATGCTGAATTACATTATTTTAAGGAGGTGATCAGCTTACACAAAGTGTAGTTAAAGGTAAAAAAAAATCATTTGCAGGACAAAACTATTATGAATGATCAGGTTTAATGGAATCAAACTCAGACCAGGAGATAGAAATACACTCAAGGTGCCGCCAGACGTACCTGGGCATGCAGGCAGGAAAAGAGTACTTTCTTTTCAGAGATCAATGAAGACAAGGAAATCCAACCAACACACACCGAGAAGGAACAAGGAAAGATGATGAGTGACTGGGATAATATGAAGAGTAATCCAGCTTTCTATTCTAAGGTAGAGATCCTGCAATATTAGAAAGAAACCTCAATAATCACACAACCCCATATGAGCGGGCACTTGGCAAAGGAAAAACTCACTTTTAACTGTGAACATTGCTATTCTTGAAAGAGTGTAGATGTACAACTGAATCTTGCTGAAATGTCTCTCCTATGTTGTGCCATGCACCTAAGGAGTGGTTTGTTGACCTCTCCTATGTAAAGGTCTGAACAATCCTCACTGCAACACACAACATCATTACCCATTACCAACGGGTGTTGCTGGGTCTAAAGGGGACTATGATCTTATTGTTGGACAATGTTATGTCTGTTGTTCCGGAGCCTCCCTGGTTAATGTCCGAGGTTCAGTTTAATTCACTCCATCTTTATCTTCATGTTCACTGACTGTAAAAAATAGGTAATTAATCTTGTAAGTACATTATTTGAACTGCAAGTCACAAAAAAAAAAAAAATGCAGTTTCACCACAGAAATGTTAGAGAAATGGTGCTAAAACACCACCTGGTGGTCAGGAGAGCTGCACAGTTGGTTGAAATTTCTGTTCAATAAGTTGCATAAATAACCTCTAATGCTATCCCTTGTTGATATGAAAAATGATGGTCCTTCCAGCTGAATGTTATGCACATCTAAAACTCAATACCTGTTCACTCTTTTGTCTCTTTTGTCTTCTGTTGTTGACTAGCTCACATGTTTTTGTCCACGTTCCTGTTTTTTTTAACCGATAAGCACCTGGGCACGTTATGCAGTTCCTTGTACTACTGCTCTGAATATTGTTTCATTACTGCTTGTTTATGCATTGTTTGACATGTATCATTAAATAATGTAGTGTAAAATTATGTATTGAGGGCAGGATATGAATTAAAAATGGGATCGACTAATAAGTTATTTGAAAAAACAATCCTTTATTCCTACCCATGGGTCAAGGAAACTCTTTTATCTTTAGTTTGCACCAGGTCAGTATCAAATTTCATTACATATAAATATAGTATATTCAATTACACTGTATCAAATTAACACAGCAGCTGACTAGAACACAGCAAAGTCAGTACTTTAAGTGAATAGTAATGTAAATGTAGCAAATTAGTGCCCTGCAGTGTGATCAAAAACAAAAGGAAATGATTTTATTGCTCAAGTGGAGCTTGCGGTTATAGAAGATTCAGTTCTTAAGCCTTTGCAAAGTTACATTTACTTTCTATTTTGCTTTCTGTGCCCACTTCAACAATAGAATGACAAATCGATACAAAGTGTTGAGACATGATCTTTGATCGGAGCTTTTTCTACGGGGAAGAGGGTCAACACGTTTTTTACTTCTGACAAAGCTTGGCTGCAGTTTTTGACAGTTTCACACAGAGTAAACCTTCCTAACAAACACTTGGTATATATCTGTAAGTCTTGAGTCATCCCTCATTTTTTTTTTAATTTTTTATTTTGCCAGGACAATGTAGGTGCAGTATACAGTGCATAAGGCAAAAACAGTTTTGTTTTTGCCTTATGCACAAAAACAGTTTTGTTTTTGCCTTATACAGTTTCAGTTTCCTCAGAAACAGTTTCAGTTTCTGAGGTTGAAAGTAAATATTTTGTATGAACAACTTTATGCTTCAACACAGTCCCACTGCAAGCCTGAATTGGAAAAGTAGAAGAAAATTGATAAGTAGGTGCATCTATTTTATACTGAACAATACCGTGAGAGTGGTTGGTCATGTCCCAGAGATACACTGAATTATTTTTGCAATATATACTGTATTATACTTCTGCCACCACTCAGCAAAAGATACACAAAATGCTTTTTTAGTAAGAAACACCGAATGCAAATGTAAGTTAGATCCGATTCCAAGAAATCTTAATAACGCATGCACCATTTTCTCATATAACTGGATCAATTAGGTCCTCTCTGTGTGCTGCATTTACAGGAAAATTATGGCTTGTCAAATTAAAGACATAAACACTTTGGCTCATTTAACATTAATACTTTCAGTATTCAGGTAGAACTATTTAAATATTGGTTGTAAAGTTCACATGCATCATACTATAATTATGCTAAAAACCTACTTGCTGAATTTATTTAAACATTCTTTACACTACCCCTGACTTCATGCCACTAGTTTTAAGCGTCTGCTAACATCAGTGCTATAAATATGCTTCACGGGAAGAAACCCGTCCTTAAGTCTCCATAATCCAGGCCAATTAATATAACCAGTAAATTACACATGTAGGCAGCAAAGAGGCTCATGGTCAGCGCAAGATTTACAACTGAGTCAAGGCTTTCAACAACAAATTTTGGCTCATTGATTATAAATAATGACCCACTCAGGAATCTCAAAAACCAGCAGAGGTGAAAAAAATGTAAAGGAAGAAATGCTGCACTCCAAAATGTGATCATCAATAATCGACAAACTGTATGAATAATGGTGATTTGACAGATATAGGAAGTGAATATTCAGGGGAAAAGCATAAAGTAAGATCTAGGTTATTGAAATATAAACTGACATCAATGCTGTTTTAAGATGCATTGTCAGAGTACTGCAAAATACTATAAAATAATTACTATGAATGGAACATAAATTATTTATAAAGCATAACTCATAGAGACAGCAGAAGGTTCTGAGGCAGCAGCTCCTTTTAGTCCGACAAACAGTTGCAGGAACCCACAATGAAATTACTTGAATTCAGCATTTTGGGCATAAATATTTTTAATGCATAATTAAATTATGATTATGACAGCAGATATTTTGATTGGTGTATTATTCAGTCATGACTAGGGATGCTCCTGGCAACTAACATCCTACTAGACTAACCGTGGAAAAAAAATTAGACTGACTAGTCTAAAACTAAGAAACACTCAGATATTACGTTAAATTAAGTTAAAGAGAGCCATTTAATGGAAAATCCCAAAAACTAATAAAAAAGGCATTTGAAACTTTGCCTTAAATGTCCGGCACCATGCATCAAACATTATCAATGTTCCAGACAGACAAGGAAGAAGAAAAACACTTAAAGCAAGCCAATGTTGAACATGATATGAAAACATGTTACTACAAAAAATGTTAACTTATCATTAAAATACAGCAAATTAAAAACGAATAAACTGCTACATAAAAGTGCCACACTTTTATTAACAGATTTATGGCGTTTCTCAATAACGATTCGCCATCTGGTGGCAGATGACGACATAGTCCGGCTTCCGTTCATGTCACAGTACAGAAACAGCCCTAGTAAAAATCACCAATGATCTTCTGCTTGCAGCTGATTCTGGACTTATATCCATCCTCATTCTCCTTCACCTTACAGCAGCTTTTGATACTATCTCCCACTGCATCCTCCTTCACAGATTAGCATCTATTGGCATCGATGGTACAGTACTCGCCTGGTTTACTTCTTATCTCTCTGGCCGCTCACAGTTTGTTCAATTACTCCCTCACAGATCAGTATCTACTCCAGTTAATTCCGGTGTACCCCAAGGCTCTGTCCTGGGTCCTTTACTTTTTATCATCTCCTACCCCTAGGTAATATTTTTAGGAAGCATAACATCCAGTTTCACTGCTACGCAGATGACACCCAGCTCTACCTATCCTCCAAACCCACAGCTACTCTCCCACCCACATCCATTTCTGACTGTTTAAGTGAAATCAAGGTCTGGTTTACTCACAACTTTCTTAAACTTAATGGCAATAAAACAGAATTCATTTTAATAGGCACCAGATCAAAACTGACTACAGTTCCAACCAGTCTTTCGTTTTCCATTGATAACTCTGTTGTCACACCCTCCCCTCAGGTTAAGAGTCTTGGTGTCATCCTCGATAGCACTCTTTCCTTCACAGCACATATAAATAATATCACTCGGTCTTCCTACTTTCATCTTCGTAATATTAACCGTCTTCGTCCCTCACTCACACCACACAGTACCGCCATACTTGTCAATGCTCTTATCACATCTCGTCTGGATTACTGTAATTCTCTTCTCTATGGTCTACCTCATAAATCCCTCCATAAATTGCAGTTAGTTCAAAATACAGGTGCTCGTATTATTTCCAGAACTAGATCCACTGAACATATAACACCTGTTCTTAAACAGCTCCATTGGCTCCCAGTTCACCTCCGTGTCAATTTCAAGATCCTGCTTCTCACTTTCAAAGTGCTTCATAACCTTGCTCCTCCATATCTATCCGATCTTCTTCATACATACTCACCCCTTCGTACACTCCGCTCTTCTTCAGCTTCCCTTCTGTCTGTTCCACCTAGTGATGTTCGATTCGTGAACGAATCGTTCAATACTCGAGAATCACTTTACTGACTCGTGAATCATGATTCACAAGCGCAACTGACTCACTGACTCATCATTGTTGCTGTTAGCAAACTAATTCCATTAGTAGAAATATATGTAGCTTATAATTAAAATTGTGGGGAAAAAAACAACAGCCAGTTTATTAACAAAAACATTCCTGCTCTGAACTGGAAGAAAAAAACCCTGAGTAGAAGCTCACATCAAGACAATAGCTCCTCGGTTCACAGTAGCATCGCTCAGCTAGCATGCTAACAGCACATTTGAGGTACTCACCCCCTCCCTTGCTGTGCTGAATCATAGCATAAGCGAATCACTCAGGACTCACTAACCCCCTTCCTCCTGGCTCACAGCTCAAACGAGTTGAACGAATCACTGAATCACTCACCCCCTCCCTTGCTGTCCTGAATCATAGCGTAAGCGAATCACTCAGGACTCACTAACCCCCTTCCTCCTGGCTCACAGCTCAAACGAGTTGAACGAATCACTCACTCACTCACCCCCTCCCTCCTGGCTCACAGCTTCTTCTTCTTCTTCTTGGTTGGCAACCAATGTTAAGGCACTTTACCGCCCCCTGGCTCACAGCTCAGTGGACATTTAGATGAGAAAATATATATTTGACACATTTAAGGAAAATACCAATAAAATAAAATAAAAATAAATAAATGTTCCCTTTAGAATTTTTTTTGCTCTAAAGAAAATAGTTGTTTTCTTTTACAATCATTCATTTTAGCAGTAGGATTTACATTAAAAGAGAAACAAATTAAGTTTGAGTAAAAATATACATTTTTGCACTCTCTGGTCAACTGACTCAGTGACTCAAATGACTCAAGAAACCCGATTCACTTTGGTGAGTGACTCATTAAAACTCAATTCAGTAAAAAGAATCGAATTTACCATCACTAGTTCCACCTGCTCGCCTGACTACCATGGGACTCAGAGCCTTTAGTTGTTCTGCCCCGAGACTTTGGAATGCACTTCCACTTGCTCTACGGACCACAAACTGTCTCACCACTTTTAAATCATGTCTCAAAACTCATCTATTTAGAATTGCATACACCTGATCTGTCTTAGGCCATTTTTACCTTGCTCAGTTTTTATATTTGTTTTTATACTTTTATGACTGTTTATGTCTAAATTTTATCTTACCATGTTTGCTATATATACATTTTTCTTATGTTTTTTATGGTATTGTGTCACGGTCTGCCTGCCAGACCGTGGGGAATGATGGAGATAGGACCCAAACGCTGGACTTAGTGGAATGAGCAGTGCATTTATTTACAGTGGGGGTAAATGTACACCACACAATAATTCTCCAGAGTGCTCCCTCAACTCCTGTGTTGTGCCTTCTCCCAAGTGCTGGTATTTTGTGCTCTCTGCTTCTGTGCCTAAGCACACCACGTGCGTCCTGCATCCCGTGTTCCACTCTCATGGAGCCTAACTCAACGATCCTGCGCCGGAGGAAGCCTCATCGCTCTGTTATGTAGCTCCCCCGACGAGCCTGATCAGAAGCAGGTGTGTGAGAACCTGGGCGTGACCAGCAGCTGGCAGGGCCACACCCATAAGGCCTGCAGGTGGCTGTCCTTCATTCTCCAGCCACACCCGCAGACACACCCGCACACATATACACCCACCGGCATGGAACACAAGAGCACAGTGCAGAAAACATACATCCAATACAATAATAATAATAATAATAATGAAGGTCCACACTGTTCACGGACCCCGAGTCCCCGGAACCGGGTCCGTGACATATTGTTTACGTGTTAATGTAAGGTGACCTTGAGGGTCTGAAAGGCGCCTATAAATAAAATGTATTATTATTATTATTATTATTATTATTATAACATTTAGGACACAACAGTTTACCAGCATTAGGTAACAATTAAAATTGTAACAATTGATATCAGACTTAATAGTCGTTTAATCTGACTAGTGATGACAGTGACAAATAGTCGGCTAGTAGACTAGTCATGCACATCTATAGTCATGACATAAAGGGCCATAGTGGCTGTTAGCATGCTAATTTCACTGAATATCTCTACAGCACAATATGAAGATGTCTTTGCTGTAACATCATTGCTGTTAAATCCTCACATTCTGCTGACAATTTCAGTTAATTTAGAGTGTTTCAAATTATTTTTAAACTCGCACCTTTAATGGAACCCAGCCGTCATTAATTCCATCTGCGCTCTCCCTAATGTGACAAGTCGAAATGTTTATCATTGCAAAGGTGAGCGTTGACGCTTTTTAAAAAAACAAAACAAAACCATATACCCATGATTTATGAAAATAGATCCCCAGAGGTCAAATGA
The DNA here is from genome assembly GCF_036321145.2 of Pelmatolapia mariae. NCBI lineage: Eukaryota > Metazoa > Chordata > Actinopteri > Cichliformes > Cichlidae > Pelmatolapia > Pelmatolapia mariae. The sequence continues at coordinate 29,232,183 of NC_086232.1, read as the reverse complement.
AATGAAAGCATGTTGTGCAAATGAGATGCTCTGAGCTCATGGATCTTTAATGGATCTGAAGCTTGACTCATAAGCACATTTCTTTCTCTGCTTTGCTCTCAGAGACTGCGGAGCACCATAACAATGACTTAATTATGCTAATAAGTTTTGGTAGATGAAATGATAATTGCACTGTCTTCTCATAGGACTGTGTTTTGCTTGAAGTGAAAAGGTCATTAGAAAAAAACACCCAGTAAAATGGGTTGACTGTGAATTAAATAATCACACTTTACCTCCTGTTTGTGTTTTCCCCCCTGCCTTGAGAGGACCAACTGAGGCACAACCAAGATAATCACTTGTGAGGCAGGTATGTGTGTAGGTGCATTATGTATATTTATGAGTGTGCTAATTTTTGAGTGTGCATGTTTGTGTTAAAAGAGTGAGGGGCGTGACTGTTCTCTGGCCCCTGGGCCAAATGCATCAGTCGGAATAGAGATAAGAAGCTCCACACGCTGGACCTTTGTGATTCTGGTTAACCTCAGCCTGCTTATACAGTGCACAGCATCTCTCTCACCTATACACATAAATACAAATACACAAACACCCTCTACAGTGGCCATCTGATAGCTGACTGAATAACCTTCAAAAGCAAAAGTCTACATGCAAGCACAGAAGAACTTATAGGGATTCAGACTATGGATACTCCTCAGAATAATTCACATTATTAGGAAACTGATACTTATGAAACACACTGAAATGAGTCATGGCAGAAGGAGAAAGAGTAGGATGGCTTTGAGCTGTAACTCGAAAACAAAAAAAAAGCACTCATTACTACCAAGTTTGCAGAACAGCTTTACTAAATGCACAACGAGTTGAACCTTGAAGCAGGGAGGCCACATGGGGTGCCTCTCCTTTCAGCTAAGAACAGGAAACTGAGGCACGGACCACCAAACTTACATAACACAAGACTGGAAAAACTTTGCCTGCGTCATGATGGCTTCTTCCAGCAGGATAACTCACAATCTTACAGACCTCAGATCATCTCAAAGGGATTTCTTGAACATCTTACGGCATTTACTGGACTCAGATGTCCTCCACAGTCATTAGATCTGATTCCAGTAGAGCATCTTTGTGATGTGATAAAATGGGAGAGTTGCATCATAGAAATATGCATCAACTGTGTGATGCTTTCATGTTAACAAGAATCAAACTCTCCGAGGACACCAACACCTTCCTACAGCTTGATGAATCTCTACCATGAATGATTAAGACAGATCTGAAGGCAAAAGTCGCCCCAACCTGTTACTACCAAGATGTGCCTAATAAAATGGCTGTTGAGTGTAAAAATAGCCAAATTCCAGAACTGGATATTTTGATTTCATGTGGTATTTTTTCTGTCTCCGAATGCTCATACACAAAAGATATATCACAGTACTCGCTAAGTATGTACAAACTTGAGTTTTGCAAAAGAGACGAATAGAAGTTTATATATTTATATGGTTGTTCTCATAACAGTACAGTTTATAAACAATACACAAAGACAAAATGATATAATCTATGCCGCAATGACCATTTCTCTCTGTGGAAGCTTATGTTGTTAGACATTGAACCAAGGTGACCCTGCTACTTTTGATGAGGTCAGCGTATGTAATTGGTCGACTGGCATTTCCTTCCAAAAGGCTCCCTGGAGGTCAGAAAAGCCGCATGTCATTAAGCACCAACAACACACCCACTCATACACACAGACGCTCAGGGCCAAACCTTTATAAACAGCCCTGATGAGCATCATTAGTCCCAATCAAAGCAAGTGATTAGCCTCAGTCTGAAGCCACAGATGAGACAAAGGGAGAGTTTAAAGGATAACTTCAACGTGAATACTACTAATGGGCACAACAACATACCAAGAAGGGCAAACAGAAAACATTGGAAAGCCTTTGTTTGATACAATGTGGACCCTCTGACGCCTTTCCAACTGGCAGCTAGGCTTGAAGCTGAAGCCAACATGAAAGGAGCGAATGCCAGCAAATAGATGCTGGCACCAAAAACTCCTTGGCACCAATGGTCTCCTCTTTAGTTTAGAGAAAACTAGGTCAGTACTTTTTCATCAAGTTATTTCGGTGTCAATCAGAAAATTTGGGCTCTCTTATGTGTGTGCTTGTGGTCATTTTAAAAATGATTGCTTGCTAAATTTGATTCTGAGTTGACTCGGTCATGGCCCCACATCTGACATTTAGTGCGTGGATTTTGATCGGGAGCTTATAACTCTATGTGATGTGGATTATTCAAAAAGCAAAACAAAATTAAAAAAACAAAAAACCCAGCAAAGATATATTCAAATTTTTATAGTAGATGGCTAAATGTTTGTCAAATGACAAATGTCAGATTTAGGACATGTCTAATGTACTGTACAAATATATGACAAGTCATTATTTACTGTGGCTCACATTCATGCATACATGAAACAGGTAGTTAGCTTATATATGATGCTATTTCTCAATGACACAGAACATGTTACAGGCAGCAGTTACCTTGAGGTAATCTGTTCAGTCAGAGAGAAATTATTAATGATGACTTGATTAACGTACATGTAAGCAGAGGTGGGAACTAATGAAGTAAAGATACTTCCTTACTGTACTTAAGTAGAATTTTTAGGTATCTATACTTTACTTGAGTATTTATTTTTATTTGTTTATTTATTTTGACAACTTTTTACTTTAACTCTCTACATTTTAAACACAAATATCTGTACTTCTTACCCTTTCAAAACGGGCTCGTTACTTTTGGTCTAGCGGTAACATTTATACCGTTTATGCTCAGGAGTGGGTGGAGTGGAGCTGTCCCCATGTTGTGTTCGCGGTATTTCAGAATCAAGCTAACGCTACAGAAGAGGAGGAAGCATTAGGAAGTTACGTTTGTTTAAGTGGAAGGTAATTTCAGACGCACAAACTGTTTGTGTCTACAGTTTGTCTCACAGTTTGTCGCTAGCTAAAGAGCCAGGTGCTGTTTTTCATAGCCAAACGCCAACTTCACTCAGAAATGGAGAAAATAAGAAAGACAGGAAGGGAGATGAAGAAGAGACGTTAGATTGTAATGTAAGGACTACTTACATGTGATGTCATAATTTTAATCACATATGTCATTTATCTATAAGGTGTTTTGATAAATTATTTTAATTCTGGGAAACGTCCTAAAAAAACAAACAAAGCTATGCTAACTTTGTGTTATTCAAATGTTGCATGAAAATACTGGGTAGTTTTGTGCAGGATAAAGAGGTTAGCTTGCATTAATGTGGTGAATTCACACTAAAGCTCTGGTTCACAGTGGCTGTGGTGCTTATGGTCAGAGTTAGGTTACATCAGGTGCAGCAGAGGTGAATTTGCATTTAAGCTGAGGATGCTTAGATTCCAATTTTATAGCAACTGTATACTGTCTAATATTAAGGTAGTATAAACAGTATAGTGCCAGTGTAGGGGATGGACATCAGCCATGATAACTTGTAAAACGGCTTACATCTTGTTAAATTCGGTTGTGTAAATCTACAAAGTGCACCAGGCCAGCTGATCACAGTCTATACACAAATAAAATCTACTGAAGCTCACATTAGAAATTATTGTGAGTTGTGATTATTTTCTCTCTGCTGAGCCACTACAGAGATTTTAGGGTTTTCCGACCTACTGAATCCCACTGTAAACCTTAACTGTACTCATTTTACTGTTTAGGTGTGGAGGCAAAGTCACCCACTACAATGCAGGCAACAGAAAATAGGTATTTTTCAAAATTATGTTTCACTGCTTGTGTCCTATATAACAGATTCAAGTTAATTCATTTGAATTAGAATTTAAATTTGAATAATTGTTGTATTCTTGTTGTGCTATATTAATATTTTATTATTACATTAATATAGCACAAGGTTCAGTTACCTTTGTACAAAAATTGTTAGTAGAAATGTCCTTTGAGGAGCTACTTTTACTGTCTTACTTTGAGTACATTTCAGAGCCTATGCTTCTTCAATAAAAAGTTGCTTCTGTACTTCAACTTTTACGGGAGTATTTTTTTTAACCGTGGTATCTGTACTTCTACTTAAAGAAAGGAAGTCTGTACTTTTGCCACCTCTGCCTCAGCTGTAAGTTCAGCTGGGGACTAAAATGTGATCGCATACATTATATATGTGATGAATACCGGGTTCATTTCAGTACTTCCCCAGGGTCATTTGTAATGATTAATCACACTTTGAGGGATTGAGGGTAATTACCTTTGAAAATATTCATTTGCAAGGTCACAGGGTATTGGTTATGAACTAAAAAAACATTAAGGGTAATAGTCCTTCACTCACTGGAAATAGATCAAGCTTCATATGTGTACATAAGCTAGATAGATAATGGGAGGGGGGGCAGGTCACATACAGACGTCTTGACACCGAAAAGCTGAAAAAGAAGAAAGAAATACTTTTGAACTAAAGTGACTCGAGAGAAGATTAAATGTGAGAGAAGATTTGAGTGATCTTAAAACATTTGCATTGTCACACACTCTGTCACTCAGGCTCTTTTAATCTTCCAGTGATCGTGAGCTTCAGATTTTCCACACTGTGTAGTAACATCAGAGAAAATTTCCAGCTTCGTTTCAGCTGAAGTTAAACTGTGGCTTTTGATATCTTGAAGCTTATGGGTGAACAGAAATAAAATCCTCCAGAAGGCTGTGACATGATCTGTTCATTAGAAATGCTTTGAAGATAGATGCAAATACAACATGGGATGTTCATTGTGACACCCTTCCTGCGGTCTTGGAGGCACTTCTACCTTGGCTATGGTAGCATGGGGCCATAAAAGCAATTTCTTTTTAAATAACTGCTGTGTACACACATAGTGGATACAGAACTTAGTTTCCCACAAAGTTATAATGTGTGAAAGGTACATGGAAACAAAGCAAAAGGAGATATGATTATCTTTTGACAGGGAATGTAAATTTAGAATTTGATTCCAGAAATGGGCTTCAAAAGTCTGGTCATTGCGCTGCATCACCTCTTCTTTTCATACGAGCTGTAAGTGTTTGGGAACTGAGCTGAGCAGCTGCTGTACTTTAGAAAAAGAAAATGTTTTCCCATTATTCTGTGACAGGACTTGAGCAGCTTTACCGTTTGGGGGCTTGTATGGTTTTGTTTCATAATGCTGGTTTGGACTGCAGGAAGGCCAGTTCTAGCATCAGGACTCTTTTGCTAAAGAGCCAAGCTGTTGTAATAGCTGTAAGCCATCAATGTCTTCCTAAAATAAATCGCTGGTCACATCTTTGATTTTTGGGCAATCACAAACAATCTTTTCGGACATTTGATTTGGAGAGATCAGTGGTTGCCAGCTACTTATCATCAAGTCTGCTCTTACTGTACGGCAAAGACTGCTTCCCTTTTTTGTTTTTCAATTTTTCACGTAGAAAGATATTGGACCGTTGCTTTTTCTACAAGGAACCCAGTTTCTCTTCTCTGGATGTTCTCACCAGGATGTAAACACTGGAAAAAATCTCTTCTTTAAGATTTCCCACATTTGGCGATAAACACTGTTTGCAGGGCTTTGCTGTGACAGTCTTTATTATAGCAGCTGGGGGCTGGACTTTTCATTTTGACTCTGCAATAGTTTTTCTTCAAACTGTGAATGCTGTGGATAATGGTCTCCCTCAACATCCTCAGCTTGAAAACCTTGAGAATAGATTTCTATTGTGGTAAATAAACAACAGCATGCCTGACTTTATCCAGATCCATCCTCAGATGTTTGCTTTCCTCCCGAAGACGGAAAGAAATCATACTTTTTTTTTTCTTTCTTTTTTTGGGGGGGAATGTATATGATTGGGGTATTTGAACAACAACCTATACCCTTCAGCCTCGAGGCTACTTTTGTTTTCTCCAAAATACTGTAAGTTTAGAGAAAGGTAGCACATCGATATTTAGCTTTCAGTAAGTGTTCGGACTAAACGATCGCAGTGATCATTTATTCCCGGCAGCTGAAAATTCACAATAAACCTACAGCAAGGGAGTGTGACATTGAAATTTTCTTTAAAAAGCTTGAAGATTGGGTAGGCAAATGTTTTGGCATTACTGAACACATAGTTCATAATTACCATTTAATTAATTAGAATTTAACTAGTGTCCCAAACCTAGTGTAGGCTCTGTTTTCGAGCTTTAGAGCCCTTGACAACAGTGGGTGAAAGTGAAGTCACATCAGCAGTGACTTATGTTCATACATGTACTTGTTTAGTGGGAAGCCTTTACAGTACACTGAGACAAGTAGAGCTAGGTTAAATGAATCCTGCAGCTTTTATTCCCTCTCCTGCAGTTCTGAGATCATCTGCTCTAGACCAAAATGTTGGAAAGACATACTGACTGAATACTGTGCACAGAAAATCCTAAATATTGACCACACACACATACATTATGAACAAGCCTAGCCTCTCTTTTCTCCAGTCTTCTCCTCTTTTCTCTTATCCCTTCTGAGCTACTATATTCCGTATTTTGTCCTGCTCTGATAGCCCTGATTCTGTTAATCACTTCACAGTTCAGTCTCTCTCTCTCACACACACACACACACACACACACACACACACACACACACACACACACACACACACACACACACACACACACACACACACAGGCCTGGGAAGGGTAGTAATGAAGCTGGCTAAATGTTTTCGGCAGAGCTCTCCATCATGTCACCAAGGCGACCTTGGCTGGAGCGGGCAGGTCAGCTCGATGGAGACTGACTCAGATTAAACATAAGGGGGAGGGATCAGTGTGTATACTTGTGTTGTACAGATACAGAAAGTGCGAGGAGCACACGAAGTAAGAAGGGCACAGACGATGTGTGTGCGCTTATGAAAATAAGAGATGAAGTGTCACTGTCCCAGTTTGTGTGTTTACTTTTTGTGTGTGTTTTAAAGGCAGCGGGGAACTAGAGATAGGAAGGAGCATTAGTGATGGAGTAAACCACAAATGGAAAAAGCACACAGAGGGAAAACAGAGGAAAGTAAATAAAGAGGAAGTTAGAGAAATTGAAACACTGTGGGATGATGGAAAAATAAATGCAATAAGATGACAATAATGACAAGACCAGGGGAAGTGATATAAAGCCTTGGGGAGTGCTCACAGTGTGTATCTGAGAGAGAGGACTGACAATAGATGGAACAAATTTACATAAGATGTACAGTTGACTCCATTCTGTTCCTTCTCTTCACAAACGAAAAAACCATTGGGGATATGTTTGACAATAAGGCCGCTGAAAGACGAGTAGGCTAAAGAAAAAAAGCCCGACTGTGCACGGTTGCCTCTCACATTCAGACTGTGAAGGTTTTTGCATTGTGATTTTGGTCATATTCAAGCTTTGCAGATGTTTGACTTTGAAAAAGTGTGTTACACCAGTGTTAAATCTCTCTTTTATCGCTTTTTCCTACACCGCAGAAGACAGGGGGCTTTATAGTAGGTGCATTTTTCATCCACCCCTGCTTTACTGTAGTTTTATAGGTTATATTTATTGTGTTGTTTGTTTAAGAAGCTTTAATGGGGAACAAGACTCTGGCCTATGACATCTCCTTCACAGCGTCTGTGCTCATATTTATGAGTGCTTTAGTCCTAATGTGAAGCAATAAACTTCGCTTTTAGTTTCTACCCACAAAAATCACATTAAAAAACACACATTTATATAAGTAACAAATTATGAAATAGTATTTAGAATTTCAAATCTGTTTATTTTATATTTTTCTGTGGCTGATATTCTGCTCTTCTCTCCATGCCTGCTCTTTATCTTCGCAAAACATTAGGAAGTGTTATGATTTTGTGGCTTTTGCATATATCTGCCTAATTTTATCTTCTGCACACTGCTGTCAGAGCCATTACCCAGTGAAAAACTTTCTGCTTCACTTTGCAGAGGGCTTAACATTCACCTCGCACCAAACGCCAATAAAGCCTGTTTACCAGCCTCAGTGTCAGCTGCAAGCCTAAATAAATTTCCCCTGATAGCTTCTGTCTCCCCTTAAACCAGTATATGTCCTTCACTTTAAAGTTTTGCTCATTTCTCCTCCTTTGTGCTTATGTTTGGGTGCAGCGTGTTTTAGTTTCTATTTGGAGTATATCTGTGTATATAAGCGCGGTTGGACTGTAGGCGTGAGCTGCAGTCTAGATTGGGGAAAGGCTATTAAAGGGAATTGTGGCAGAGAGGGCAGGTGGAATCTATCATGGGCAGGTTATACTGAGCTTTCAATGGAAAGACTGGGACCTTTCATAGTGGGATATACTGTAATAGCTTTGTCCTCAAAGGGGTGACCATGAGAGAGTAGATGTGTTTATAGGCCTCTGGATTTGTGTGTGTGTGTGTGTGTGCACCATTATTGCAAACATAAAATATGAACCTTTAATTAAAACAAGACACACAATATAGGAGTGCCAGTTATAAAGAAGAGTACTCAAACTGCTGTTTTTTTCAGTTGGGCAACTAAGTATTATTAGAACATAAGCATTTTGTAGAGGATGTCTTTCAGTACTTAAATCACGTTTAAAAATGCATTAATTTCATTATGTTAAAATATTAGTTTTATTTAATGTATAATGCTCATTCCCAGCTCTGTAATGTTGTTCTTAGGCTATACTAATAATAGTTCACTTATATTACTGTAAGAAAAACAGCCCCAGACCATGACGATCCCATCTGCATGCTTAGTACCTTACTGCAGTCTGGGAATTCTTCCTCTGGCTCTCTCTGCTCAAACCTTCCACACAGATCAATGTGGAATTGTCTGAAAAAATGTCTCAGAAGCAGCTGTTCTCGATGTTTTTCTGCATGTTCTTTTGCAAATTTAATCCTGTGTTTTCTTATTCTTTGTGCTTTTGAATGGTTTCGACTGGTTCACGCTTCCTAGGTGCTCCTACTCGAACTTATCTCACAAGGTCTGTGAGCTAGCTTATATCTGGAAATTTCTAAGGCTCTTTGAAGCAGTCCTTCTAGAGCCTTCTTTTTCCTGAGCTCATTTCACTTGTCTTTCCATTTTTTAAACTGCTTTTAACTAACACATTTTGAGATGGTGTACAGTGGTCCTTCGTTTATTGCAGGAGTTGCATTCCAAAAATAACCCGCGATAGGTGAAATCCGCAAAGTAGCCAGCTTTATTTTTTACAATTATTATAGATGTTTTAAGGCTGTAAAACTCGTCACTACACACTTTACACTTTTCTCAGACAGGCATGGACATTTTCACATTTCTTCTCTTGCTTAAACACTCACAAAGTTCAAACCTTCGTAGAAAAATAAGTCCAGTATTATAGAATGAAGCCAAAAGCACCCACGGTTGCCTTTGACGGTGCAAAACGTTTCATCGACATTGTTCTGTTTGTTGGGGAGAAAACTTACAAACATACAGTACAGCACTTCAGAGTCACACTGATAGCGATCGACAATTTATGTAAATTTGACAAGCTGAACGCAATCTGTACTGTACAGGAGACATGGCAGAAGATTGATTGTCAATAGTCTACAGCCAATCAGGACGCAGAACATGCAGAAAAAAAACATGCAAAATTGCACACAAAACAATCCGCGAAACAGTGAACCGCGCTATAGCGAGGGACCACTGTATAGCGAGTGTACAGTAACTCTTTGAAAGTTTGTCAACCCTTTAGAATTTAATATTTTTTGCATAAATGGGATCTAAGACATCATCATAACACATCATAACACATCCAACACATCAAATCAAATCTTCACACAAAGACCCTAAAGACAGAACCTAATTAAACATATGAGACATATAGTCACTTATTTAATGTTATATATCTATGAAGGGTGAAAGTATGTGAGCAGTAGCTTCCAGTGAACCCCACCTACAGCCATAACTGCCAATAACTGTCACAGGCTGTGCAATGAGAATGAGAAGCGGAGTCAAATAGGAAACCCTAAAACAGACTGTTTCACAGTTTAGCAGAGCTTATTTACACAGGAATCTGGCACAGGTAAGGAACTGGTATGAAGGAAGCTCTAGGAGATCGATCTTGTCACTGGGAGCAGCTTTTCTGGCAGAGGAAAAGAGTGGTTGTTGTGGATCCTGAATAGAGATTCCTTAGAGACAATCCAGTATGTGAGGGAGAATATGATGAGGGTAGCTTACTTTAGGTGCCAGCTGATTTGCCACCAGTTTAGACTGTTGGAGGGTTGACAGGGAGAAGGTGACCAGTTTTTCCCCTCCTCGGCACATCCTAATATGACACGATACCGTTGGCCTATCTGATCCCTTTTGTCTGTGAATGGTACCTCTGTTACCTCTATTGGCTACAATTGCGAAAAATGTTTTCAAACTTTCAAAAAATGCACTTCTTAAAATCATGCTTGCTGCACTGAGTCAAACGACAATTGCGTAATCAATAGCAGAGCTGACAGTGACTGCAAATAAACTGGGGCGAGTGCTATAAAATAAAAAAAAAAAGAACTGGATTTCTTTAATGTTTTATTTTTATGTAATACTATGGTCTCCATATAAAAAGTGCTAAAACAAAACTGACAAAGAAACATAAAAATCACCCATACATAGTGAAGGAGTAAACATTAGGTTTTTTTACTGGAATGATCAATTTATCCTTCTTCCTTCCAGAAAAACCCCCCCAAAAGCAGCAAACTCAGTCCAGTCTTTGCTCTGCTGTCTTGACTGAAGAGGAGATGTAAAAGTAAGAGAGAAAAATCATAGCACCACTGTGCATAACAGCTCATGTCACCATTCCAGAATTACACAATAGTCTTGCCTTAACACCCTGACTTTAGAATAGATTCCTATTTATGTATAAACTGATCCAAGGAGGGATACTGCTCTTGGAGTGTTATAAGTTCAGCCCGTCTAGGAGACTGTGGAGTAGAGTGCCACAGTTTAACCAGAATCCGACTGTCTTGGCTTTGTTCACCGCTACAATGAACAGTAACGGAAAGATCCCACGGAGCTTTTCAGGTAGCTGTAAAAAAACCTCTTGTGTCTCATGGGAAAGTGAGCTTGCTGCTCATGAGTTGGTAGCAAGAGGAAAGACCTTGGTTTATACCCAACTCTTCATTTATTATTTAACATATTTTAAATAATCCATGCTGTTGATTCATTAAAATTCTCTGAGGAATACTGAATGATTTTTTCCCCCCATGATCCTTAGTTGCCGTGTATTATTTTGGTTACCTAATATTTCTCTGATACATTTGGAAATTGTTCCTAAAGCTGATAATTAAGCATTTATCAAACAGTTACATGCTGACAGTCACCTGCTTGCTGAGTATGAAAATATGTATTCATGAAGTATTTTTTTCTTTTGGTGTGCCTGCATACGATTTCATGACAGTGATTTATGCAGCACCCTTCAGCTTTTGTCACTTCTACACATCTGCAGCTCTCTGTGTCCTCGCTGCCAGCTGAGTTACTAGGACAGATCAGAGTAATGGAAAAGAGAATGGATCAAGACACTGATCAAGTCCCCCACTGACTTGACTTGACAAAAAAAACCACTACTTAACTGTATAAAATGCCGTTACTCTGGTGCTTCTGGGAAAGAAGTTTGAGTTATTTGAGCATCTACTCTTAAAATTAAATAACATAAAAAAACAATCTGCATGCATGCATTTAAAAAATATATATAATTTTTAAAACTCTGCTTTTACGTTAATCAATAATGTGGCTTCTACAGCTTAAAATTGAAAACCTGTTTGTTTGTATATAGTCTATGTAGTTCAATACATGTTTCTCATAACTCCACATTTTAAGACATAAAGTTCTAGTTTATTCAAAACTTTTTTAAGCTCTTAGTTGCTTTTCATACTTATCAGGACATTATGACCAACTGGGTTCGTGGATTTTTCTATTCTGAGTTTGATTATATGTTTCCCTAAAATTATTTCCAGTGTGTATTGCTTTAAGGTGTTTTTGGGAATTCTTTATTTTTCTAGATCAGACATAACAGTAAGAGAAAGTTATTGGCAAATAGAGAGACACTGTACAGCAGTAATCAGTTAAATCAGTTAAATAGATTTAATCTATTTAATTTAGCCAAAAGCAGATCTAAAATGCATCTTGAATTTTCTTTATTAAAGAAGTATCCACAGTATGAGTCTAAATATGAGGGAGAACAACCAACAAATCCTGGTCTGAGAAGCTCAGAGTGATATAAAGTTGCAGAATCTCTCTCAGGTAGGCAGGTGTCTAGTGCTTAAAGAAATGCAAAAAACAAGCAATTTAATTCTCCATTTGATGAAAAGTCTTATAATGATCTCCAGACAGTTTTTCTTATCATGTGTAAGCCAGCCAATCATTAGCAGATATTCAGCAGCCTCGCCTTCACGGTCTGGCAAAAATATATGGCTCATTCAGCATGCTGCAATTCCTCCCACTAGTGTGTGGGATCATTTCCATCATAATCATCTGTGCACATGGCCCAGTCTATCTGTGCTTGTGGTGCGCGTCTCTATTACAGAACTGGACCTGACTAGCTCACAACTGACACAACAGTTGTCTTCTGGAGTTGCACAGCATTCAGTATTGCATATACAATGTAATATGTGAGTGTAAACCTGCTTGACTTTAACAATGAAAAAGAGTGTATGTGCAGCATAAGGTTTTATTTGTGTGTAGGACTCCGAAGTAATTTTTAAAGCAGACAGGAGTGTAAGTGCGTGCATGTGTAATTACTGAAGGCTGGACAGTGTATTGGGATATGTTACTGACTTCACCAGCTACAGAGACCCATGCAGCTTCAAGCTGAACATCAGAGGCAGTTGCTGTGGTGATCTGTCACCATGGGGACAGGTTTCTACTCTGGGGGTGCTGCAAACAAAATGAATCTGTACCTGTACTTCCACTCTGCTCTGTCCCCTTCTGATTCTTTCTCTCTCTCTCTCTTTCTCTGAAGTTCTGTAATGAAATGAATCTCTTTCGTCAGGATGTGGGTCAGCCTGCCTCCATTCCTCCTCACCCCACACTCACCCCTCTCTACATTCTGGCTGAGATGGACTGCTCCATCACTGTCACAGGGTGCCCAGATTGGGTGCCAAAGCCACTAATAAAGACAAGAAACACATTTCGCTGGCTTATAAATACTTTTTCTCGGTCTGGCCTTTGTAGATGTGTGTTTAAGGTGTGTGCCTTGGGAGGGGCTTGTGCAAAGTCCAATAAAGATAATATTAAGTGTAATTACTGATTTAAAAATAGAGAATAAGTCTAGCGAAGAGTCTAACTGTGCACTCACATGCTCTATGGATGGGTGGAGAAGACAGTCTTGCAACTGCAATGCAAAGATAAAAAGAATACTAGCTGAATTGTATTGTTTCGTTATCTGGATTATTGATAATGAACAACTTTTTAAATAATCAAGTCCCTCTAGATCAGTGATGTCAAACATGATCTTAAGTGGGCTGTGTAATATGTGAATTTACAGACATTTATTTGCACGTCTTCTGCAAGTCTCCTTTCAAAATTTTCAACAACATCGAGTTGTTGTCTGGTCTTTGGATACCATGACTTTCTCTTTTTTATAGTAAAATAATTCCAGAAGTCTCGGCTTATCCTTAGAAGAAATAACTTATCAAAAGAAGTAAAAGTGAAACAAGAAACAGGAGACTGTGATTGCTGTTAAACTTCACTATATGGACAAAAGCACTGGGCCATCCATCCATTCATGCATCAGTTTATTTTTTTTGGCCACATATTTGGGTCCAGGTTGCAAGAGAAGCAGTCCAAGCAGCCCAAGCCACCACCTCCAGTTCTGCCAGAGGGACATCAAGGTATTCCTAAGCCAGCTGAATGATATAATTTCTCCAGTGTGTGCTGGGTCCACCCTAGGGAACATACCCAAAACACTAACCTCAGAAGTGTCTAGGGGGCGTCCTAGTGAGACGCCTAAACCACCTCACCTGGCTTTCTTTCTTAGTGATTCCACTCAGTGTCTCTCCTGAGTAATTGAGTTTCTCATTGTATTTCTGAGCTATCTCATTTCCACCACTTGTATCACGTTCACTCAGTCCCTATCCAGAGCTTGTGACCATTGTTGAAGCTGGGCATGTCAACCTGTAAGTAAACAACTTTTCTTTCACACTCAGCTCTCTCTTCAACACATCAGACTTACACGATGCCTGCATCACTGCAGCAATCAGTCTGTCATTCTCCCCCTTCAATTGTGAACAACACTCCAAGATAATTAAACTCCTTAACTTGGGGCAGCAATTACTCCCTGGACACCCTTTTCCAACTGAGAACCACCTCAGACTTTGAGGTGCTCACTTGCCTCCCGGCCACTTTATAATAGGTTGCAAACTTTCCGAGTGTGAGTTGGAAGCCATTGCTTAATTAAGCCAACAATAATACATGATCCACTAAAAGTGGAGACACGATACTAAGTCCACCAAACCTGATAACCTGTACCCGAAGTACCAATAGCAGGACACCCTGAGAAGGCAGTCAGATTCCTTCTTTGAGTCCACAAAACACATGTAGACTGGTTGGGTAAATTCCCACACACCCTCAAATATGCTCATGAGGATTAAGATCTATCCAGTGAGTCACAACCAGGATAAAAGCAGCATCATTCCTCCTGAATCCAAAATTAAATTCATGGGCAGAGTCTCCTGTCCAATGACCTGCACAAATCTTCCAAGGGAGGCTGTTGGAAATCATTTCCAGTTCCCCTTCTTGTAAAGGAGAAAAGCCAATCAAGAGTCACAGTCCCTGACTTCCATGTAGAAACGCAGAGGTGTGTCAGCCATGACAGCCCCACAACATCCAGACCATTGAGAAACTCAGAGAAAATCTCTTGGCTAATATTTGAATTTGAGTGTTTTTAGTTCCATTAAATCAAATGCATATCCATTGAGTCTGCCTTTGCAAACTCCGAATGCGTGATTTAAACAGCTCACTGAATTTGGGTGTGGTCACAAACAAGTCAGTTTGTGAAATTTCTTCCCTAACATATATTCCATGATTTACTGTCAGTGGTATTATTGCAAAATATAAGCATTTAGGAACCACATGAACTCAGCCACAAAGTGTCAGACCATGTAAAGTTACACAGTTTGCTCACCAAATGCTGAAGTACATAGCTTGTAAAAGTCATCAACGCTCTGCTCAGTTCCAAACCTCGTCTGGCATTAACATCAGCACAAATGCTGTATGCCGGGAGCTTTGTGGCACAGATTTCCATAGCTGAGCAGCTCATGTAGGTGCACAAAATAACATCTACACTTAATCAATAGTCAAAAGCTACCAGGTCCCAAATTAGTAACCTTCTTCGGACATTAGTAGAGGAGCACTTTCTCTCAACTCCTAATATGATTTTGTGTGACAGTAGCTGGCTAGTTACAGTTGTCATCTTTCTTCTTTTTTTGTTCCATTTTATGGACGTTACTACCACATATATTCTGGAGTATTAAACAGATGATGCTGTTATGTTACTGCTTAGTTAATTTCATGTTTTAAATGTTAGTAAAGTGTGCCACTCTGTGGCCCCTTTAAGTCGATATTTTATGACAGAAG
Source organism: Pelmatolapia mariae (assembly GCF_036321145.2). Taxonomy (NCBI): domain Eukaryota; kingdom Metazoa; phylum Chordata; class Actinopteri; order Cichliformes; family Cichlidae; genus Pelmatolapia; species Pelmatolapia mariae. The sequence continues at coordinate 29,216,688 of NC_086232.1, read as the reverse complement.
AAGAGTTAGGAAGTTGATGTTTTCTTGCTATGCTGTTTCAAGATGGCCACTCCACATTCATGTCCTTCTTTTGGGTGTTTGTTAAAGCATTGTCTGTAAGTATTTAATGGTAAAAAGCAATGAGACACTCCAAGTGTTGTCTTTATGTTTGGTAGATCACAGTTAGCACGTTTTCAATGCGCTATTCATATGTAAATAGATTGCCAGTTCATATGCTAATTTAAGGTGCTAATTGTCATGCTAGCTTCTCAAATGCATTGTTAGGTCATTGGTTTAAGGCACATGTTGTTGTTAACAATAGAGTGAGTAATGTACATTTCCACATATGCTTATTGTTACAGTTTCACAAAATGAAAGAACCAGTAAACTTTATAAGATTTCATCTACTGTCTGGAGTTCCTGGGTTCATGTTTAGCTGTTTGGATAGCTAGTCAGACTTCTAGCGAGGCCAATTACAGATGCAGTATTTGTGAACAATGTAACATTTTAGGGTTAATATCAAAACCAACGTATTGCAAGATCCATAACTTAACCTAACTGCTGCATCTGGTATTTGAATTATGCAGGAGATAATCATCAAACATATGCTTATAAACATAACTTCATCAAGACTTTCAGACCAGCCAGTCTTCATCATCAGTTCTGCTGTAGGAGTAGCAAGGACAAAGCCAACAATATGTTAAAGCAATGAGAGTGTTTATTTAATTCATGCACACACTCAAACTAAATTTTAATATGTATAATGAAATAATTCATTCACATTTTAGAGATGATGCCTCTACTATAACTTAATTTTAAATGTGTTTTTATCAAAGTAATACACATATAACTGTAGCACTCTATTTTCTAAATTATATTTTTTTCTACAGCACTTTATTTGAAATTGTAAAATTGCCAAGTAGGAGTCATAATCCAAAGTAAGCGATTCTAGTAAATGTTGCCATTGCACATCCTATCATCAGACTCTGGCTCAGATCTCTCCTCAGCCGCTTAATTGTAGGTCAACAAGGTTTTGACTGTACAAATTACAAGTCAACCCCTATTTACTTGATTAGTTTTTTCTGAAATGGGCAGAGAGCCACTTGGCCCCTGGGTCTTGTTGCCACAATCCAGGTGATTACAGGAAATGAAGTTTGGAAGATGAAGTCACTCTTAAGCAAGCAGAGTTTAATCACCAAAAGGAGATCACAATTTATTGTCCTGTTTATCTACCAGAGCAGTCACAGACACTCGAATGACACTTTTGACTGATTGGACATTTTTGGGCTAATGGCTCCCATGGTACACATTTCAATATTGTTTATAACTGGAAACTCAATGTAATTATCATGCACTATATATGCATGTGCACATGCTTTGTATATATTCCTCAGTTGGTAAAATAAATACAGGTTTTGTTCTTTTTTGACTACAACAGTACGACTATTTGTAAAATGTTTAAAAGCCAAAAAAGACACACAATTTATAAATATAACTATACAGAACTGTCTGACCCAGCAGGATCACAGTCAGACCCTAAGCCTAAAGGCTGAAATTAGCATGGAAAGTGTACACCTGTTTTTGTTAGCACTTTTAAAACACACTCAAAATCCAGTGTTTTCAGAAATTCAGCAAAATTACATCTTTTCTCACTTTGTCACTTTGATCTGCAATAATAGATTGCTAGATATAACCCAACAGGAGAGAAAAGGTTTCCATTCAGGCAGTCTGTTCACTCTGAAACAGTCCTGAGATGAGTTTGAATTGACCGAAAAATGTGGAAACCTTTTTGAAAACCAACATTTTCATCCAACATTATGCCAGCCCTTTAGCTTGGGTAGTGGTTCTTGTTGACAGATTGCTGATTAAGTCATTTATAGCATCTTTGGTTCCCTTTGTGAGAGGCTTCATTTTGAAAACTTCTCATGAAAACAAGTGTTTCCGATACTATCCCTATGAGAGGGAATCTGGAGCATTTGTGACAGGAAATATTTGCGTGACTGCAGGGATTCATGTGCCTGAATGCATCAAAGACGAGCGAGATACAATATACATTTTTGTGTTGGCTTTCATGCATAATTTTCACATCAGTACAAAAAATAAACTGAGCCAGAGTCAGACAGGCAGAAGGCAGCAAAAAGGGGCAAGAATAAATAAATTATAACAGCACACAGAAAGCTGTCATTTGATTACACCAATATTTTTATGGGGAAAATAAAATGGCAAAATGCAAAACGCATCATATGAACAGGGTGCCCATATTTGATTAGGCTATATATGTATATATGAAATCCCTGCTTTATGCTACACTTTATGCTACACTAGGTAAAAGAGTGGTTGGAGACTGTGGTACGATCAGAATTAACAGTGTGCAATGAGTCTTGTTGCCTTTGAAATGGTTGTTTTGTACACAGCGACCTGCTCTGTGATCAATCACAGTCAATTTAAAGCAAATTTGATTTGTCAAGGTGGTGATAGAACAGCAAAAGGAATGGGCCAGTGTACAATCAGCCTGCTATCAGTTTGTGACTGAATGGTTTCGAAATAGCAATTATATTCAGTCTGTTTATAATAATAGGGCGATTAACTGTGATAAATCAGTGAAAATTGCAATTCCTTTGCCAGTTACATATACAGACATTCATATAAAACAGAAATTTACAGTCACTATTCTAGTTATATTTCTAAGTCAAAGCTGCCAAGTACCTATGTCATTTTGCTGTCAAACCACCATCCTGCAGCAATTTGTGGATTTCTGTTTCAAGTCCATGAGGTTCTTGTTGGGCTCTGGATGTCAGTAGAATCAGCGGGCAGCCAGTTGAGTCGAGTCTCCTGTTGCAAAAAGACGTGCAAGTCTCAGTGGCAAAGTGTCACTTTACACCATGTGGTATTCCCAGAGAGTGTTCCTATTGAACTGCTAAACAGATCAGATTCAGATTAGGTCCTGCCACCCTGACTACGCCCAAGCAACTTGGCCTGTATAGTGGTCATAGTGGGTTTAAATCTCACCTGGGGCCTTTCTGTGTGAAGTTCGCATGTGCACCCCATGTTTGAATAGTCTAGCTTCCTCCCCGCAGTCCACAGAAACGCACAAGGTTATGCCAGTTGATGATTCTACAGTAACCTTATCTGTCTCTGTGTGTAAGCCCTGCGACAGATTTGACCTGTCCAGTGTGTAACCTGTCTCATGCCCTATGACAGCTGGGACAGGCTCCAGCCCCCCCCACAATCCTGAATTGGATAACCATGAGAAGATGGATAGATTTTCATATATACCTGAGCCTGATCAGAAGGTTTGAGCATTTTTGCTTGAATGTTTAAAATGCACATTAGTTATATAAAAAGATGAAACATTATCAGGTTTTAATTAAGACATGTAATATAAATGCAGCTACCATAATATCTTATTTGAAAATGATTGGTCTGATTCTTAAGTCGAATCTTCCCACTGAAGCAGCATTCAAATGACACTCAGGTAGCCATTATTCACCTGTTATAAACAGTATCTGGCTGCCTCTCAAATTTCCAGGACAACCTTGTTTACAAAGTAACACTGTGATAGTGGGAGAAGAGCATCAGAACTAAGTGCACAGGTCAGACTGTTGTCAAAGATGGGCTATCTCAGCATTAAATGACGACTAAAGGTAGATTCTAGTTGCATCCAAAGCACAATTAAACAGATTAAGATACATGATAAAACAAAATTGTTTGATTTTATAGCTCTGAAAAACAAAAACAAAAAAACTAACTCATCACAGAGGTAGAATTCTCTAAAAAAAAAAAAAAAGAGGAAATATTGTGACTGTCAAAATAAAGCTGTCTCAGAGGCTGGTCAGTGGTCTCAGAACCACTTTTCAAGCAGGAAAGCAAGGCCAAACACCTAAGGTAGGCTGGGACATACTTGCGTTTTATACTTGATAAATGGAAAAATTCCATTTTGTGTATCCAAATGATAAAAAAAAAATACTGCAGTGGATCAGCACTCACAGTGAAGGATGATAGTGTGGATATCCAAGTTTGGCAATGTTTCACTCCTTTTGAGTAGGACACTCCTGACCAAGAAGAAGGAGCACTCTTTCTTCAGTTACCTGCTTCAGCCACTGATTTGCAGTTTTTTCTTTGCAAGAATTCATTCTGAAGCAGGTTAATGATACATCTCAAAGCTTTGCAGGAACCACTTGAAGACCAATTAGCCAAGAAGCCCTTTGAAACTTAACAAACCACAACATGGGCTTATTTTGCAAACTTGAGGAGTCCCTGACAGATTGAGAAAAGGGGGCATTCCAGATACCGAATAATAAATAATTTCTTTTTAATTATTCATATCATGTCATTTTATTCATGGAAATATGCTCTCAGTATACAAATGAACAAAAACCAGCATTAACAAATCAATCAGATATGCTCTTTTTTTGTAATGGGACCAAACAGTTATTTGAGATATTTAAATGCATGCTATTTTTTTTTTAGCTTTGGTCTACATGTGGCATTAAATTACTTTATATTGCATTGTACCGTTTTGATCATTTTGATTTGTCAGATTTATAAAAAGAAGTAGACAGACTCATCAAAATGACAGCCTCAAACTATGCCACAGCACCACGTCAACAAAAACAACAGATGCAGAGCTTTCAACAAAACCAAACATTTGAAGGCTTTTTTATGCTGCGCTGCTGCATTTCAGTCCATTACATCAGGCAGGTTTCTGTTATTTATCTCTGTTCAATCAGTTTGTAAGCATGGTAACGGTGTAATCACCATGTAATGTTCCTAATCATCCTCCTAAAATGCCTTGCTTTACTATGTGCTAAAAGCACACTTGTTATGTCCCTTCACACCTGTTTGCACAGTCCATACCTCTGGCCTTGTGATTAATGATATTACAAGGTGCAGAGTAAATGAGAAAGGGAAGCTAGCCACCTCGGCATAGAGTGTGAAGTCTATTTTTACCACAACGACCCGTTCCCAGTGGTTACCAAGACAACAAGTCCGCCATTGTCTAATCAGATTTATATGTACTGACCGAGTACAAAAACAAGCATGGCAAGAAAGAAAAAACTTTTCACGAATCTCAGTGTCATGACCGTTACATGAACACCACCCCTGCACTCAATGAGCACCGTAAGTGGCTGTGCTAGGTAGTGGGAATGCATTTATGCACTCAGGAACAGCATTTATCTTCCATGTTCAGCTGGCACATGCTACAGTATCCCACATGAAATAAAAATAGCCACTAGTGACATCAGAAGACATCTCTACATTTATGAAAAATTGGAGAAAACTCATAACTTTGCAAGGCATAGCTTGACATTTCAATAAATACACATTCAGTACAGGGGCGATTCTAGGATTAGAGCTTTGGGGGTGCTGAGCACCCAGAGAGCTGCCCAGCCAGGCAAGATAAACTTTACACGTCACAATGAGACTTCTTCCCTGTCTCTGTCAGTCCCTGCATCCTTAAATGTCTCCAGTTGTCCCGAGTTCCCTCTGACTGTCTCCTTGGTGCATTTAAACCCCTGTTCCTCCCTGTCCTCGTCGTCTGTTGTCTTCATCTCCGTTATCAGTCATCATAATTTTACCATCTCTGTGCAAGTCTGCAAATTTCTTTCGTAAATCATATGATTCTTAAATTCAACAAGTCTCTCTGTGCCTGGGTTCTCATCTCAAAACATGACATCACTGTTTTGTACATTTTAACACAATTTAATCCCCACATTTGAGAAAGAAAGGCAAAACACTTTTTTTGAAAAGTCTGTAACAAAACCATCAAATCTGATAAAGGTTATTTAAATGCTGCAAAAGAAGAATGGATTGGAATAAAAAAAAAAAAAAATACATATCCTAATCTTAATTACTGGGGGAGAATAATGAATGATGCTCATAGTGAGTAGGAAGTAAACTGAGTGCATTTGGACAGAGATTCACTTTTAATGTGTATGTATAATATAATACAGATACATAAAAAACACTCCCAAAACAGAATAAATTATTACAAATAAAAATCTTTACTGCAGATACTAATTTTACTAATTTAATAATACTAATTTTGTGTTGTAAGATTTATGAGTTTCATGCTTTCATAGTGGTACTTGGGAGAGCTTGACATTTTTATCAGGTGGCACACACTGTAAAAAGTTTGAGAAACACTGATAAGTGTATGTGTGCTTTTGGAAAACATTTAAAGCTGCAGTACAGAATCTTTGAAACAAGCTTAAAACACTTTTAGAATTTAAACAGAGCACTCTGCTTCTCTTTACAGCTCCTCACTCCACCAGGGCACCGTTTGGCACTTTCTGATACTGTACTGCAGCAGTCATACAGACAACTGGACGGTCCAAAAGTTGGCCTACCTATTACTGGCTGAGGTTTTAGTAGAGTTGTGGCTGAACCACATAAAAATATATCATTAATTTTAATCTCCCCAATCAATTATAATGTTATGTTGGAATGTTGTTAAAGAGGGTCAAAAATGTTTCAACCCAGTTTGTTTTGCAGATTCTGTATAGCAGCTTTTATATAGGGAGGACACAACTTCCAGACTGTATGAGTAAAATCAGGTTTTTTCTCTTTGTCAGTTTAACAGTTTCTGTTTTGCCTGTCACTGTTCCCTGTCTGTTTTCTTACCTGGTTCTTCCTGACCTTGTACTTTCTCCTCACGTCTTTCCTCTCTCCCTCTTTGGACTGACAATCATACACAAATCGATTGTATTCAATTAGATGAAAAATTACATTAATATGAAAAAATACTATTAAGATCACTAACAAAAAGTCCTCTCTCAGTCTACTTTCAACCAAAAGGCAAATAACCAAACCACATGAACATCTAATAAAATATATAAATATTGAAACACTGATCCAACATTATTTTTGATTGACGGATCATTTGATTTTACACTTTTACCTGAATGTGGCTCCTTTTTTTGAAAAAACTTCCTTATATCCCTTATGAACCTGGCTGTCTCTCTGTACACAAACACACACACACACACACACACACACACACACACACACACACAACATGAGTTATAAGGTTAATGGGCATCCAGTCAGTTAGCTAGTTAGTATCCATTTCAAACAGGACAGTGGTAACAACAGCAGGCTACGGACAATTTTAAGTTTTAGATTTTAAATTGGCTATATACATTTCAATGGGAGCAACAGGACGGTCAAATGTCGCTGATTTTACTACAGAGCAGGACGGATTGTAGGGTAGCAAACATCGTCGGAAAACATGTTTTCAACACTGCAGGTTACCTGGGTGTAATGTTTTTCAGCTAAAAAGAAACATGTTATGACTCCTACCTAACTATATAAAGAGTAACTGAAGGTTAAATGCAGCTAATATGTCCTGTTTTAAGCCACGTACTTACACCTCCGCTCCGCTACCATGGCTCTGGCAGTAACGGAGCCAGAGCAGCGGAGAGCCGAGCTGGAACAAACCATTTTGGGAGAGGGGGGGAGTTATCTATACTTTTGTTGTTAAAATGTTATGTCTCAACCAAGTACTGTATGGTTTTTATATTTTTAGCAGTGTGTCACACAGACAGCAAATATTGTCCAAAAAAAAGTAAGAAATCGTTGGGGGGTGCTTTGATTCATTTTGGGGGTGCTGAAGCACCCCCCAAAATGGGCTAAAATCGCCCCTGATTCAGTATAACTGAAACTGTTTCATGTGTCTTTATGACTGAAGTATGAAGCACTGGGAAAAGTGCAAAAACATGCATACCAACATTTAGATAATTCACTGATAAACATTTCTTTTTTGTGCAATCTGTACTGAAGCTGTTGTGTGAGATTCAGTGACTTCTTGGAGTCACTGTGTTTACCAGCAGCGCCGCTGCACAGAAGTGCTTCTCTTTCTGAAGTGTTAAAACAGTGCATTTTGGAAGTCTGGATAAGCCAAACTATATGTTTTCCTCCAGCTGTTCTAAGCTGAGATAATCACCTCTTGGCTTCAACATCTCACTTAATACAGAGACATGAATGCTTATTTTATTTGACTCTCAGGCTGAAATTGAAGACATGCATTTCCCAAAATGTCAGGCTCATCCGTAAATGTCAAAAATGTTGCAGATGCATCAACAGCAGAACACTCGCTCCTGGCTAACTACTTCAGAAGTACATTAAGCACACACACACACACACACACACGTCTGGTTTGCTATCCTCGTGGGGACATCCCATTGACATAATGCTTTCCCTAGCCCCTTACCCTAACCCTAACCATTAAAAATGAATGCCTAACCCTAACCCTTACCCTAAACCTAACCATAACCTAATTGTAACCCTGACAGTAAAACCGCATTTTGAGTGTGAAAATTGCTTTCAACCCCGAGGGGACCTGGATTTTGGTCCCCACGGTGCAGAAAGTCCCCACCAGGATAGTAAAAGTCAGATTTTGGTCCCCACCAGGATAGTACGAACCCGTACACACACACACACACACACACACACACACACACACACACACACACACACACACACACACACACACACACACACACACACATATATAGTAATGGTTGCTAGTATAATACAAATAGAATATTTTTCATATATTTAATGAAGACTATTTCCTCCCAGGAAAGAAACAGCTGGAGGCAAAGGGGGACAGACAGTAAGCACAGTAGGACAGAAACAGGGGAACAAAGGCTTTTGATTTTAGAGAGAGAGACTTTCATCAGTTTATGAGCTACAATGTGGGTGGTGATATTGACTGGTGTTTCATTACTCTTGAATGGGCTATTGATCAACCTGTTATGAAGTTTTGTGTATTTCTGTAAGACACCCTGTACACACATAGACATAACCAAGTCCACAAACATGTGGTGTTGACAACAGGCTGGCTGTCAATGGAGTGATTGATTGGTGGGCTTTTTGTCTTTCTCCATCCATCACTCAGACATGTAGAGATGCCCACACGCAAACGCACAATAAAACCGCAGTACCAAATTACTCCCGTCCCAAATTACTCCCGCCCCAACACTCTATCTCTCCCAAGTACACCTACACATTTAAAACACACACACACACACACACACACACACACACACACCTATACCCGTTTCTTGGGTTAGAGGGACAATTTCTGAAATTTTTGGCAAATTAGACTGGACATAGGGCTATGGGGACACCGGGTTCCAGAGGTGCTAGAGCTACAATATGCATATCAAAAATCATGAAAAAAATCAGCAAACCTATACACAACTTAAAATTTAAACATTTTCTTTGCTCAACTGAGATATAAAAAAGGCTATTTTTTCAGACATTCTGGTGGTTTGTAGAGACTTTTCTGTAGCTCGGTCTATAAGGACAGTCTGGTGTACAAGGTCAGTGATGTCATCATACATATACACAAAGTATAGTCTGTTCTGAAGGGACACATGGTGTGTAAAGCCAGTCTACTGTACACACACACACTGAGTAAATCTGGTTTAAAAGGACACATGGTGTGTAAAGCCAGTCTACTGTACACACACACACACACACACTCTGAGTAAATCTGGTTTAAAAGGACACATGGTGTGTAAAGCCAGTCTACTGTACACACACACACACTCTGAGTAAATCTGGTTTAAAAGGACACATGGTGTGTAAAGCCAGTTCACTATACATATACTCACACATGCACTAAGTATAACCTTCTTAGAAAAGAAGGTGTATTATAAGACTGTGACTGATACATCATTATAGTAAAATTGAATAAATTTGCTTAGGCTGCTGCCCCCGCGACCCGGCCTCGGATAAGCGGTTGAAGATGGATGGATGGATGAATAAATTAAAAAAATAATAAAAAGACTATATTTTGGTTTTTTCTGATGAGCATTACAATCTGACATACAAGCTTACATAAAACACCACAGATCATATCTGTTGTGATCTACTAACAGGTGGTCAAAGTGTCATTAAAACAACTAGAAGCATAACACAACAGTGCTTGCATCAACTAGAACAAACTATGTATTATAGAGTTTTTCATTGTCCTGAAGAAACTGGCACTGAGTGGCTGACCAATAAAACAGCACCTTTGCACACCAGGGGTGAGTCGGGCTGACACCATGACTTATACATAAGACTTATATCAACACACAACACATTTGTTGAATTACTGAACTATATTTAATATAACCAACTCAATAATCAATTCCTTAAAAGGACAGCGTTGTAACAATTATTGAAGGAAAATAAAAGTGAATCCTGGCATTAAAAGACTCAGGCTAACCACACATCAAAACAAAACACTGCCTGTGAGCACAGTGAAGTCAACTACATACTTTTTGAATGGAGAACACTAACCTTGAAATCAGGCCCAGAAAGGTAAAGGCTCAGACTGTAAAAAAGTGCATTTAGTGTTTAACATTTATTTATTTTTTTTTAAAGGCCAGTCCTCTGTTGCGCACAAAATCTCGAATGTTTTGAATAGATCTCGTCTCCAAGATAGGTTGTTCCTTTTCTTTGCACTTCAGACACTGCTGGTTGGTGACAGTGATACCGTTTTCAATAAAAGGCTTCATATGTTTCATCACCGCTCCTATCTCCTCCTCAGACCATGGTCTCTTCACACACCGCCTTGCTGAAACACGTAAACCTGTTCAATAAAACAAAACAAATTTGAAGTTTAAAAAGATCATGTGAGATGCACTTGTAGGTAGAGATGGTGTTCAAAACTGTGAAAACAAGCTGGTACTTGTCTAAACAAATTGTGTGTGATAATAAATAGACTGTAGACCTGATAAAATTTAAAGTTTGATTGTTTTCATTAACATGATAGTTCATCACACTGCTTGGTAAACACAAAATACATTCAGCTTCTTTATATGTTATATAATGTCTAACCACATGATGTTGGTGTTGACTGCACATAGTGCCTAGTGATGGACATGGCATCTGATTTGTATCATACCTTTAGTAACTGAGTCAGGGACAGGAGGTGAACCAGAAGTCACACAGGCATCATTCCCCTGGTCATCTAAAAAAATATTGCACAGTATAAATGTATGGGCTTAAAGAGGCTTTCTGCCTACCAATCAAACACCATGGGCACAGAGGGGACAGTGACAGCCAGTTCTATTATAATAACTATACACATGGCAGTGCTGCTGAACTGGATGAAGTCAACAATACCTTGGGTAATAAGTTTACTGGGAAATGATGTAGATTTTGTACAGGCCAAATCTTGCTTGGCCAAAACTGATGAAGCATCAAAATACTAGTCATAAAGCATTAGTGTCACAATAAGGAATGGAACAACTAACAATCGACCATGTAAAAATGTACTGATGGTTAGTAATATTGTTCTATACACAATCCCAGGTTATCGTAATCAGCATAGTAGTGTTAATAGTAAAGTCTGATTTCATTTTTAATGCAATGAAAAACAGAGATGCAAGTGGCATTAATGAAACAAGAGAGCATCGTTATCATACGTGATGTGCGCTGTTAAAATACGTTACTGCACATTTCACTGGATTTGTCTCTGAACAGGACTAACTCACAGATCCCAGCTCATTACATAAGATATGTTGGGCAAACTTTGAGTACAACATTGAAAATGTACCTTGAGCTGCAGTCTCGGAGAAGTGAGGCAAATCAGAAGTCACAGAAGTTAATATTTCTTCATTGTCATTGATAGATTTTTCTAGCAAAAAAAATAATAAAAATTTTATTATATATATTTATTACATACAGTGAGGAAAGTAAGTATTTGAACACCCTGCTATTTTGCGAGTTCTCCCACTTACAAATCATGGAGGGGTCTGAAATTTTCATCATAGGTACATGTCCACTGTGAGAGACGTAATCTAAAAGAAAATTCCAGAAATCACATTGTATGATTTTATAACAAGTTTTTTGTATATTTCTTTGTAAAATAAGTATTTGAACACTTGAGTCAAACTATATTAATATTGCCTTTGTTAACAATTACAGCGGCCAAACAGTTCCTGTAGTTCTTCACCAGGTTTGCACACATTGAAGAAGGTCTTTTGACCCACTCCTCCACACAGATCTTCTGTAGATCTGTCATGTTTTGGGCCAACACAGACTTTTAACTCCATCCACAGATTTTCTATTGGACAGAGGTCTGGAGACTAGTGAGGCCACTCCAGAACCTTGAAATGCCTCTTACGGAGCCACTCCTTGGTTTTCCTGGCTGAGTGCTTCAGGTCTTTGTCTTGTTGAAAGACCCAGCCAGAACCCATCTTCAATGCTCTGACTGAGGGAAGGACGTTTTGGCCCAAAATCTCACAATCCATGTCCCCGTTTATCTTCTCCTTAATACAGTGCAGTGGTCCTGTCCCCTGTGCAGAAAAACAGCCCAGAGCATGATGTTTCCACCCTCATGCTTCACTGTAGGATGGTATTATCGGGATGAGACTCATCCTTCTTCTTCCTCCAAACCCCAACAATGGAGTTTAGACCAAAAAGTTTTATTTTGGTCTCATCTGACCACAGGACTTTCTCCCATGACTCTGGATCATCCAGATGGTCCCTGGCAAACTTCAGACGGGCCTGGACATGGGTTGGCTTAAGAAGGGGAACCTTCAGTGTGATGAATGATTTTAAACCATGACGTCTCAGTGTATTACTGATAGTAGCCTTGCCAACGGTGGTCCCAGCTCTCTTCAGGTCATTGACCAGCTCGTCCCGTGTAGTTCTGGGCTGATTCTTCACCTTTCTTAGCATCACTGACACCCCACGAGCTGAGATCTTACGTGGGGCTCCAGTCCGAGGAAGACATTAGCCTCTTCCATTCAGGGGCGCCTGCAGGAGTCTTGCAGAGGGTACGCACAGTCACCTGCACACGCTCCATCGCGCACACGCACATGCGTGCACGCGCACTGTGAAGGTCTAAAGTTTTGTCTCTTGTGTCGTTGGACAGCTCTTTGGTTTTACTCATGTTGCTGCAACACTTTTGACAGATTGTGGGGTGCGCATGTGTCTTTATGAAAGCTAACGGCATCAAACAGGTGCTGCTAAATTAGAATCATGAGCAGAGTGTAGTTGGACTGTTTAAAAGCAGAATAACAGGTCTTTGAGGGTCAGAAATCTGCATGATAAGCAAGTGTTCAAATACTTATTTTAAGCAGTAATATACAAAAATATTTTAATAAAATCATACATTGTGATTTCCGGAATTTTCTTTTAGATTCTGTCTCTCACAGTGGACATGTACCAATGCTGAAAATTTCAGATCCCTCCATGATTTCTAAGTGGGAGAACTTGCAAAATAGCAAATACTTACTTTCCTCACTGTAAATGGTATTAACTACACAGCAAAGTACAAACAGAACTGCAATAACATTATCTAAATATATAAAAATTTAAATTTTAAATATTTTATCAATACAACTGCAAAGTCTATAACACAGAATACAATAATTTCAGTACCTCGCAATGTGGAAGCATCAGGGAGTTGCTGTGATCCAGTAGCCATCCCATCTATGTCATCTATAAAATTGAAAAAATGTTATTAGACCAACCATATTCACAAACACCAAGCCGATTTAACAACATATAAACCATGCATACCACCAATTTCATCCAGAGTTTTTCCTTGAATGTCCTTCACACTTCCCTTCTCCATGGCCATGAGCAACTTGGAGATCTTAGCCAGCTGAATTGTTGATTGGGGCAGTCGATAGTATTCTCTATGGACCCTGATGTCATGGCCGAGGAAATCGGCCAGCTGGTCTAGTTCATTATCTTTCAAGTTCATGACTTGGCTTATCGTGGCAATCTGTTTGCGAAGGTTAGTTGATCTGAGGTTCTGAGGATGTTCAGCTCCGCAAGCATCTGCAAACTGACCAAACTGCCCTCTGTAGTGACCATCACTACAAGGAATGGCGAAAAGGTACATATTGTTTTCAGATACCCCGCACTCTTTCCTCTTACTAACGAGGAGTGACAGGTTATCGGTCATATCAGAAGTCAGGATCACAGCCACCTTTCGTCCTTTTTTCCCCTTCAGTTCCACTCTGGCAAACTGTTGGCAAAGCCTTTTCTCAACTTCTGTAAGCCCAGAGCTGATGTCATCGTTTAGTTTGGACATGTCACGATCTTCAAAATTTTTGACAGTCATACGTGCTACTTCACCTTCCCTCCTCCTATTGAACAAAATCACTTGACAAAGGATCACCTTTGCTAGTGCTGCGTAAGTTCCTGCTGTTGGGTTATCACCTAGTTTCTCCCTAGCTGATTCCACTTGCTGACCAAGATATAACTGCAGCTTCTGAACATCTCTGGTCAGTGGAAGGCTGTCGACCTTGTTGTATTTTGCCTCACTCAGGTTTGATAAGGCTGAATGGGAAACGAATTCAGACCACTTTGTTTCATGAAGTGTGTGAAACCTCCTGATTGAATCGATCGCCTCTTGATCCTCTTCCATGAGAGCACGACACATGATAATATCACTTATTTTTCTGAGAGAATGTCCAAGCTTCAGGGCCAAACTTGGGGCTTTGAATGTGCTGGTTTCAGTATCAAAACCTGAAACTCTCTTGACAGCATTAGTAAGAATAAAGAAGTTGGCTGGTTTTATTGCCTCTTCCATATTATGGATTCTTGTTGTGTGACGCAAAGTCACAAGTAATCTCCCAAGTTCCCTTACTTTCTGTCTTATATACTCATGCTTTGATCTGTCACTTCCATGCTTATTAAAAAGAGACTGAGCCAACTGCATAATATAATGATCATTCCTTATTGCACTAGACACATCATCCTTGTGCATCTTGCCCAGTACTGAGTAGAGTTCACTTGAAATTGGCTGAGACATTGTGGATTGAGTAGATGCTATACCAAAGACTCTATCTTTCAGCTTCTCTTCAGCATTATTCTCTGGTCTTAAAGCACATCTTTTCATATGCCGAGAAACTTCTTTTCTGGATATCATACCCTTACAGTATAAGCAGTACTCGTATGTCTCAGCGCTGCTGCTGCTCTTTTTTGAGATCCTTTTCACTTTAAGACAACCTGATCCTGTGGTTTTAACAGCAGAGTTGTGCTTGAAGTTACCAAGGTTTCGTAACCTTTCAAGATGAACTTTTCTGTCCTTTGATGATTTGGGTAACTGAAGCACCTGGGCGACTTCAGCATTTTCATTTACATGCGTCTCCAGATGACGTGCAAATTTTGTTTGAGGTTTTCCACACACAAAACAAAAATTGACTGTGCTTTTGATTAATTTTGTTGACTTGGTTGGGGATTCATTTTGGCTAATATCCACAGTACTCTTTTCGCTACATGCATCTTTTGTTTTCTGCTGGCATGACTCTGAGCTGTCTGGTTCTTGGTCGGGATGAAGATCATCAGTAGTTTCAAGATCATTCAAAATGTGCTCAAAGTTGTTCTTAACATCCATGGTCTGTTCTTTTTCAGCAAAAGTAACGCATAAATCAGGCATGCTAGCAGCATGGGAGTTTTTTGATGGTCCAGGTAACTCAATAGACAACTCTGTTCCTGAGCTTTCTGAATCTGATGCAGAATTTGGGATGTATTCTTCATCAGATGAGACATCACCCTGTTCGTAAATGCAGCATAGATTAAATAACAGAAATAAACATGGGAAGGATAAATGCTAAATTGTTCACGTCACAGAGCTCGGGACGTAAACCAAAGTCTCTAGATGTCTTAAAAGTACTAAGAAATACCTCCTGATTTAAAGAAGAAAATGTGCAGCAGATATGTATTTTGTGCAAGTATTTTGATTCTGCTTGATCAATTTGCAATCTGTGATCGATTCAGTACTTTTTTGATATTTGTCCCATTTCTAATATCCAATTTATATTTTTTGAACAATGACATTAACAAAAAAAAACAAACAAAACAAAAAAACTAAGACACCAGCCCTAACCTGGTCCCAGAGCCCCTCCCACAATGACCCCCACAGATCAAAATTTGTAAAACTTTTGAGACCAGATTGTATGAAACTGTTTTTTTTGTTTGTTTTTTTTTTTTTTTTTTTTTTTACACAAAGGATTATAATACAATCTAAGTAATATTTTTACAATGTGTTTATTTCTGGCCTCTCTCACGTAACTTCTACACTCTATCCAGTCCAAAATCTCTCTGCTTTCAATTCTCTGAGACAACACTTACAAAACGGATTATCCTTATAATTTTGTGATGAAAGAAAAAGGAAGAGCAAGCAACATGTGGCAATCTTCACGAACTGCATCTACGTCAATATTAACTATATTATAATGAAGCCTGCGTAAATTCAACCTGGGAGACACACCTGCACATCGTCTCCATCATTATCATCACCTCAACTCCCTTCAGCTGCTCACTCCGGCGCAGCCAATCCGGAGCTCCCTCGCACCTACGCCTCCATTCAGCATCCGGGCATTTAAGCTCTTTCACCCATAGCTCGGCCTCTCAGCGTTTTTGCATCCCTCCACCACCCCTGCAACCCCATGCTTGCCCCCTGCCTCCATACCACCACCAGTGTCCAGACCCCGGGGGAACACCTCCTACTTCAATCAGCAATGCTTTTATCAACAGTTTTCCCGCTGGGGTCTGACCGCCAAATATTTAATGTTCAATAAAGCATGTCTAATTCTTTCTCCATATCTGAGTCTTTCCAGGTTGAATTTCACTGTACACTTACGTCGGACATATCCCAGTCTTCTGAAGATGTCTGGAGGCAGATCTTATGCCACACACAACGGCATTCTACAAATACAAAGAAACCACAGCATTAGACAACAACCGATGATTCATTAAGTTATAATTTAAAAAGTAGCGATCCCACACATCACAAATTATATTCACAAAGACCACTAAATATAAACAAGCATAAAGTGAATTTAAAACAAACGCATAATTCAGAATAAAAAGCAGATTTTGTTTTAAGTTTAAGACACATTTTAAACTTATGAATATGATATACTGCATCATCCTAATAATCAATTTTTTCCATCAGATTTGAGATATAAAACATTGTTATTTTAAAAACAGACTAATTCTCTCTCTCTCTCTATATATATATATATATATATATATATATATATATATATATATATATATATATATATATATATATATATATATATATATATATATATATATATATATATATATCTATATCTATCTATATATATCTATATATATATCTATATATATATCTATATATATCTATATCTATATCTATATCTATATCTATATCTATATCTATATCTATATCTATATCTATCTATCTCTCTCTATCTATATAGAGAGAGTTTGACCTGACCAAACTACTCATTATGGGCCATGTTTCAGAATGCATTCTTGGCTCAAAGACTTCTGGCAGAATGATCTAATGAGAAACAGAAAAGCTAAAATGTTTATCCTACATTAATTAATAAGGATTGAGATGAAAAGGACTTCTACTAAAAAGTCATTGAAAATGTGTAGAGACACCATCAAGCATTTGTATTGCAAATTGCCTGATTGATCTATTGGAATAGGTCTGGATTAATCAGACCCAGTACCTTATTGGGCTTCCTATATTGACATTGTAAGAAGTTTGCAAGTTTGATGCAATGTTTACTCAAAGGGTTTATTATCATCAAACATCATCTTCCAAGTTTGTGTGTATATGTGTAATTACAGAATGACAAACAGACTTGAGGGCAGTTTACTTCATACATGTTGATACTCTCTTAAATATAATTAAAGATTTGTGCATTTTGCTTTATCTTTATATAACAGATCAAATCAGGAACTGTGGTTTTTGCATTGTAACATCACAAATAAGCTAAATCAGCATTGTCAGTACGCATGCACGGCGCGGCCGGGTCAGAGTACACCACTACCCACGATGTAAAGGCTGAATTATACTTCTCCGTCAGATAAAGGCTTGGTTCTTTTAATACATCCATGGATATAGGCCTACGGGGAAGTGCTGTGCCAGGGTTGCCAGACGTCAGTGGCCAAACCCCGCACGAGCGTCTCCGGGCACCACAGAGGCTGATGGCTCCGGATATGAGGCTTTGAAAGTGAAAGTTTATTTGCAGCTGTCGATTCATTGTACCAACCTTCTCTCAGCTCTAAGGGATCTGGAATTGTCATCTGACAACTGTCAGTCTCGATCTCGAGCAGAGACTTATATCCAAGGTAGCATAGCCTCCCGCTCCTGCTGTTTTGTTAAAACTATAGGGGCTTTTTGTAGTGAAAACGCCCAAGCGAGGGCCACGAGTTCTTTCTTTCTCTTCCCAGCAGCACTGTATCCCCGTTTCGTACCAAATTCTTTTAAAACATTGACTTTAGGACGCTCAAAATATTCAATATCGCTATCACACGCGGCCGTGTTTACTGTTTACGATGCACGCTGGGTAGTCGTGACCCTTGACCCGGACAGGCATGCCTTGCGCACGGTGAGATGCTTATTTAGCTTATATGAGCTTGATGTTGAAAGAGTGAAACAAAGATTTAAAGTTGTAAAGTTCAACAGTCTAATCAACAAAGAGTAAGAGGGCAATATACATTATTACAGTATGCTCTCTGTTCTCTGCCACACTAAGCAGACAAACTCAAATGCATGATATGTGATAGTATCTGCCATTACACTGTGTATCATTGCAATGGTTTGAATTGATAAAACTTTGAAGTGATTTTTTTTATTCTTTACATATGAAAATGTAGACCTGACTCATGGTAACTTATGGTATAGTGAAAAAATGCATTAATTAACACAAGATAAATAATACACTTACGCTTGCATCTTAGACCGTGCCATCTGATAGCTGTCAAAGGTGAATGGCATATCCCGCATTTGTCAAGTTTC
This sequence comes from Pelmatolapia mariae, assembly GCF_036321145.2. Taxonomy (NCBI): domain Eukaryota; kingdom Metazoa; phylum Chordata; class Actinopteri; order Cichliformes; family Cichlidae; genus Pelmatolapia; species Pelmatolapia mariae. Next base: position 29,197,943 of record NC_086232.1, on the reverse strand, counting down.
ACCGATTCAAATACCAGCCTATGAATTGTACACTGGAAAAAATTAAAAACATGAAATGAAACAAAACATTTTTACCCAAATATTTTATGACGAATTAAAAATAATGTTTGACCGTTTTACATATTTTCTACTAATCCTTCTGGAGAGATGGAAATGGAGATAGGAGTTACTTTTTAGATAAAATAGTGAAGCATATCTATTCAATTCCTGAGATTTGTGAGTTAGAGAGAGGGGAATCTATTTAGATGAAGCAAAAGTAAAATACTAAGAAGCTAAAGTGACTGAGTAAAAGGTGCATGATTTAAAGACTGTACATGCAGTATAATTGTAATCAATTGATAAACATGATCTTTACAAACCACACTATTTACCAAACTACACATTGATACAATCTTTAGTAAACAGATGAATCCATGCTAACCTCATGCTCAGAGTTGTCTGCTGTAGGTCTAGATGACTGACACTCTGCTCTTAATTCTCTGTCTGTAGAAGAGAACACAAGACATGGAGGCATAGTGCTTTGCAAGACCCCAGGGTTTAACAGGTAGTGCTTACTCAAGCAGGGACTCACCTGTGAATGAGTCTGTAGAGATCACATGGTGCTCCACGTCATGGGCAATAGGCTCTGCAACACACTGTTGACCAGAAGGGATGCTTGCGATCTTTAGCTGGGTATGAAAAGTAGAACAAATATTGTAAACATCTGGCAGCTACAGTGGAAATGTATTTAATCCACTACGAGTGGTCTTTTCTAACCAGTGTCCCCTCAACCCGTGTGTTTTTCTGAGTATGCCAAACACTGGAGATGAAACAGTGAAAGACTCTGTTTGAGCTCAGATGTCAGGACAGTGTTCTCACATACCTTGAGTTTGTCTGTGTCAGACACACACACACATAGTTAAGCATTTTCTGCTTCACCTTCAGTTAAATACAGTTCTAACTCTCACCCTAACTGCAAGGAAACGGAGTGATTAACCCTTACCTAGTAAAGTAAAGCCAAAGTAAGACAATACTAAGAAGCTAAAGTGACTGTGAGTAAAAGGTGCATGTATATGTCTGACACAGAAAAACCCAAGGTTTTCAAGGACACTGTCCATCAGCCTCATAATGACATCTGAGCTCAAACTGATGCTTTCACTGTTTCACCTCCAGTGTGTGGCCACTCAGTAAAACACACTTGTTAAGGGGACACTGTGGTTAGAAAAGACCTCCTGTTCTAAATAGAGGACATTTCCACCACCGCTGCCAGATGTTTGCTAAAATACTCAAAATGGAGTTTCATGTAAACACCATAACACTTCTAACCATTGGTCAATTTTAAAACAAAGGTCAATTTCAACTCACCTCACAAGCAGAGTCATTAGGCACAGCTCTGGATGATTGTGGCACCTCTTTCGATTTGCTCTCTGTACAAGGGAACACAAGGAGATTCAGTGCTTGACTTTCGTTAAGTCAAAAAAAAACACATCTACGCATAACGCAATCAATTCACATCCCTGACTGTCACAATTCTACTCAAAATATCCATCAAGACACTATAGAATCATCAGAAATGTCCCAATACTGGCACATTTTTCATGCAGCAAACCTTCAGGCATGTCATGCATTGCCAGAAGTTAACATTTACTCAAAACTGACCACTGGTAAGTTCTTCTGAGAACGCTTGGGGTGACAACTCCCGACACTGGACACCAACTTCACCAATTAACTCTTTCAGAGAAGAAGTGCCACGCTGACCTCCAACAGAATGCACCTAAAAAGATGCAAAGATGAACAAGCATCAATTGTACAGTGTCCATCTGATCAAGAGGGACACTCTCAGTCAAACCTTAAAACACCCAAATGATGTTGAGAGGGAAATGCAATGTTAAATGATGACTACCTGTACGTACAATGATTTAAAGACTGTACATGCAGTATAATTGTAATCAATTGAAAAACATGATCTTTACAAACCACACTATTTACCAAACTACACATTGATACAATCTTTAGTAAACAGATGAATCCATGCTAACCTCATGCTCAGAGTTGTCTGCTGTAGGTCTAGATGACTGACACTCTGCTCTTAATTCTCTGTCTGTAGAAGAGAACACAAGACATGGAGGCATAGTGCTTTGCAAGACCCCAGGGTTTAACAGGTAGTGCTTACTCAAGCAGGGACTCACCTGTGAATGAGTCTGTAGAGATCACATGGTGCTCCACGTCATGGGCAATAGGCTCTGCAACACACTGTTGACCAGAAGGGATGCTTGCGATCTTTAGCTGGGTATGAAAAGTAGAACAAATATTGTAAACATCTGGCAGCTACAGTGGAAATGTATTTAATCCACTACGAGTGGTCTTTTCTAACCAGTGTCCCCTCAACCCGTGTGTTTTTCTGAGTATGCCAAACACTGGAGATGAAACAGTGAAAGACTCTGTTTGAGCTCAGATGTCAGGACAGTGTTCTCACATACCTTGAGTTTGTCTGTGTCAGACACACACACATAGTTAAGCATTTTCTGCTTCACCTTCAGTTAAATACAGTTCTAACTCTCACCCTAACTGCAAGGAAACAGAGTGATTAACCCTTACCTAGTAAAGTGAAGCCAAAGTAAGACAATACTAAGAAGCTAAAGTGACTGTGAGTAAAAGGTGCATGTATATGTCTGACACAGAAAAACCCAAGGTTTTCAAGGACACTGTCCATCAGCCTCATAATGACATCTGAGCTCAAACTGATGCTTTCACTGTTTCACCTCCAGTGTGTGGCCACTCAGTAAAACACACTTGTGGAGGGGACACAAAACAGATAAGCTTGCAATCATCACTTGGGAAAGTCATACAAATTCAAGATTTAGTTAAACCAGATTGAATACCACCAAGAGGACATTTAAATATTGTGACTAGGGCTGAAACAACTAATCGACAACTAATCGATTATTGAAATAATCGTTAGTTGCAGCCCTAATTGTGACATCTAGATATGTAGGTTTTAAACAACAATTCATAGGGGGAAAATTTTTTTTAAATGACCCACCTTTTTCCGCCAGGGCCATTCTTTCCCACCATAGTCATAAGTAATTTCACTTCCTGCCGCAATTTCCTTCAGTGCAAAAAGGCAGAGATGTGGCTTCCCTTCTGCTTCAATCAACTTCATTCTGCAATTTGGTGTCCTGTGTTCATCGTTTACTAGTCGCCCAAATGACCCATCTTCAAGTGCTCCATCAATACTGCAAATTTGGAAACATACATTAAACAAACATTTATAGTGACACGCCTATGAACTATACTATAATTTTTAAGCACCAACACAAACACAACATCCAATACAAGTTTAGTTGTTAAATGCATAGTTGATAAGTTAAAGAGGGTCCATCAGTCAAGGACGCGTTGCTTTCTGACTCAGATAAGTGTTTGCGCTCCTACTTGTGCTTAGAGCAGGGGTGCTCAATCCCAGTCCTCGAGAGCTACTGCCCTGCAGCTTTTAGATACGTCCTTGTTCCAACACACCTGAATCAAATGAATGCCTCGTTATCAGGCCTTTGCCAGACTTGATGGCATGCTGAAGAAGTAATCCAACTATTTGATTCAGCTGTGTTGGAGTAGGGATGCATCTAAAAACTGCAGGACAGTAGCTCTCAAGGACTGGGATTGGGCACCCCTGGCTTAGAGCTTAAACGTGGTTTTGTTGTACTGTTGCGCTGACCTAGTAGGTGTGGCTGTTACTCTTCTCTTCTCTTCCTCCTCTTGCCCACTACCTGCTCTGTGCTGCTGCTGCTTGCGCGTGGCCGCTGATTAGACCTTGTGCAATCTACAGCTAAGCGCAGCCTGGTGCGCACTGCTCCACCAGGTGAGTTGAATTAGAGCAATCAAGGGCGGGCGTGCCTAGTAGACCTTAAAATGCATGCAGCAGTCATTTAACCCGAGTGCGACATACTGAGAGGACAGCAAACCAAGCACAATCCACTTTCCACTGTGAGGAAGACTTTGAGTTAGACGGGCTATTGGTAAGCTCGGACTCATATTTGCTGCTTATGTTTGGGAACTATGGAAGCTCAATTGTGGAAATGTATTTATGCTTTGGGAAATAGTTACTGCATTTAAGTTTAAAAAATTATATTGATATTAAAATAAATGTTTAAGTTTGAATAAATTGTTTATGTAGATAGTGTTTCCCACACATTTGTTAATTAATACTAAAAGTAATTACCCCAAATCCTTGGTTAAATCTTAAAACTAGTGTAAATATGTTTGGTTTAATTTAAGGAAAATAATTCTTTGTAAAAAAATCCTTGGTTAAAGTCTTTATTAAAATATTTGTAAACTCTAAAATGTATACTTTAAAAATGTAATTGTTACAGAAAGTGTAAAAAATGCAAGGTAGACCACAGTTTATTTCATCTTCGTTGTTTGAAATTACTCACCTCTGATTTAAAAACTAATGAATGTAAAACTAAAACTAGGATAAATGATAGTTTAGACAAAAGTGGCTTTACTGAAGTGTATATTTTTGTTATTTCATTTGTCTTCTGTATAATGCATTTAATTTATCTGAATGATTAATGAAATGTTCTTTATTTTTTGTGTTGAAAGGTTTTTCACCTATCCATCAAGCCATCCATCTACCTACCTCACAGACAGAGAACACTTGACATGTACTATTTTGGCATTGTACATATTATACAGTAGTTTTGGACACAGTATAACAGTGCACGAGTCTCCGTGTCCACATGTGCCAAATGCGCACAGACACAGGGCCGCTCATTCAGCCCTGGCCATTTGAATTTTCTCTTATTATTTTCTCTATCTCTATATTATATTTTAAATCTTCACAGCAGCGTGAGCACACTGTCTTAGCTGTAAAATGTAGGCTTATATTATTACCCCTCTAACCCCGTACTTTACGCCCGTGAGTGTGTATTAGAGAAGGCACACACAGGCTGAATACGGGGACTGACGGGCCCTCAGCATATGTGGGAGTCCCGTACGTCCCCAGTACAGCGAGTTCCCGGGGACCACAGGGTCACCAGGAAATGAGATCCCGCTATTCCACGGGTCCGTCACTCCCCCTTCTATAGATTCTGGGGACTGACGGGGCCGGGTACTAGAGGTAAGGACTCGTTAAAGAGCAATATGAGATGTTTGCTTCAGAAATCCTGACCTTGCAATAGAAATGTAAACATTCAGTCATTTTGAACTTACCACAATGTCTTCTGCTTCCATATGAATTCAAACATGAAGACTGAACATGCGCTGTGGTACAGGTTACGTCTGTGTTCAGCTTCAGTTGCATCAATAAGCTCCCCTCTATACTCGACCACAAAGTCTCCTTGTTTGAAATTGGCTAAAGTGAAGATGCCACGACCTGAAAACACAACCATATTAGAGACACAGGCGTGGCAGCACTGCAAATAATCAATTCATTAAATATGTATATCTGTAAATTGCAAGTATGCAATGTTGTGCTTTTTTTCAATTCTACATATATAATAAAGAAAACATGTCCGACTGCAGAAAACATAAATAGCCAGGCTTGCTAATAACTAAATTATTATTAAAATACCTTTAATTTTAATTTATATTGATGTTTGTACAGGTCACCACTGGTGATGCGTAACCCCTCAGTCTAGCCTGCAGTGTGTCAAAGTCACTCACCTTTAACTGAATTAATAAATTTGATTTCTAACATTGAATTCTTGTCTCTTCTTGCAAGAATGTGATTAATGGCATCCTGAAGGGGAGTGGTTCTCCGTGACATGATTTGCTAAGGAAATTAAGATAAAAATGTAAACAACATCAAAACTTAAAGCCTTTATGCTTACAAGGGCATTAGTAAAGCCTGAATGAGAAGCACCCCCCATGTTAGCGTATTATTAGTTTAAGGTTATTTTAGTTTGGTGATGAGTGCTGGAGGGATTCTGGTTAACAGATAAATGGATGGGGGCGAGGCTGTATTTGTGCAGATTAACTTGACTGTGTTCCACCTGTGTTGATTAAGTCAAGTATCTGACATGCTCCACCCAATTTTTCTTATTTCACTAATAGCATGGATACTGAAACTGTTTCAATTGAGTTCTATGCTTTCATTACATTCACATAACAGACACAGACAAGGCTGATGTCTGAGTTGTTTTAACAGAAAGCATGCACTTGCAGATATTAAAGATACTTAAAAGTCCTAATTTAACTAAAGCCCAACTCTGACTTAGCCTAAACCTGTCTGTCAAACTAAGCTTTAGATCTCTCAGGAATAATGTGCTTCATCAACACAACTATAAGAGAGCAAAACAAAAATGTTTTTTTTTTTTTTTTTTTACAATATTTTATAAACAAATGTGTGCAGAGTGACATCAATACTGTCTCAATTTAATTTCATAAATCTAAAAAAGTTTATTTGTATTTGCCGTCGAATGTTTCCTTGGTATTTGGGCAAAGATCATCTTTTAATATCTTAATCATCTCAAAACAGAACAGGAGGAAAACGGCTCCAACTACCACAAAAAAGACAGGTGTGAGTACTACTGCTACTACAAACTGCATCTACTACAACTACTAGTTACAGAAGTAGTACTTATAGTAGTTGTAGTAGTAGCAGCCATTTTACATTAAACAAGTGATCTTGTAGTGAAAAAGGCCTTCTTTCAAACTCAGTGAAACATCACACACTTGTGTAATTTCTTACCTTGAAACAAGTGATGAGATTAGGCCAGGGTAAAAAAAAAACGATCCCGGTGCTTGGGACAGTCCGGGAATCCCCGCCCCGCGTGTTGCTGTGACCTCCGTGAACCGTTCCACGTGCTCCGGCCCGCTCCGCCGTCCTCACCTCGTCGTGGTCCGGTCCCCGCGGTGCGCTCTCCGCCGTCCGCTCGTCGTGGTCCGGTCCCCGCGGTGCGCTCTCCGCCGTCCGCTCGTCGTGGTCCGGTCCCCGCGGTGCGCTCTCCGCCGTATGCTTTCCGCCGTATGCTTTCCGCCGTATGCTTTCCACCGTACCTCGTCGTCGTTCCCTCACCTGCCGCCTCACCACGGCTGTGCCTACTCTGAAGCACTGTGTCTGTCAGAACGTCCGTCTTTTAAAAGTTTTATAATTACCTTCTTACCTTTTCTCCAAAGCGTGTCAAAACTCTGCCAAAATTGAAGGATGAATAAGAAGCGCCCAATCAGTCAGTCTAAATCATTGATGTAAATATCCACGGTCCAAATGGGTAATGCTAAAATGCGCATGCGCAGCTTCCAATTTCGCGCCATGTGTATAATGTCCCGCGCTCGTGTATAATTTCCCGCGCTTGTGTGTGCGGCATGCGGGGACAATTCCAACCGACAGGGGGCAGTGGCGGACACACAAATATACAACATATGTCAAGTTTTTGGTTTACAAAGACTTTTGAGAAAAACACTTTTTGGGTATTACAACATGCCCACAAACTATTTTAAAAGGTCAATTTTATGAGGACAGCAAAATGTCCTCCTATAACAGAGGGTCCTCATTGCTCTTTGATTTGTCTTGAAAATTGTCCTCCTAAAACGAAAAACAAACACACACACACACACACACACACACACACACACACACACACACACACACACACACACACGACTGCGCCAACATACAAAACCTTCAGTGTCTCTCATCTGCAGCCTCCCATCACAATGCTATCTCTGCTCATTATGTCCCTTTGTGTCCCTGCCCTCCAGCCAAGAGCCACAGGGGCAGAGCTCCTATTGTTCCAGAGCCTGCCTATCAAGCCGCAGTGCAGGCTTTTCAAGATGAATATTACCATAACACTAAACCTGTTGGCATCTCAGGCACAAAATAAAGGAAATACCAAAGGTGAGCTGAGCAAAGACCACAATACAGCTCCACATAATGGCGTCTTGACATTTCCAGAGTGACAGGTAATAAAAAGCTAATAGCTTTCTTTATCAGTGTGCGTGTATATGCGTGTTTGTGTTTATAGATGTTGTTTTTTGGAGTGTGGGCATACAGAAAAGCATGAGGACACGTTTATGGTTAAACAGCTGTTTTATACAGGCTTGTCATTTTCAAATTTACATGATGCCTGCTGCTTCTGCAATGGAAGAGACGAGACCCGACCAGTGACTTCCCAGCCGTAGCTTATAGGAGGAACATCGAGGACTGACTGTTTTGTCAGGCTTGGTATTTCTCCACGTGCTGAGGCAATATAGGTCTCTTTAATAAGTGTTACATGCTCCATTTTTGAGGATGAACCTTTTTTTGGTCACTACAAAATCAAAAACGCAAGATGATTTTTTTTGAGGGTTTAGTTTTTCTGCTGTAACCTACTGTGACCTACATTTATGTATAACTAAAAAGCACTGTTAAGAAAAGCGATAAGATATACTTTTAGATTAGATGCACTTTATTTAACACAGATTTGAGAAAGTCTTTGAAATAGCTGTATTACTGGCTAACAAATGCAGTGTGAAACATTATCTAACTGTGCAGAGGACATTATGATCAGAACCTTAGAAGCTGTTAATGCTAATAGGCTCTGTTCGACTCTTTGGTTTAAGTGCTATATTTGGGTTTGGAAATGTGAAGAGGAGGGATATACTGGATTTACTGGGCAAAATATATTGAATGTGGATCTACCAGGCAGGAGGAAAAGAGGAAGACCACAGAGAAGATTCATGGATGTAGTGAAGGAGGACATGCAGAGGGTTGGTGTGACAGAAGAGGATACGAGGGATAGGGTGGGATGAAGGCAGATGTTCTGCTGTGGTTACCCCTAAAGGGAGCTGGAGGAGAAGAAGAATAGAATAGAATAGAATAGAATAGAATAGAATAATCCTTTAATTGTCCCACAAGGGGAAATTTGGTTGTATCAGCAGCAAAAACACACATATACAAGAAGAAGAAGAAGAAGAAGATCATGTGCCCAAAAGAGTGCGGTATGAGGTCCCACAGTCTAAAGCTAACAGTATATTTGTTAGGTTCACTGGTGATGCTGCACTGGCCTCAGGTGTAGATGTGAGTATGAATGGTTTGTGTCTCTCTGAATTAGCTCAGTGATAGACTGGTGACCTTTCCGGGATGTATCCCACATCTTGCCAAATGTCAGGGGAAAGACTCTAGCATTTCCACAACCATGAATTGGATAAGTGATTCCAAAAATATTTAGATGAAAATTCAAGCCATTGAAAAAAAAATTGCTATATTGCCCAAAGGGTTCCCATGATTTTTTTTTGCTTGCTTCCTTGAATTTAAGCCAAAGGCTGTACTTCAGGTACATTATGTCAGTTTCATATCAAATGAATTGTGGTGGAGTACAGAGGCAATATTCTGAAAACTGCCACCGTCCAAATTTTTCTTCACTAACTGTATGCCTGTCTGCATAGATGCCAGTAAGTGTTTTAAAATATTCATCAGCCTATTCCCCTCAATGCAAATTTGATCCACAGCACCAGATTATACACAGAAGCTTTAGCCAACTCTTCATTTGCAGAAGCTAACACACACACACACACACACACACACACACACACACACACACACACACACACACACACACACACACACACACACACACACACACACACACACACACACACACACACACACCACAGCAGTGGTCACCCTGAAAACTCAAAGTCCCTTTTAGCTTTCAGCTTTGGATAAGGGTGTTTGATTGTGCTTCGCTCTGTCTCTGGCTTGACTCGCTCACTCTCGGTCTCTGACTCCCATCTGTCCGTCTGTCTTCACGGTGCCACTTCATTGTTAATCGGCCCCACTTACTGAGAGTGCTCGTGAAAAGTCTGCTGGCTGTTAGTATTCAGCTCTAGCTATGGCTTTGCCCATAAAGACTGGATAAAGGGACCTTTGCAGACCTGTCCTAAAAGACGGTATTTCTGTGATGAGGTATGCAAACAAAAAGTGTGTACAGACACATGGAAACAATACAAATGAACCACAATAGATAACTGCTCTGGTATCCACTACAAGCACGTGTTTTGGGTAAATCCTTTGATTTTATATCAGCTAAAACATCTGAGTCTTGATTTATCCTTAATGGTGTATTTTCTATTTTTCAGGACATGTATTACTTGTACTATGCTAATTTTACTTCCTAGAATTATTTTTACTTTACAACAAAAGTTGCTGCAGAATTTTTAATCTCCATTTTTTCCACACTACATACGCTTTTGTGATCATCCCTGACCTTGAATCATATGCACAGGAGATGCAGCGTGGACATATGCAAAAACATATGGAAGCAGAGATGCATAAAAGTAAACCAATGTACACAGATGCAAAAGAACCCGGGCATGGATACAGATGGACACCCACAAAGTTTCTCCCTGTGTGTCAGCACGTGCACAAACTGTGTGCACAGAGGCTCAGAAGTACAAAGGCACTCACAAGGGCATAGCATAACAATCCTCTTAAGTCTCCCCCTGTTGCCCTGAGCTTTGATCAGTATCCTCCACACTCGGCGACCGCCACACACAGACAGTCTGCGAGCATCTCTCTCTCTCTCTCTCTCCAGGCAAAATGATTGCACTGGAGGTCACACTCTCAAAATTTAAGACGCTGCGGATGGATGATAGTAAAATTATGCACTCTTGCTTGTTGGTCAAAGTCACCAGATACATACATTTCCATATTCATGCCAGTTATTTCCAGTTAAAAAGGTCATCTTCTCAGCAGCTATTTGCATAGCAGAGGGGTGCACAGGGAGGTGAGCCATAGATGAGTCACAGGAACCATGCCAGGGATGCTTCAGATGTGTTAAATTTTCACTGTCTTCAAATGCAAGCTGCCAGTTTTGTGACATATTTAATTAGCAAATTGTCGAAACAGATGGTACCTTAAAAATTCACATTACAATTGTGCCTATGATAGCTTTAATAATTATATTATTTTATGTGCTAAAGTGTTTCCATGCATTTTTTGTTTTCAGATAAAAACAAAGAAACAAACCTCAAATGGTATATACATTAAATATTACAGAGTACTTGCTTTTTGTTGTCTCCAGTACAAAACACTATGTGGGGATATTATCCCTTACAGTGCTAAATTGCTTTGAAGTGCTACTGATTGATCAACATTTATCACATTTCTGTTATAAGATAATTAAAGCCCGGTATTAGCTTATTTATTAAAACTTATTTGTCAAATATTTGAGGACAGTGGTACTTTGATTCTATTGTGGTATCTATATATTTGGAAAAAAGTATTCTGATTTGGTTGGGCATCTGTTTGTTTGTTGGACTGTTTTATGTATTGAATGTTGGAAAGATGTAGGCTAAAATAATCATTACCCACTAAAAAAAAAAAAAAGTAGACGGGAGATAAACAGAGAACCACTGGACTGAATTAAAGAAGCTTCCCATGTTGACCTTACCTCAAATTTTTCAAACAAGGACTGCAAAACCCATCTTCTGCCCACTTACATAGAAGATATCAAGCATAACAGGAAAAATATCTCTTTGTTTTCACCCATAGTACGATTTAAATTGTTTGCTTGTTTAGTCTCTTTTAAGCCCCCACACTTTAACTTCTTCTTGGCTTATTTGAATGACTTTAGTGATTAAATCAGAATAAAGGACATGTTAATCATTATAATCCTCTATCAAGATACAGTGCTGTTTGATCAATAATTACATTAATTACCCTAATTAGCAGTGGAAAACACTGTAAGTTCAAATTCAACTAATTACAAGTATTTACTGACAAAAAGTAGCACAGCTTAATTCGAACGATTCCTTTGAGAGCTCGTAAATTTACATGTTGAATATTCTTTCCCGTGCTATAGCCACAGTACAGAAAACAGTGGATGGAGATCACTGCACAGTCAGAATTATTGCAACTGTGCAACTTGCAGTCTTGTTGACTTTGAAATTATTGCTTCGAGGATTGCTTTGGTGCATCAAAATGGCAATTAAGTCAGACAGCTATCAATTTACCAGTAGTTTGCAATTTGAATTGGCTAAAGTTGGTAATAACATGTGATGTGTTTGTCATAAAGGTGCAATTAACTGTGATAAATCAGCCAAAACCACAACTCCATTGCCATCGGCTTACACAAAAATTCACAGGAAACGGAGATTAGAAAGTCGTTAATCTGGTTATATTCCTATTTAAAGTCAAGCTTGTCAAGTGGTCATATCATTTTTCAGTTAAATCAACATTCTGCAGCAACTACATCAGTATTTGTGTGGGAATTTCTGAATTTCTCTTTGGAATCTGACATTCTTGTTGGACTCCAGAGTCCAGTCTCCTATTTCAGAATCCAACAAGACATGAGTCAGAGACATGAGACGTGTCACAGTCTCAGTGGCACAGACCAGCTGAGATCGACTGCAACATGTTGTCAGTTTGTCTGTGTAAATGCATAAATTATTTGCAGACCATTGTAAATGTCACTTAAATTGATTGCAGGCAGTCTGAGTATGGATTGCAATTGTTTGGAGACAGGTTTTCTTTCATCAGGCGACTTGTGCTTTCAAAAAAGTAAAATAGAGTCATTGAACTGGACCATTCAGCTGTGTAGTGTTGTTGCTGACTATTTATATCGAGTATTTAATGCAGTTTTCTATCAGGTAATATGACTTGTTGTGCAGCTAAATAAGGACAAGAAGTCAGTGGTTCAATTTTAGTGAATTAAATGGTATATGCAGATGGGTTAAATTAGGATATAACAATACAGAATAGTAACTTACACATTACACTGTACATTTAGTGAGTAATTAAATCTGATAGTCAGATTTATATATTTATTATTGTTTGTTGCACCCTGGTATTTCTTCCTGCACACTGCATCCAGTACATGCTCAGTAATAAGACAGTAATGTCATCCCATGGTGTGGATTACACCAACACCAGATCCTTTTCTCATCCCTGTGGTACTTCAACCTCCAGCACAACAGAAGGGGAGCATATATGGAGTAACTTTTTTAAGTGGCAGGTAATTATAAATGCAAAGTTCAAAGCAGCTCAACAAATTTCAATGCGAAGTTGTTGTTTTTTTGTTTTGTTTTTTAAATGTTTGCAACTCAAATGTGTTTGCAAGCTAATTGCAGTTACTGCATTTTCCAGGTTAAAAAAAAAGTTTTAGTGCAACACTAAAAATGGAAAAACGCGTAAGAGCAGACGGGAGAAAAAGATGATCGATCATTTTCAACGGTAAAAACCGCTCAGGAAGTGCAAACTGATAACTGGAAATTTAAATCTTACACGTATTAAATCATGCTAGATTTGTAAAAATCTGATTATATGTGTGAAACAAACTGAAGTACACTAATTTTGTCTTATTCAAAGGCTGACTGAAAATAGTGCACTGTGTTGTGGAGTATTGTGTAAAATGAACTGGTTAGTTTCCAGTATGTTGGTGAAGTTTACTGCAATGCTCTATACTGGACTCATCCATAGCAGCCTGTAGTGTTCATGGTCAGTGTTAGGTTAAAGGTTAAAGTAGCAGGCAATTTAAATGTAAGCTGTTGATGCCATTTAGATTTACTCAACAAATTCTACTTTTTATACTAACTTTAAAATGTCGAGGACTTGGATAGGAGCTGCCATAGCTTATGTAAAATCTGCTTATCTTTTAAATTCAGTTGGCTAGATCCACAAATACAGCTGAATTTCAGAGCAACAGAAGCACAGGTCATACAGAAGCACAGAGTATACACAAAGAAAAATCTACTGGGGTCAGATTACAAATTATTGTGTGACTTATTTCTAAGTGATTTAATAGTTGGCTCAGTTGCCAAATCCCACTTTAAGTCCTGTATATGGCCACTGTGAACCCATATCTTACATTAATGCTTCTTGCACTGACCAGCAACTATAACTTAGTAATCCACATACTCACATTTTTGTCTAAATATGGTCACATATGATTCCCAGAAATCCAAGAGTCAGGCTGGAGGGTTTCTAATGATAACAAATATTCTCATCCAGTCTTACATTTGCAGTATTACTTGTGCTCCCTTGACTAAGATGTTACACTGCCAGCCCTGAAAACTACTTACTGCATGAGGTTCTCACAGCCAGGTTTGAAATGTACACCCCATTTCATCACTATAGTCATTATCCAAACTGAATACTCAGCCTGCCAGCCAAAACTCCAGTCTGCGCTCAATTAGCCGGGCACTGCCAGCTCGTCCAGATGGCCTCGGCCTGGCTCAGCCACCATGTGGCCAGCTTGGACTCACTGAGACAGAAGGGATCATTTCACCATTCCTCTCTGCATCCATGCATGGCAAACACAAACACACACATGCAAATACGCTTCAAAAACAGACATATGAGAGCACAATGTGATGAAGACAAATGGCAACAGGGTCATTTTTGTTTAGAATGACAAATAAGAGTACTTACTAACCATAAACTTGCCTACAGTTTATATTGTGTTACATATCCCTGTATGAAAAAGCTCATTGTATATATTATTTTTTATATATCTCAAACTGTGATTTACACATTTTCTCATAGCTATATTTTTAAAGCTGTGATTATTTTTGATATGATGATTTACATTTATAAATTAAATAAAAACTAGGATTCAAAATTGAGTTTTTGTATAAAGGTTTGAAAAGCTTAACATCATCAGTTAGCTGTAATATAGCTAAACTTTTTCATAGTTTGGAGATGCACTTAGATGTGTTTGCTGTGACTTGCAGCCAAGAAGCTATTCCTCCGGGGGTATGTGGTGCTGCAGAAACACAGCAGCAGGTGCTTGAGACTGATCAGTAAAAATTTCAAATATTTGGATTCAGCAAAAGGCAGAAGGACTGGAGAGAGCTACAAAGATGAATATCTGAAGGCTACAGCAAACAGTGGTAAAGGTTGCTTGCAGGTTTTGGCTGCATTTCACTAAACCAAGTTGGGGATTTAGACTGAATCAGTAGTCTCCTCAATGCTGAGAAGTACAGGTAGATTCCTATCCATCATGCACTACCTTTGGGGAGACATCTGGCTGGCCTCATATTAATTTTGACTGTCACAGGAAACATATAACCATAGTCATAAAGAATTATCTTCAGTCACAAGAAGAATAATGAGTCCAGTAACAGATGGTATGCTCCTCACAGAACCCTGATCTTAGCGTCAGCCTGGGATTGCACAGACAAAAGCAAGTGATACAGCATAAATCCAAATAAAAACTGTGTTCTCCAAGACTGGAACAATCTAATCACCAAGTGCTTTGAAAATCTCTACTAGTGGATTTATTTGCAGTTTTATAGAAAACAGCATATAAAAAATATTTAAAGGGCTGTTTTTTGGATTTTGTACAATGTTAGCTGATAAATATAACCTTTATTTTAGCATCCTTGTTAACTAAAAATTATTCAGAGCTTATTATTTTACATATTTAATATATTCACTTTTAGACAATTAAAATAGGGTGACACAGGGACAAAGAACAGAGCTGGTGAACAGTCATGAAACCTGCAGCTATGCTTTTCTTTCTTTAGTACACGGAGCAATTACTCAGGCATTGTTAGGATGGCCCGTGGCGGCTGGATTAAAATAAGAGACTCGAGGCAGAGATGAGGACCTACCAGGTGTTTATTCATCAACATTAAACAAATGCAAAACATAACACAAAATGAAACAATGTAGCCCAGTGGTGGGAGATACTTCCAGCAAAAGCCTCTAATGTTAACTGGCAGCCTTTTATGGACTGCTGCTAATGGACCCTCAAGCCGTGCCATTACCTGGGGTACACGCTAAGCTTAACTAATAAACTAAATACACAGCTTATCTGATCATATTTATCAACATCCAATCAATACTATAGAAATAATGACAACTATTAAATTAAATATTTACCCACTTGGCCTACAGCAACACTAATATGGATATCTAATCCCCTCTTCAATTACTTGGTGCTGCCTGGAACCTTTAAATTGGACTCAGGAAACCTGGGGACTCTTTTGGCTGGGACACCCTTGGGAGTAAAAACTCAGGTAACAATCTTGTAGTCAAAATATTCACTTTTGGTATAAATTAGTTCTCCTACCCAATAGGGTACACATCAGGTAGATATTAAATATTTTCCCATCAGATTAACCAGAAATCAAAGGCAGACCAGTACGAACTAGTAGTCTACCAACAAGGAAGACCTACAAACCAAATAATCAATAAAGAATTTCAAACTTGTTTGTGTGATGAATGAAGACACTATTTTCCAGTCCGAGCGCCATACAATGAGATTTCCTAAGGCCAAATTAAAGTGGACAAACACAATTACAAAACTATCACACAGGTCTTGAATATAACTGTAGAGATAATTCCTTCTACTTGTACTTCATGGTCCAGCAGTAAAACATGTGAAGTGAATGGGACCATAAGGAGATTCTTATATGTGCTGTGTGTGCATGTGTGCGAGTGTCTTAATGGCCACAAATCTAATTAGGATTCATGCAGTTAATGGGCTGAGGCTTGATAGTTGGTGATTGCCTGGGTCTAATGTGTAGCAGACTCAGGGGGAACATCTGCACTCATGTCTACACATACTTCACTTTTTTTGTCACATCTCCATTCTTGTTTCATTTTTTTCCTCTCACACTTTTGTTTTCCTGTGTTTAGTTTTTCTTTACTCTCCAAACCACCAAAACATTCACTCTTCTTTCCCCTCTCTCTTATACAAACTCACATGCGAATAACAGTTGTAAGAAGAAGTAAGGTCATTTTTAAAGTTACAACGCTTTGTCTACATTATTCCTGCAATGAATGAACTGCAAGAGAGGGCGATACATAAATTTGCCCAGATAATTATCTCTAACTCTAAAATGTCCTTGGAAATTATTTACCTTTATTATAATCATGTATAAGGCTACAGAACCTTATAATACTTTGTATTACAGATAGTATAAGGACAACTCACTAGTAAATGCTTGTTATTCCTCAGGCACAGATTAGTGCAAAGGCCTGTGGATGGCAGCCTGTCATTGGAGGTCTGAGAGTCCTTCAGTGTGTTGAGTTGACCAGCCTTGACAGAATGGCCTGATTATCAGTCCACCTCTGTTCATAAAGCCTGGTGGGCTACATGCATTTAAGTCTACTCATGCAACGCCATTGCCAAGCAAAGCCCCCGCCCCCACAAAATGCTAAAGCTTTCCAATTGGCCGCCAGAATTTGATATTAAAGATCTGAATTTGCTTATGAATACATTAAAAATTAAATAAAAACTGGGTTTAGGGAGAGTTAACATCATGCACGTGAGTGACAAGTGACCTCTGAGAAGTGCAAAAGCTCAGAGGCGATGGAAACTTGTGATCAAGATAACTGTGGATAAGGGAGGATTTAATGGATTACCAGAGTAAATAATGCAGCAGGGAAGTTGCAGTGAGGAGGACAAATAGCTTGTTAGCAGAAGGCAGAGAAGGGGTTGTAACATCAACATGAAAGTATTCAAGGACAATCTGAAGCAGTGGAGGGAAATCAATGTCGGAATCACTATAAAAAATATTTAGGATACTTAAAAGTGTAGTGTGTAATAGATTATCAGTAGACATCAGTAGATTGCAGCCAACTTAAATGCATAAACCTAGCTATGGTGGCCTCTGTAGGACAAATAACTACGACTGCCATTCATCTGTGGTAAGTGTAGTCTGCTGTTTATGCAACCTGTGTGTCCACTTAGATCAAGCTGTAAAACTTTGTGAAAGGAGTCCAATATAAGTCGATGAATCAGTGAAGCTAACTTGTTTGCGATGACTGTGATACTGGCGGAGCGGCAATGTACACTGTATTCAATAAGCCACATTCACAGCATTCTTGTTTTCTATTAAATAAGCTCAAAAAATGACTTACTGTACCTTCAACTTCAAATGATTTGGACTAAGAAATTAGAGCAAGACATCAATGGAAGTGGGAAAACTAGATTAAAAACTCAAGTCTCATTTGGTTTCTACTCACAATCTCCACCAGTGGAACACACACACACACACACACACACACACACACACACACACACACACACACACACACACACACACACACACACACACACACACACACACACACACACACACCTCTGTTTCTTTCCTCATGACCCTGTCTGCTGTGCCAATGTGTTGCTGTTCTAATTAAAGGCGAATTTCCATTGGGGCAAGGCAACTGAGTTCATAACACCATCTGAGTGACAACAGAACTCAGATGGTGTTGTAACACCATCAGTATGCGATGCAAAATGGCACTGCTGTCCCCAGCAGAAACAAACATCAAAATTTATTTTAGAAATAATAAAATTCCTGTGGCTGATTGGGGTTTAGATATGAAAAGTTTGTATATTTTTTTGAGTTTCGCATGTTTTTGCATCTCTTCATTCTCATTAACATGTTTGTTCTCTAGCAGATTTAACACATCAGTAAACGTTAAGGAAAGACAAGATGCTGCTACATATTGCAAAAGGGGTGGAGGGTGATTCCAGAAACGACAGCACAAAAAAGTTTCGTTAACAAGGTAAATCACATAGAGAACTTGAAACATGCGGGCCTGTCATCAAAATGAGTTAATAACAAACTGGCAGTGAATGAATGTCAGCGTGAGGCTTAAATCACTCTGTCTTGATTGCCTGCAATTGGCTCCAGGTGTGCAGGAGCTGGAGGAGGTTGCCCTGCCCAGGGGCGGATCCCAGGTAGGTTCAGGAGCCTCATGGAAATTCCAGCCACCCACCGCGGACCATGACATGCTCAAGAAAATAGAAAATACCAGTTCTCTGGGTTAAAGTGCCTTTTTGGTGCCAGAGGTTAGAAAGGAATGCTCAGCCTGCTTTGACTTAATAGGAAGGCAAGAGTAACTAAAAAACAAACTACAAAACCCCCCCAAAACAAAACACACCCATTATGCAGAAGGGTATCTCAGAAAGCATGACACATTGAACCTTGAACCTGGAGTAAAGCAGCAGAACAAGAGTGCCAATCCCATCAGATAAGAACAGGAAACTGCGGCTACAGTTCACATAAGCTCACTAAAACTGGCCAATAGAATATTTGGAAAACATTACCTGGTCTGATGAGGCTCAATTTCTCCTGCAATATTCAGATGATAGGGTCAAAAACAGCATGAAAGCATATCTTCATTCTCCCTTATATCAGGCTGCAGGTGGTGTAATGATGTGGAGAATATTTTCTTGGTATGAGCACCGCAGCCCACCTGAGCATTGCTTCTGACTATGTCCATCCCTTTATGACTACAGTTACCCATCTTCTGATGGCTGTTTCCAACAGGACAATGTCCATGTCACAAAGACCCCCCCACCTTATATAAGCGAGCGGAGCTATTTCTCTCTCTCTCGCTCTCTCTCTCTCTCTGTCTCTCTCTCTCTCTCTCTCACACACACACACACACACACACACACACACACACACACACACACACACACACACATGTCTGGTTTGCTATCCTCGTGGGGACATCCCATTGACATAATGCTTTCCCTAGCCCCTTACCCTAACCCTAACCATTAAAAATGAATGCCTAACCCTGACCCTTACCCTAAACCTAACCATAACCTAATTGTAACCCTGACAGTAAAACCGCATTTTGAGTGTGAAAATTGCTTTCAACCCCGAGGGGACCTGGATTTTGGTCCCCACGGTGCAGAAAGTCCCCACCAGGATAGTAAAAGTCAGATTTTGGTCCCCACCAGGATAGTACGAACCCGTACACACACACACACACACACACACACACACACACACACACACACAGCTGTAGTACAGTCCAGGGTTAAATGCTTTGCTTGAGGACACTTTGACATCTGGGCAGGAGGAGTTGAGGGTGAACCACCAGGGCTGCAATTAACTGATGACCTGCTGTATCTGCTCCTCTAGCAGCTGTATAATAATATCTTTAAAGATGCAGGAGAAAACACCATTAAACAGCACATTTACTCTTTTACTCTTTTTTAAGCGAGTACTTGCGCCAGTTTATTGCCTTTAACAAAAACGGTGACTATGTTAGCAAAAAGCAAATACTGGGAGTGAGGCTTTTGGAGTGCAGTAAGCAACAACAACAACAAAAAAATTGGTCCCACCACAAGAAGATGATGAATGACCCAAAGCACAAAGAGTGCCATGATGGGAAACTGGTGCACTGATGTATAATAAAGTCCCTCTCAGTACTTTGGAACAGTATGTTGGGACATCAACATGAGTGAACACTTTATTTCTAAGTAGCCCCAAACATGTCTGTTCTACTCACATCATGAAAAATGTACACTGGAGCAACATGACATATACTTTATATTCTCACAGACTGATCAGTCTGCTTTAGATGTGATGGCCTGCTAACAAGGTAACACGTACTGTGCTGCTTGTTACACGCTTCACGGCTTGCTCTACAGAACAGACCAACCGTGCTCGCTCTCAGTCTGTCCATTATCTCTTTGTCCCATCTGTGTCACTAGCTGTCTTTCCACCAGCCCCTTTCTAAATGAATCCCTCTAAGACCCCTATTGTTGTTGATATGGCTGCGCGACAGTTTATGGTGTGGGACTGTAGTCATTTATAGCACTCCGGCTGTGCGTCACCAAAACTGGGACATGTTTCAGAGAGATTAAGCTGGGGGGGGAGAAAAGGAAAACGTAAAGGAGAATAGCTAGAGAAGAAGAGTGCCACCAAGGATCCTAGCAGTCTACCTGCCGCTGACAAGATTTATTTTGTGAAGGAATGATAATAAAATTACAATACAGGGAGAAAAAGACTCTGCGGCACAATTTGACAACCCCTTACTGAAAAGAGGGAAATTGTACCAAGAGACAGAACAGCTGTAAATAAAACTTAGATCAAATACTGAACACGGCTACGAGTCACAGCTTTTTCAATTTTTTTATATCGTGAAAGGTATCTGTAGAATTTTCTTAGAAAAGTTAAAACTTTGAAAGTGTACAGTTTTCTTTTTCTCTTGCATATGTCCTTGAATTCCAGTAAACATTCTGAATGCATGTATTTCCTCATGAAGCTTTGGCAAAGCTGTTTTTTCCCCCACTGGCTATACAAATATAACCTTGAGGGTTCGACTATGAACCCTGTTTTGTGGGAAGTTTCTCTGACTTATTATGACTGTGGATGCATTAAGTGTTTATCTACCTAGATAATAAAAGCATTACATGTTTACTCACATTTTTCAAGTATTTGAGCATAAAATAGAAGTACACCACTCTCCCAGTGGTAAAAATAAGGTAGTAATCAGGTTAATTTGCCTGTGCCCCCATCTTTCATTTCTGCCTGACGCTCACTTTCCTAGGAGAAGAGTAGTAGTATTATGTGGGTACTTAATTGTGTTAATAATTTGCGTTACGCCACTTCTATGGGAACCCTAGTGTGCAGAACATCGTTAAGTCTCAGTCTCCGCAGAATGACAAGTCCTTGATGCCTACCATGTGTGAGCACAGCCTTGAAGTTGTGTTTACAGAGCACAGCGAAAATAAAAGACTTTCCTTCGCTAAGAGTTCCTAGTGTTGACAGTGGGCCACCTCGATTCAACATCAAAGCAGCCCTGTCAAGACATTTTGCAAAGTGCTCTTCCAGCCCTGAGTCAGCATATGTTCTGTTAGATGTGTTTACTCTTGAGCTTCTGCATACTGGATAAAATGTAGTATTATTATGTGGAAATAATACACCTGCACCTACACCAGCATCCAGGAATGGCACCTAAATATGGGTGTGCACGCTACTGCGCATTACACATGCATGAGAATACGCTTTGACTTATAAACATACGAAAACCTCAGCTGACACAGTTTTGAATGCTGCTGGGCTTTTAAATAAAGTACAAAGGTTCAGAGGTGACACTGGTAAATGGAAAGGAAAAGAAATTCACTGCATTTGTTCTGGAAGACAAATATAATTCTGCAGAAAAGTAGAGCAGTGTGACCCAGTTTCAAGGATGACAGAGTTAGTTTACAGTATTTCTTTTTTATATTCTTAAGGCATATAAGAAGCTAGATAAGGCCTAACCTCAAAGGTCGAGTGGTTTGTTTATAAAACATGCACAGGAATGCCACAGCTTATGTGCACACAAAATGCTGAAGTTATAATTGCGCGCACACACTTCTTAATATAATTTCCTTTTATAAAGCACACTTAATGCAGGTGTATTTCAAGAAGCACAGACCATATCAAGTATGAGTGATATGGGCAGGAACACAATCAAACATGCGGTACAAGCTGTTTTAAACCACATTAGCTGAACAGTAGCATTAGAATAATTTGCCATCAGACATAAAATCTCAGCACCTCTGTCTCCATTTCATAGAGAATTCAACATTTTTACACATTTTGAATTTTAGTCCCTTCAGTGTCCACTCCATCAGCTGTTATCAGACCCAAACACCAGTTTCTGAATCTCTGCCTTTTTAGGCTGTATTTCTAAACAGCTAAGAAGGTAACCTTGCTTATTTCTAGAGCAAGACTGATTGCTAGAGCAATTGTTGCTGTGAGCTATATTAACCTAAACTACGAACTAATCTTTAACTGATATGACCCTAAATTTTACTAAACAGCTTAAAACGAAATCAAAAGAAACAATATAATGTAGCTAAAGGCATGTCTTCAAGTTGTGTGCCAAAGTTAAAAATCTAGTCGATTAATTTCCAAATTTGAATTCCATTCGTGACTTTAAAATGGAAACACCACCCATCACTACCTGACAAGCAGAGCATGAAGACCACCATTGAAAATAAGTTCCTCTTAGGTCGCCTAATGGCGATATGGCAACTGGCAAAGTGATAACGACTTTATAACGACTTTATAATGGGCTGAGTGAAACCACAGCGGAGGCTTTGAAATAATACCACACCACTCCAAACTGGAATATTTACAGATAAAACATACATATTAATTATAGTTTGGCATGAAAAGAAATAAACTGCTTGACAAGAATCACAAGAAAAAAAAGAAAAATTCCCAACCTTGCCATTGATGGTGCTAAAACATTTCGACAAATGGGTCAGTGTTTCCACGTTCTTACAGTAAATTTGTTGTTTTAAATCCAGCCCTACACACATACAGCCATACACACTGGGAAGTGTGTCTATTCAATGGCTATAAATGAAGCCCCAGGAGACCTCAAATGGGTGATGCAATTCCTTTTAAGAAGGAATACACTAGAAGGCGAAGGGTGTCAAGAATAGATGAAGGCTGAAGCATCAAGCTGAACCTGGAGACCTGGACCTGGAGAGCAGCATGAATAGCACCAAGCAGCGGCTGGAAGAGCACCAGGAGCTGATGGCTCAGTATTAGAAGAAGCAGAAAAAGCCTCTTCTTCTCTCGTTCTCTCCCCCTCCCTCTCCTGTTGCTACTTCAGTCATGAAACTGATCAATGATCAGCTGATTGGCTTTTCTGTCGCGAGTCCCATCTCTCGTTTGTTTATCGCCCACTTTGCACCAGAAAGAGGAAACCAGTGGATAAACAACAGCAGCACGTTTAAGCTTGATCAGCTGTTGTTAGAATTTAATTAATATTACTTTCTAGTATCAGCTGATGTTTGCTGGAACCACAGCTGTAAAGCTGCTGGTCATGATATCGGTTTGGATATGTGGTGAGAGAGAAACATGAATTTGAAACCTCACTGAGTAATCAGAGCTGAACAGGTGATGGAGAAACAGGTTTACCTTTTTAGGTGACATGAATGAGTTGAAGGGAAGTCATGAACTGTTTCTGAGAGACAAATAACACCAGGATCTTTTTGTATGTAGCTGACGGCTGGTAACTGTGCAGGGGCGGGTCTAGCAAGGTTTTGCCAGGGGGCCAGGTAGGGCATTAACAGGGAAAGGGGGCACAAAGAAATACTTTTCTTTCTTATTCTCATTAAAGTTACATGTTTACATGTGCATTAAATTAAAGTTGATTATGTCGATTAAGCATGATGAGGCTTAATTTTTTTTGCTGGAAGTTGGCAACCCTATTAGTTAATGCAGTAATACTGGACTGTTGCGCCATCGGCAGTGCTAAAGCTAACGCTACGACGTGTTGTTTTGTGTGAGACATTGACACATCGGAGTGTGCACGGACGCTTTCCATTTGACTGACATTGACCCTCAGTGTTATGATGTAGCAGGGATTTGTCCACCAGGGTGCAACAGTTGTTTGAGAGTAGTGCCAGTTGTGTGGCACATGCCCCAGTTCGGTAAATAAAGAAGTGATTGTGAGGTCAACATGGGCTCCGTGGTTCCGTAGTTTCAGGATATCACACTCAGATACTATGTGTGAATGCTCTTTTCACTTCCCCATAACTTTTGTGGGAGAGAAAGTAGTTTCGGCCGCACACTTTTGAAATGGCGTCACATCCAGACACATGGAGTCAGGAAGATGGCTGCGAGTCGGATGCTAAAGTGCCCAGCCTGACACAGTACATCATCCTTCACTTTACACCTCTTGACCTTAACCTAAAAGTGGAAAGCTGCGAGTTTGTTTACAAGTTTCGCTGGAGCTACAAAAGAGCCTATTGAAGCATTTGGATCATGGAGAGAGCCGGGAGATCCTCGCCGGTGCCCCGGATTCACGGCTGGTTGGACGTGTACCAGGTGGACTAAGCGTTATCATACGGACAAGCTCAATGTTGACTGAGGGTTGGTTTCATGCAGATGACAGGACAGAGTAGAGCTGTGGAGACCTGGCTTGTGTGGTCTTATGTTGCTAACAACAAATAAAGGTCTGTTGTTCGATTTAACTGACTGGCTTCACGTTGGCCAGCTAACCTCCACACCACATGCCTCCTGGACCTGCTAATCAAATCAAATCAAAATCAAATCACTTTTATTGTCACATCACATGTGCAGGTACACTGGTACAGTACATGTGAGTGAAATTCTTGTGTGCGAGCTTCACAAGCAACAGAGTTGTGCAAAATACAATAACGTAAAACAAGCAAAAATATAAAAATGGCTAATCTAAAAAGTAATAAATATATGTACAATATGTAAAGGTATATACATTACTGAATGTGTATACTAAATATGTTTTTCTACGTGTGTGTGTTTGAGTGTGTATATAGTATGTATATACATGTTTTACAAATGAAATAAAGTAAACAATAAAATAAGATATATAAAATATACAGAGGTTGGTATGTGCAAAACAGTGGTATTTATATACAGTATGGTATGCTAGCCGCTCCTTCCTCGACAGATTGCTGTTAGACAGTGTAACCAAATCCAACAGAAGCGAGAGGCTGACAAAATTGAAGAGATCTCCGCTGAGACGCAGAAACTGAAGGCCTGAGAGACCTGTGCAGCAAAAAGACGTTGAAGCCTCAGGCTCTCTATGACCAGCTCCCCAAATCCATGAAAGAGCTCCACAAGAGGATGGATGTGAAACTCAGTCTGACAAAGATGGCTGCAACTTCCAACCCTAATTTATAAATCTGTTCATTTTTACTTATTGTCTGTAAAGTTTGTACATTTAAACAAAACAAACAAATAAAAAGAATAGATGAAGGATGATTCTGTGATTTTTCATGCTTCAGTGGGTTCTTTCCTTCTCCATATTGGACTTTCCTGCAGTTAAAAAGCCTTTTGCACTTCAGATGAATATGAAATTCAGTGTGTCTGTGTCAGAGAGAGAAAAAACACAGCAGAAGTATTTCCAGATATCCTAGCAGTACAAATCAGTGTTTTCAGCTCTCTATATACCCCAAACACACTGTACAATAGCACTTAGCGTAGCCTATCCCATCACCACAGTAACAAACATACAAAGCCTCACTTTCACCTCTTCCCCCCCCCTCAGTAAGTCAGCAGTGACCAGGTGATTGGATTTCATCTCTATCAGTCTGACTGTCTTGGTTGATTGGCTCTAAATGGACAATCAGCCTCAGGAACATCTGTGTTTACCTCTTTCACAGAAAGCGGATGGACCAGCCTCTCCGCGAGTAATGAGAGGTCTCTTCACAGGAGCTGGCTGTAAAAATCACAGTGGAGCCCACAGCTTCGGTCAGATGAAGCTGCAGGGGGCCACATGCTTCGCTTCTGGGATGATACGTTAGAGGTTGTGCTCAAAGGAGTTTCAGCGAGGTTTGCACAGCACAAAATGATGAAAACTCTTTGAGGAGAACCGATCAGGCTTGCTGTTAAATCCATACTAGTATTTTCTGTATAACTGAGGCTTTTCTATCTACTTCACTTGCTCTTAGGCCCTCAATGTGGGTCTTTCTATAGATGATGTTGTGAAATCATGCAGTAAATAAAAATGAATAAATAAAGTTTCTTTTGCAGTTAAATGAACTTCTTATTGACAGCAGGGCTACATAATCAAAACAGAATTCACAGGGGAGGCAACTTGTCTCCAAACAATTGCAGTCCAAGTCACACTGACTGGAGTCACTCTTGGGTCCCTCACAGTTTGCAGATAACTGTGCTCCAATTTGTAGATGCAGCAAGACTGCCAGAACATTGCAGTTAATCTCAGTCTGTCTGCACTAATGGCTGCAGTTTATCTGCATGGTGTTTCTTTGCAAAATAAAAAAGAAAGAAAAAAAAGGGGGTGACTGATTTAACTGTATGTGGGCTGGATATTTTCTTATGTAAAAGCAAGGCTAATGTTTCTACACAAAAACAGATTTGCAATGTAGCTCTCTTCCACAATGTGTCTTGTGTCCTGTCTTCCTCCGCTCTCTCCAAGTGTTGGCAGCAGATGACTGCCCCTCCCTGAACCTGCTTCTGACAGAGATTTCCTCCTGTTAAAAGAGTTTTTCCTTCCCACTGTCGCCAAGTGCTTTTTGAAATTGTTGATTGTAGGGGTTTTCTCTGTATTAATGTAGGTTTTCTACCCTACAATATAAAGTGTCTTGAAGCGACTGCTGTTGCTATATAAATAAAATTGAAATGAATTACTCTACCACAAACAGATTGGTCAAGTTTGGAATTATATGCAAGCTGATTTTGATCTCAGAATTCTTGAAAAGGAAAACAACAACAACAAACAAACAAACAAACAAACAAAAAACACTCCCCCCCAGTGACCCTAATTCTCTTCCAAACCAGCGAGCGTTCTCCAGCGTTTTATGTGGATTTCCACATTATTTTCCTCTTTAATGACTTAAAACCCCAGTCAGCATTCATCTACATCACCATGGACTTTACGTTTACAAGTAACATCTTATTTATTTGTGTCAAAGAAAAAGACCACAATGTGATGGTTAACATAGTTACAACCCCCCCCCCCCCCCCCCCCCCCCCGAATGTTTATAACCATGCATAAATATTACTGTAATCAAATGACAGCGTTGTGCTGTGATATTGATCCTCGCCCCTTCATGTTTTATTCAGTCACAAGGTGACAGCAGAATGATTCTCTCTTATTAATGTTTTATCACCATCTCGACACACCAAAATTCAATTTGAAGAAGACAGCTGTCTTAGAGTGTTCGACCTGGTCCTCCATCTTGGACGCAACCACTTCCTGTCACAGTCAGCGGATGCAGACTGTGACAACACGACAACACGAGCTTGACAATATGACATGGAAAACGCAAACATTAAACACAACAGACCGGGGAGACATGGAAACACATAAGGGGAACGAGGCACAGATATAACTAAAAATCATACATAGAGGACAAGACACTTACACAGAAAACGACACAGAAGACAGAGAGCATGGATGAAACTTTAACTAAACAAAACCTAACGAAAACACTAGAAGTTACCATTACTGTAATACAGCATAAGAAATCAAACATACAAAATAAACTCAAAATGACACTTCCAAGAGATGACAAGAACATTAAACACGGTTACAATAATTTAGATCGTGCTGCAGTCTCAAAACCAATGTTTTGACCTGTGTGACGTAACTAGATTTATCATCAGCTTACTTTATTTTGAGTGTTTTTCTTATCACTGCAAGCTTATCGGTGTGACAGTGATACATTTTTGTCACCAGGAATAAAATCTGTGTTAGAGACAGGCAAAATGAATGTTCAGCCAGTGTTGTTGCAATGTTTACTGGCCCAGTAATCGCAGTCAGTGATAAGGAAATTTGACATCAACTACAGCAAGCCTAGGCTGTCTCAACTGTTTGATTGCTTATCTCAAAGACAACCTGGACTGTGTGTAATATTAAAACTCAGTCTCTACCGTGACTATTTAGGATGGAAAAAATATTTTAGAACAGTCATATTAAGAAAATGTCCCCTTATGTTATCATTTTGTGATTAAAAACACATTAAAAAACAGAAACGACCGATTCTGATCACTGTGTATGACTATTATACTATGAACAACCATCCAGTGCAGCTGATACTAATCACACTGAAAGAAAAACCTCCTGTTTTCTGTTGATATTATTAAACTGATTAGATGTATGCCAAAGTGTTTAATTAGAAACAGCAGCTCTCTCCACAGTGCAACACAGCTCCACTTCCACAGATTTACACCATGGATAGCCAGTATTTTAGAGACAAAAATGAAAAGTTGGAGCTTCACTTGGAAATATAGACAAGCATCTTTTGTCATGTCTTTTTGAAAAAAAAAAAAAAAAAGTAGACCATTTAAAATATATTAAACAAAAATATTGACACATAACACAAAAAATCAAACTATGACAAGAATTCCCATTTGCCACACAGGGGTCACCTGCAGGTTTTCCTGCAGCTATTTCACAATCTTTCTTCACTATTTGGCCCACTGTGGCAGTTATTTCACCCTTGGCCACCAGAGTCTCCAGTGTGGCAAAAAAAGATCAAAAGAAAAATATGGAGCAGCACTGAAGAGCTTCCGTCTGATTGAAGGACAATCTGACAATTGTAGGGAATCAGAGGAGCACTGGCAGCCTTGGAGATAACACACACAAGAACCATTACCAACAGTTGAGGGCTCTTAGGAGGACAAATCTTTTCCTAATGGAGCAGTGAGAAAGGCAGTCCTTGCACTTGCTGTTTTATTTTTCTGGCTTGCTACAGAGCGACTACAAATTGTGCCGAGACAGAGAAGAGAGACATATAGTATAACAACTATGTAGGCTATAGTGCATGATTTAAGCCCTTCATGAATCATTTATCTTCAGAATTTGCTATAGAAGTATATCCAAGCTGTCAGTTTTATTTGATATTTGGATGAATGAATTTTATTGTATTAAAAAGACATGAATTTGCTTGGATAACTGCAATAATATGAGCAATATTCCAGTTTGGTAAGACAGTGTCATTGAACCACTATTGTACATGGAAACAGTATCACCTGGCCTTCTAAAGTGCAGTCCTTGCTGTAAAAGAACGGCAGCCGTGCACAGTGTCTTCAATTAAACCGCCTTTCCCCCCTATTTTGATGCTCAGTTTAACCGTAGTAGGTCATCCTGAACATGTCTACATGCCTACAGTCGAATCACAAATCAGTGTCAAGCTGTGACCATTTTCACAATCCATGTGTTTATTTTATAATCTGTAAATAAAATACCAGATTTTAAATATTTCAGCTATTTCTTTTTTAATACAGCCAAAGAGCGAGCAAACTTTAGGCATTGTCCTTATTTAAACTTTAACAGTTTGGATAATAAAAGCATTTTTAGCAATGCCAAAAAAAAATGGTTGAGAATGGTCCCTTTATATGATGATGACCCTGAAATCCTCAGCAACTTAGCATCAAATACCAAAGTATATACCAAAGCATTTCAGTTCCTCTGTCTGGGTGAATGTCATCTTGTGAAGGGAACAGAATGCAACTGCACTCAGAGGCCTTGTAAAAGAGCTGTTAGTTGCACTGTGCGAATGTGCCACAGGGACACTCCTTGAAGTGCCAGGTGGTTGCCTCTATCTCAGCGACTGCTCTGTTTTCACAGCTGTTACAGCAATAAAACCGTTGCTGTAGCTGCTGGCCAACAATATCACCCTCTCTGGAGCAGCAGACAAGAGAAAGGGGGTGGGTATTTTGCAGCCAACATTCAGGATAGATGGCAGTCTGATTCCCGTCTCTCTCTCTCACTGAATATCATCTCTACATCTGCAATCAATATTATTTACAGTCCGGCAGCTGAAAGCACATTTTCTCTGCTTGGCCTATTCCACACTGAAACTTACAACCTTGTTTTTATCTGAATATATGAGGATGATGATTAACCAGCCCAGCCTTGTCAAGTACTACATATAAATATCATTTATATATCCAGGTAAAGGTCCGACTGAGATTAAAAATCTCTTTCTCTTAAGAGAGACCTGGACAAGAAGGTAGTAGAAATGTGAAAATTTGTGGCATAGCTTTAAGGTAAAAAATCTTCTTGTAGTGTGGATACGCCGGTTTAGCCTCGGCAGCAGCAGAGCTCCACCACACGCTGTGCTCGCGAGGTTGTGACAGAATTAATTTATGGTGTTAAAGCTCCAGTGTATCCGAAGGTTTTTGCTCAACATTGTGGACAACTTACATTCAGCTACTCTTATTTATTCCAGAGAGCTACAGAACAGACAAATTACACAACATAATTTGAGTTTTTAAATACTTTTTAAGTTTATTGGCCAACATTTCCTATTTCAAATAGGAGGGTGGATCCAGGAAGTAATGTCCCTGGCTGTGTGTTTAATCAAAATTAGGCCCACAGTAAGTATGCATTTAGTGTATAAATTGTTATAAAGGGAGGTCCAGTGCTGTGGTAAAACATGCTTTTCAGTTCTTCGTGAATCAGCATAACTGAAATAACAGAACAAAACAATTTTTCATTGAAAGGCAAAAATAAATAAATAAAAAGGAGTAACCTACTGTTAAATTTTGAATTTAATATTCCGTTCTTGTTTAAATAAATGTGCACATGAATACTTTTAAAAAATTCTTTGTGATTTAATAAATAAATATGCAGGAGAAATAACCCTACTACAAAAAAAAGGTATAAACTAAAAGGTAAGGAAGTGCTGTTATTAAATCAACAAAGAATTGCCTGAATAAAATACATATTCAGAGTACGACTACAGAAAAAAAAAAAACCTCTACTGAAAGCACTCTGTATATTTCCAGAGGGAATGACAGTTGGGCAAATGAGAAAACGAATAGACAATGCAGAGCATGTCAAAGACTGTGTGTTCAGTGAGAGAGAGCAGAGAGAAAACACACACTGGTATTAAAGCCAGCAGCCTCACAAGATGAGCTAGATGCACATAAAGGGAATCAGCAGTCCACAGTCTCTTGTGAGACATCAGCTCCACACAGCTGTGTTTTTACCATCTTTGTCTTAGAAAAGCAAAATGTTGGGAGTGAGACAAAGTCAAAATGGATTCTCTGAGGTTAGTTGGCTTTGACAGTAAAGGAGGAATGTAGTATTTTCCCACAACACCAGGTCAAAACCCAAAAAAGACAACTATTGACAAGCTGTGTAAAGAGTTAATAGTGGATGCAAAATGGAGGACAGAGGGTAGAAAAAATAAAAATCAAACTGGCTCTTTAATAGCTAACTTTGAAATGGTACATAATCCAAACACATGAGGTGTCCTACAAAGAAACAAGAGAAAACGGGGAAGCTAAATCAGAAACACAAGCAAAGACGGGGCTACATTTACAAACTGTGAGCGCTGATTAGGGATTAGGAAGGAAGGGAACAAGATATAGGTGCACACAATCCAACTCAGGTGAAAACAATCAGGGCAAGTCAGACAGGAAGCAAAGCGAAGACAGGACAGGAAAGAAACCTTTAAAGCAGGGGTGTCGAACTCCCGGCCTCGAGGGCCACCCTGGGTCAACACACCTGAATCAAATGATTAGTTCATTACCAGGCCTCTGGAGAACTTCAAGACACGTTGAAGAGGTCATTTAGCCATTTAAATCAGCTGTGTTGGATCAAGGACATATATAAAACCTGCAGGACACCGGCCCTCGAGGCCTGGAGTTTGACACCTGTGCTTTAAAGCAAACCAAAAGAACCAAAGACTACTGCTTTCTAGTAAAAACAGAAGACGAATGTCGATGATGATGATGTAAGATCAAAACTCTCCACCAGGATAAACATAAAGAAATGGACACCAAAGGCTCAGTGACAAGAGGAATGAGACCCAGGAAATACTATAAGAATAAATAACTCAAAACAAAGAAATAAAAATGCATTCCAAAATCAACAAACACTAAAGTTTAAATCCAAGAAACATGAAAACGAAACAAAAACTGAGACTCAAAAACACTGAATAAGAATCCAGAACAGAAAAACTTGAAGGGATTCATCCATCATGCCTGTAGGATTGCTTCTGTTGGTCAGGTCTAAGTCCAGCAACGTTATGTTTAAAAAACTGCTAACTGACTAAATGACCAGAATTTCCCATATATGGATTTTTTTTCTTCCCTAATGGTGCTGCCATTTTCCAAGATGACAATTTCAGAATTTGCCGAGCTCAAACTGCGAAAGAGTGGCTCAAAGAGCGCGAGACATAATTTTCAACCATCGATCGGCCACCAATGAGTCCAGATCTCAATGCCTACTGAGATACTCAGGGCTGTGGTAGAGAAAACCTTATGCAGTGGTCCAACCCTCCCATCAGTCTTGCAGAAAAACTGAAGCAAATTTAATGGAAATAAATATTGTGATGTTGCATAAGCTTATCAAAACAATGGCACAGGGAAAGCATGTAGTAATCAACAAAATATCAGTTTCTCATAGGTAGGATCTTCAAGCTGACAACCTCCATTGAGTGACTGCTTAGGGGAATTATTAATGTTGGGGTAGGTAAAGCCAGAAAAAGATGTTATTCGGGGTATGTTGAACCTACTTTGTCATAAAGACGACTCTAGCCTCTTGCACTTTGCTCCTGCATTTTTATATTTATGAAGTGCAGCATTTTAATGAAGTGAAAACATTTAACTTAGGCAAACATGTCTTTGTGTCAGTTTTCACTTCTGTGAACCAATACGCATTTAATTGCACGTTTCCGTATACTTTGCAGAGCGGTGCCACCAGTAAATTTTGCTCTGAGCACACAGACTTTGGAGTCGACAACAAGACTGCATGTGTCCTTCAGTTTGATACGGGTGTCGGTGGAGGTCGTATCCTCTGTGACATCAATCATCTTTTGTGCACTCGCACAGGAATTAGACACACTATTGAAGGCTACTTGATAAAAGTATGTGAGGAATCTGTCAGTGCAAGGCCTTTTCTCAAACACAAAAGCGTAACGCAGACTGTGTCAGCGTCATTTATTAAGATGGAGGCTGCTTCTCCTGGTAGAGAAGATGCCCTCAGAGCACAGGGCTAACAAGAAGCATTTGTCTGGAAATGGAAATTCTGCCTTCTCTGTGTCACTGTTTGATACCCCCCCCCCCCTCCTCAAATCAACACAGTGACCAAAGCCTGCTGAGCTCAGAGGTTGTCAACCGAAACCTTGAGAAGAGAATTTAAAGGAGTGAAGGATTATCTGTAGCAGCACAGGGACACAGAGATACAAGCGAGATATCAGAAAGCTTTGCAGAAGGAAGCTATCCGGCCCTCGCAGATACTGCCCTTGTTACCTTAAAGTAAAAGGCTTTCACGCCCACAAACCCTTTCTGACTCCTTTTGAGATGAGGAAAAAGTCTATAGTGCAAAAATTGGATATATACTGACAAAGGTTGGATCAAAAGAATGGATGAAACTGAACCTGCAGGCAAGGCTGTTCTTAGGACATGCCCTCTTATGTCTCCACACTCTGAGATTCTGGATAATACCTTTAGGAAAAATGTCTTGGATCTGAGTAGACTTCCCTTGACTGTTTCTCACACTCCCCGTGACAGTTGCTTCAGGTGAAAGAAGTTTCTTTGAATCTTATTAAAACTTTCATCTAATTCACTAGAGATGCTGTCAGCGCCGGTGTCTCCGCCGAGGACTGAGTCAGAAAGTCACTGCATGCAAGTCTGTGATCTGATATACAGAAGTTAAAGCTTTCAGGTTCCAGTTTTGATTGTGAAGCTGCTTCCTTGTCACCAGGGGTCGCCACAGTGGGCATCTCCGCAAGGCAGGTTTTTTATTTTTTTTTTCCAGACACTGGATGCCATTTTGCTAATCATATGTAAATAATCAACCTGCCTTTGCCACCTAAATATATATTTCTTTAAAAACTGTTTATTTGGAGACCTATAGACGTTTGTGTTATCATTTGTTGCACTTTGGTGTTCAGATGGTCACCCAAAGCCTAGAGCAAGCATTAAACAAATCAACGCCTCACTTGGACAGTTCACAAACACAAAATCTTTGTCCTGCTTGGGACAACTGGCTAAAAAATCAAAATGGCATTCTCGGAGGAAACTGGGACTGCATGGTGACCAGTTCCCGTTTACATTTCAAAGCGATGCATGCAAATTTGCTGTGAACTGAATACACATGGTTGTCTGTTTGTATTAAGCTCATAGATTGACTGAAACTGATCCAATGTGCAACCACCATCATCCTGCAGTGGTTGAGAAAATGGATGGTTCATGGTTTTCCATTTCTTAGATGTATGAACAACGGCTGTTGAGAGGAACGGTTGAGACGGCAATGTTTTTTTTATTTTATTTTAACAGTAACTGAAAAGTGTTCATGGCATTTTATGTTTACTGTTTACACACACACACACACACACACACACACACACACACACACACACACACACACACACACACACACACACACACACACACACACACACACACTCTGACAGCATACTAAAACGCATTGAAATAATTTAAAGGGAATATACAGTTCTGCATGCACAGCTACACAGCCCTGCAGAAGCTACAAATAATTAAGTCAAACTTTTAAAAGGTTTAGATTGATGTGTTGAAACATTATTCTCCATCTGTGTGATGTGCTTGTGGTCATTATGTATTCTCATATTCAGTTTTGACATTTATTACAGGTAATTTTTTTTTATAATGAAGATCATTTAAATTCAGAGTAACCAGCTGTCCTGGTTTCCACTGACAGACTACAAAGTAAATAGCCTAATACAAAGTTAATACAAAAAACTAGGTAATTAAACACTGATGACAATGACACCTATAATGAGTTTCATTAATGTTTGTATTAATTACAGTGACTCAGTGCCTGGAGCTCTAATGAAACCAGGTCATGTTGAAAAAAAGTAAAAATGTTTAGTCCTAATTAATGAATACTCACACAGAAATTTTATAGACTTTGTTTTTGAAACCACAGCTTTTGCTCTCCTTCCAGTATTAGCACAGCCAGTATCTCAACGCTAAAGAACAACGTCAACATATATCAGAGATACCAGAGACAAACTATCAGTAGCTTGTTTTTTTTTTTTTTTATGAGAAAAAAAGCTGAGTAGTTTTTTACAGTTTGGAGAGAGCCTAGCAGCTTGCTACAAGCTGGTTAGCTGTTCATTTTGATTTTCGAGGTTTAATGCTAAGCTAGTCCCCTCTAGAAATGTTACACACAAAATTTCTGATGAAATTCAGATCAGAAAAGAAAAACTAATTATTCTGAAAGCTGAACTGTTTCCTGAGCCCTTGAAGCAATCTTAGCTAATAGTTTCAAATAAAATTTGCAGTTTCTATTAAACAAAATAAAGATCCTGCTTTCAAATATGAACTTTAAGAAACTTTTTAAAGTTAGCTGCCCATGTGACCACCTCTCTGAGCTGCTTTTAACATAACAGCTCTGTTTTAGGCTCCAACACTCTGCTGCCAGTGCATCTGTGTTTATACTGGTCTAGTACTGTTGAGACCCATTTGGACTGTTTCTGTACCCAGACATGGCCATTTATAGGTGTCAGGATAAAACCCCATAACTTGGTTTTAATATCCAAAGCCTGGGTGACACTCAGGTATGCAGTCCAAGAAGCAATGACTTGGGGCAGGAGTACCAAAGTACAAAACTGGTCAAAAAATTCCAAAAAACAGAAGTTACAGGCCAAAAACAGAAGTCCAAAAAACTAGCAGGTCTCACAAAGAAGAAGAAAATGTTCAGAAAGATGCTGAGAGAGTCTAGGAGGGAACACAGGGAAGCACGACTGTATAAATGCCACTAATTAGGTCAATGGAAGCAGGTGTGGCAGAAACAAAGGAAGGTGGTATGTAGAACTGGCATTAATAATACCAGGTAAGTGAGAACTTCAGTTCTGCTGTTTCTTCTAGAAAATATTGATACTTGTCAGGAAGATGATGTACTTTGATAAGCTGAAGTCACCTGAATTATTGGGTAACTGTCAGGGTCCCTGTGCCTACCCGGCCGGCTCAGTATGGCTACATATGTGTTTTATCTTTTTTTGCTCCTGCTCTTTCCCTTCCCCTCTTTCCCTCCTCCATCTGCCTGGGCGGAGCTCACCTGTGGGCTCCTGCCCTTGGCCCACGCACCTGGTCGCGATCACGCACCTGTGGCTCATCACGAGAGTGTTCCAGCTCCTTCATAAGATGGCAGCTCTGTGTTTCTCGTCGCTGGAGCGTTGCCGACCCTCGTCAGTGTAACCCCAGCTCAGTTACCTCTAGAGTGTTTTCTCAGCGAGCTGCCTTTATAATCCCTTCGTGTCTCTGTACAGATCCCCTGGACCCACCCCTGTGTTACCCGAGTGATTGGAGTGTGAAGAGGAGCGTGAGGAGTGGACGGAGTGTGTGTGTGTGACTTTCGGCGTCTTTCCCGTTCGTGTGTGGACCCCCGGGAGCCCGGCTTTCCCCTCACCTTTGTAAATAGATCACCTGGTGCATTGTAATAAAGACCCTTGTGCTTTCAAGACCTAGAGCCTGCGCGTGAGTCCGTTCAGTCCCGTTGTGACAGTAACAGTGTTGTTTCCTACAAGTCCCTGATCTCTGAAAGCTGCTGTACTGAGCAGCTGCAACTAAACCATCAAATGACTTCAAACACTCATCCTGGAACCTAAAATACTGTCTACACTTAATCGACAGTTTATCTGTTTGTTCAGATATAATTACAGTGGCTCCTGAAACAACTATAAATACTTAATACATAGTTTTCTTTCTTTCTTTTTTTTAGTATTTCATACATGATGGCATCCTGGTAGGTTGTTCCACAGGGGAAAGCTTTTTGCCATTTATTTGAGACAGGAAAAAAAAACTTGTGAGCAGAAAAACCTAACAAGATGTTACTCTGAAATGGTGTGCGATGTTTTTATCCGCTGGGAATGGCGTTAGCTCTGGGGACACAACCGAGAGTGATAAAGGACTTAATTGAGACTTTTAACAGAACAAAGTTAAATCTCCACAACAGATTGAATTTTAGCAAAGCAACGTTTTCCTAATTATTCCTTGCACGCACTTTCACTCAGACTCTCCTGGATAAAAATATTTTTCTCCTGCTTATATTTACAGAAATCACCCTAGACACTATAACTGCTGTGTGGAAAGTAAATATTTTTGGCTGTAGCTCATGCTGGTTTGTGTTCCCTGTGGGAGTTTGCTGCCTCCTAGCAATCTCCTGGCATCCATCTTTACTGTCATGCACAGAGATCGCAGCTCTGTTTTGTGTCCCATCCTCTGAATACAATAAAAGTCCATCACAGATCTGCTGAGGTTTATATCACTGTGATTTTGTTTTAAGTAGTGTGCATATAGTGCATCTATACATTAAAAGAAAAGGCAGAGAAGCACAGAGTTATCATTTTTCTGATCCCAACAAGGCCGTCGGAAGAGTTTTGTGCATGTGCATTTCCAGTGCCTCTGCCCACCCCAAGATAATCCACGATTTCTCTTTCCATGTAGCCTTGGGCTGATCAAAGCTTCTTTCTGCTGTAGAAGAGTCCCAAGGCTGTCTCTCTCTCACACACACACACTCTGATTCATAACAATCCTTGCTATAATTAAAGCTCATGTCTATTTTTGAGCATCACACTTATGAAAACACATTTCGCTGCAGTGTTTCATAAACCAGAGGTCAACACTTAATATAGGCCATGAACGTACTTGCATATAAAATTTCATTAAGAAGAGGGGATTCTTCAAAGTGTGATCTTTGTTGGAACGAGCAGCAGATTCACTTGAGGTTTTATTTTCCGAAACATCAATTTCATAGCTCTAAAAATTCCTGTCGTAAATCCTCTTACTTTTTTACACGCCACAAATCTGTGAGGTTCACTGCATTTCTGTGATTGACTTGATGCTATACATCTTTTTTTGTGAAGCCCACTTCCCTGACATGTCTACTGCAGTTGGTGAATTTCAGCTCTTTCACAAAGTGAAGCTTTCACAAAAACCCAAAATAGCGACTTAAAAGACATCTTTTTTTTTTCTGTTGCATTGATTCAAGAATCATTTGTGCTTCACAGGGAGTACAAAGTACTCCTGAAAATACCAGTATTTATGATCTATATATGGCACCTGCATAACTGTACATAGGAAAGGGTAGGTAAGACAATACAGACGATAAAACAATATTTGTTTTAACAAATCATGATGTTACTGACAGTATTACTATACACTTCTTGATTTTTTACTTTACCACAAACCACCTGTATATTGACTCGTATAATCATCAGTAGTCAGACAGCTAGTCTGTAACTTTGTAATTGAGATTATGCTGCACATTAAAATGAATGTACGGTGTAATCCTGCATGTGCGATCTAATGCATATGCTATCCTGTCGTGAATTATTCCTGCTGTAAGGTACACATGAGAGTCAGGGAGGTCTCAGTGAAGGACGATCAGCACACACAGAGTGATGGCGAGCGTTATCTGGCAGATTAAGCGAAAACTCCTCTGTGGGTGAACCTAAGCTGCTCATGAGCCCAAATGCTAACTAAACAGAACAGGTGACTGAACCATGAAATAGCATTACTGTCTGTCTTTGTGCTCAACCTAGGTTTTCCATCTTCACAAAGCTGGCTCACCCGATTGCAGCAACTTACACTGACCCAAACGTTGTTAGGAATGCATCGCTGGTACCAGGTTGGACCCTTTTTGCTGCCACAAGTGCATTAATTCTTCATGGCATAGATTCAACAAGGTGCAGGAAACATCTCTCAGGTCCACATTGAGATGATGAGGAAAAACACAGGATGCAGAAGTGTCCACTACACATCCATGATGCAAATCAACAGTTCCACAACATCCTCCAAGGTGCTCCATTAGATTCAGAGTTAATGACTGTGGAGGCTATGTGAGTACACAGAACCAGTTTGACATGACTTGAACTTTGTGACATGGTGCATTATGTAGCTCTGAAAAATAGAAGATAATAATTATAACTAAAACTAAACACTCACTAAACCCTCACACCATCTTCTGAATTACTCTGGCAATAATTTTATTTAAAGCACACTTCAAAATCTGCACAAGCTGACCAATTTTTGTCCAGATTAAAGGTGCCCACGGGTCTTTCTCGCTGAAGACATTTCAACTGCAGTCAAAGCAGAGGTGTAAATAATAAATTGAATTTCATTTAGGTGCTTCACTTTCAGGATCCTGGTATATTGTG
Source organism: Pelmatolapia mariae (assembly GCF_036321145.2). Taxonomy (NCBI): domain Eukaryota; kingdom Metazoa; phylum Chordata; class Actinopteri; order Cichliformes; family Cichlidae; genus Pelmatolapia; species Pelmatolapia mariae. The sequence goes on along the minus strand of NC_086232.1, from coordinate 29,158,677 downwards.
ATTCCAGCTCACTGTCACACTGTCATGCTTTACTGAGTTGCTTGAATAAAGCAGCACCATTGTTAATGCTATTAGTAACACCTGTGCTTCTCCTACTATGACAAGTTGAAATGCCTGCTGTGAAAAAAGAGACCGTGAAGCTTTAGGAGACAAGCGGATGGAATTATGAACACTCGAATGGCAGAGCTCACACATTTCCCCTGAATGAGAATTATAAGGTTGGAGGAAGAAAAAAAACCCCCCAAAACTTGGAGAGTCTAAAGATATACTTGAGACACATGATATGCCACTTAGGAGTCAGTATTATCTTGTCATGATATAAAGTTAATCCAATGTAAAAATGGTAAATGGATTGTACATATATCGCAGATTTCCACCTTAATGGAAAAGTGCTTTCCAAGTGTTGGCCTTTCCATTTGGAGCACTCTGCCACTGGAATCAGAGGCTCCTGCTTTCTTAAATGAAGAAATATTAGAAATTGCATGTCAAAGGGAAAAAATAGACAGAAGAGAACGTCTTGAAAAAATAAAAGGATAAATTCAGTACTGCAACTACAGCACTTTTTCTTTTTGATGTTGTACACCTGCAGAATCCTGCAGTGGATGCAAAATATGTTGCATTAAAATGAAACACCTAATTTTAGAATAAAAATAATCTCAGGTTCATTATTAGCAACATATCTATAATCTATATTCCATACCATCACTGATACTTGACATATGTGTGCCAGGGCAGGGCACATTGTGATTAGATTATCAAAGATCTTCAGGCCTTCAAGGAAAGGAATGTATTATATGTTACTTTTCTTAAAAGTAATGCACTATGCTACTTAATTACTGGGAGGAGATGGTAAGTTGTTACACTGCTTGTTACATCACTTTCTCAATACTCTGTCAAATGACTCAAAATGAATTGTCTAATAATTAGCCTCTGATTAATATTGTTAACTTCCATGGTCCTGCACAGATCTCTATCTTAATGAAAACACACATACGATCTTTCATTTAGTATTTATGTATGGAAAACAACGTTGACAGCACAAAGGAAAAAAAGAAACCATCCCAAAGAGACTTCAATCGCCAAAGTGATCCTACTTTAGAAACATGAACAGGTAGAAATGGAGGCTACAAACTTGACCTCTCATCACTGCTTCATCACTAGATGCAGTTTCCACTTTACTATGACACTGTTCTGCTTTTGTGCAATAAAAGCAAATGTAATATCAATATTTTCACTCCTCAAAAGCAATATCACTGCACCACTCCACCGTTTTCCTCCTCCTGCACAAAACCCGAAATCAGCTAATTGTAGAAGTGCACAGTTTTTTTTAAAAAAAGAAGAAAAAAAATTTTGGTTAATGTTTTCTTTCTATGTGCCCGGCTCGCAGATAACTGAACCTTTGTAACACAAGTAAAGACACAGTTGTAATGTAATGTAATTACTGAATTTAGTACAGTTAACATTTCAGTGCATTACTGCTTTTCTGATAAATTTAATGTGATTACAGTAGCGTGTTACTTTATTTACTTTATTTCCACTCAAAACTGGTGCTGACACTAAATCAAGCGAATGCTAGCTTATGCTAAATATGAGTAAGCTGTTGTTTGTTCGTTTGTTTTGGGGTTTTTGCTTTTTTTTTTTTTTTTTTTTTACAGTTGATTGGACTAAACGGATAGCTGGTTTAAATGATGGAACAAATCCTTTGTGATGTTTTTGGGACGACGTCATAAAAAGTAGATATTTTATATTTTTTTAAAATTTTTAACCTCCTAGGACCTGGCATCCACATATGTGGACTTAACATTTTGGGTTGTATAGACCAAAATACTAAATTTTGCTCTACAAGGGCCTGATATCCACTTAAGAGGACATTATACTGCCACTGTTCTATTGAAAGCACATGTCCTCATATTAGGATCTCATTTTTCTCAGAAACAAAAATCAGGTTAAAAAAAAAAATCACGTAATTCTTTGTTTTTACATTGATCAGGTCCCAATCAGCCCAAATAGCAAAGAGAAATTAAAAATGCATGCCATGAAAAAGTTTGGGAGGTTAACAATATTTTAATAATTACTCTATCATAAATCCATGTATGGCAGACATACATGTATTACGTGAAGTAGACATTCATGCACTGGCCGGTGCATGTCCAATGTACATAGTACAACATAGTTGCCACATCAACACATTGTTCCAATGAGCAGCAGCGACCAGTGTTTATCTACTGTAGTTGCTTATTTCTACATATGTGGATAAGACCTGAGAGTACGGTGCAGATGGAAGCTTCATATTTTTTTCCATTCAAATCACACACAGCCTCTTTAAAGTTGGTAATACAGAGTGACATGTCACCAATAAGAAAGTAAGTATTGTCCCTGATCTTATCTTTTGCTTCAAGTGAGACAAGTATGTGGATGTCAAAGTAAGAGTCTGGTTCTATTTCTGGATCTTTCAGACAGGAGATGTCATGAAAATTGTGGATCATTCTTGGGGCTTCAAATATAATGAGTGACACAAGAAGCCATTAGTTCTGAAGAGCTTTATTTTCAGACATTTGAGATATGATCATGTTGATGTTTTAAAAAAAAAGCTAGCAGACAAACCTTAAGATCTACTGAAATGGCCTTTTTTACCCCCTGAGGACATTGAAGTTGGCTGTGAAAATAAAATTTATTTTTCAGTTCAGATTCCTTCAAACTATATTCCGAATGAAGTTTGATCAGTAGTAGAAAAGGCATCATTTTCTACTTTCCATGTACTGGAGAATTTCAGTATCTTCTAGTGAACACTTGAGTTTATTGTGTTTCACTGTAGGTAATTGCCACTTTGTGTCTTTGTGTCTCCCTGTTTTTGCTTCCTAGTTGTCTGGCTTGTTTGCTTTGTTATTATGTGATCTGGTCAGTTTGTGACAGGCATGTAAGGCTGATTCAGACATCAGAGAAAAAGTGTTGGAGGGAAGTTAAAAGATGCTCTCATTTCTGTCCTTTTCAAAGGAGCCTATTCATCTCCTCAGCCCTCCTGCTGTGCACCCTTACTGGGCAGAAGGAACACTAAGGCCTCCTATCTACCAGCTTGCAGCTCCTCTGCTGTCTTTTATCCTATCTTCTTGCAGTTGTTTTTGTTGTTTTTTTTAAAAGTATCTAAAGCAGCTTGAAAGAAGATAAGAAGAAAGAGACAATTTGGAAATGACTCTCCTTAAATCCCTGCTTTTAACTGACTGAATTGACCTTGAATTTTATTTTCAAATGTATTTGTTCTGATGCATGTCAGTCTTGGAGGTCACATTTAACAAGTCAGCTATTCCTGTTGGCAGACTCTTCTGTGGTCGCTTTGACAAATATGAAGAGAATAACCTCAAAGCAGACAATACCAATATAAATCAATACACCCAGTATCTCAGCCCATTGAGCACAATGTGATGGTCAACAGTGCAAAAGCAGCTGTAAGCTGCTTCGCCATAACCTTGTACAAAATCTTACCAAGAAAGTGTAATTGTGAGATTGGTTTGTAACTGCTAAGAAGCCAGGGGTCGAGCGTTTCTTTCCTTCTTTTTTTAAGTGGTTAGATGATAGCGTTCTTAAAATAGACAGGGATTTACCAGGTGGCAGTAAAACACTGATTATAGCAACAGTCTGAAAGGCACTTTTCAACAAAGATGCATGGAAAATGCCAAGGGAGCATCATCTAATTGGAGCAGATCAGGTTAAAAAACAGGTGAAAATCTTTCTAAAATAATAGGATGAGCTGGGCTGGAGAGAGGAAATTGGAACAGCTGGTGGAGCAGGAGTAAAAATATCATTTATAGTGTCAAATAACACCCTAAGATTACCTCGACTCTTCAGAACCAGTTTGAAAAGTGCCTCAGATCATAAAAACAAATGATGATGATCAGACTGTCTTAGAACATTTAAACAGGCAACTTTAAAGTTAATACTACTAACGCTACAGGTACTATTACTACTATATAACAATCATATTATGATCACTGTAGTGCATTTATGTTTATGTTTGTTCCCAAACTCCTCCTACATAGCTGGTTAAATGTTGAAATATAGGATACCCAAATTTGTGACATATTTTTGGTTATTGAGTCAACTTGAGATACAAAGCATGTTTTTTTTTTTTTCTGTGTACCTTTTTATATAGAAACTGTGTGACTGGGGCCGGTTTATAAACTCACACGGTTTTTACACATTTAAATCCAGCGTAACTTTTACACATTCACATGCACGTTACACCTATGTTTGAAAGGTCACCAGAGAATTTAAGAATTTGCAAGTTCTTATTTCCTGTCTAGCGCACCGTTACCATTCTGTGCCATTAACTGAGGGTGAAAGACGATCTCAACCATGGTCCCAAACAACCATGATCGAAATAAAAGGTCACAAGTAGTTGCTGTTAACACAGGGTGTGACTTTTCATTCCATTGAGCTAACATATTGCCTTGTATTTTTTAGTAATTTTCATCTTAATTTCTATTTTTTAAATTAAAAACCTCTGTTATTGGTATCAATGTGAGGCTTAAATTGTCTGACCTGTAACAAAATGTTGTAAGTTATTCCCATTCCTCTCTCAGTGACCGTGTAAACGTGCAGTTTTAAACACTGCTCAAAATATATATTATTATATATAGTATATATAATAATAAAATGTTACTCAAACATCCAACGAAAAGTTGGTATGACCACAGCTTTTCTCAGCTTGGTGCGGTTTTTGAACAAATCTCGGACAAATTGCTGTCACTGAAGGCGCTTCACTGATGTACGCTGGTGCTTGTCCATGAAGGGCTCTAAAAGTCAAAATCAGAACCTTAAAGTGGGCCCTGAAGTTAATAGGCAGCCAGTGCGACAGAATTATCAATGCTGTGATATGTGAGTACTTGGAAGGCTTAGCGAGGATTCTCACAGCGGTGCTCTGAACAACCTGCAGACACTCCAAGGAGGTTTTCTTAAGACAAGTGCACAGAGAGTTACATTATTTTCAATGTGAAGGCATTTTCAGCTACAGTGCTGTTTTAGATGCGACTGGTGAGGGGTTCAAACTGTGAATTTTTTTAATATTACATAAAAACAAAAATGTAGATACTGCCCCCCCATTCCTTAAAAACTATTTTAATTTTTTTTTTTTACAGCATCCTCTCTTGAGCATCAGCTGACTGTTACTCTGCAGTTAGCAGTTTATTTACCATTTTATCTCTGCATTTGCCTAACTCTCCTGTTACCACCTCTGCTGTCTTTTTAAATCAGGTTCTTTCCTATTTTATACCATTTCTATCTCACTCTGGCTCTTATTCATTCTCTTCCTCATTACTGCAGCTCCCCGAGGGGATTCTAATCAGTTTTAGCTGGCCTCACCTGCACCAGCTAAGGAAGAGGATGGGAGAAGGAACACATGCACATAGAGAGGGAAGGAACGGAGGAAAAAGGAAATGATTGAAAGAAGAGTGTAGGCGAGAGATGGGTGAGAAAAAGAAGAAATGGTTAGAGAGGAGATAAGAGTAGAGGACTGCTGTGCGGTTGGGCAGGTACAAAGATGTAAGAAATGAATTTGAAAATATAAGCACATGCATATGTGCATGCACACCCCTGCTTAGGTGTCTGTGCACAGCTTGTTATACACTGCTTTGAGCCACACATGGCCCGCTTTCTCATTTATAGATGATTGGGAGGGGCTGGAGAGATGGGCTGGAGGAAGAAAGAGAGGAGGATTTTTTTTCTCCCTTTCTCACCTGTTCACCTGAGGCATTTGCCATTGATTTGCTTCTCTTTAAATATTTGAGTGGCTCTTTTATTTACACACTGCTTTATTTATTCAGGCTCACGTCGATGCTCAGGAGGAGTCAGCCAATTACCTATGCATTATTGACGAGGATAGTTTCGGCCTCTTGTGGCTACAATCTCTTCCTCCCTTTCTCCTTCTTTCCTTCTTCTAACCTCCTTCTCTTTCTTACAATTATGTCTTCTCCTTTGCTCCCTCCCATCTTTTTTTTAATGTTTCTCACAATTTCTAACAGCTTAACTGCCTTTTATGGCTCTTATTTTTCACTCTCCCACTCTGCTGGGTTCGGACATATTTAAATACAAAACACGAGTGATGACAGCCTCATCACACCATGTCACAAATTAACAATGACTAATACATACATACACACAACAGCTTTCTTTTGTTCTCAGCGTCTGTCAGCCCTGGCGTTCAAGCACACTTGAGGTGTAAATCCCCAATCACTGCGTCATTTCACTGCTAGATTTGTATTCATTTTGTATATTCACTTTTCCCACAGCGTCACTATTCAAAGGAACCTCAGTACATATAGCAGGAGGTGAACACTTCATCACTTACAGTCAAAATTTTATTAGGGCAACCAACAACGTTTTCAAATTGGAGACACGTAAAGGTGTTCTTAGATTGCCAGTCTATAAGACAAGGGGCAAAACATTTCAAAGTAGCTAAGCTGCTGAAAGCAAAGGTTTTCAGTTTCCCACATTTATATCATTTAACATGCATGCATACAGACCCTTGTTCCACCTTTTATAATCGATCTGTACATGTTTGGGTCCAGCTCTGCGATGCAGTGTGACAGTGAAAGTGCACACAGCCAAGAAGAGGATGCAGTTCAGGCAAGGGGTAGCCAATTATAATAATATTGCCTTAAAGATTCGAGCTAAAAAAGCATTTTTTCAAAGAGTGACTCAAATGAGCCATTGCATCAAAGCCCATTATAAGATAACTAAGGGTTATTTTGAACTGTGACTTATGCACAGCCAAGACTCTAAGAATAAAAATATAGAACTGGGAATTAACCTAACAGTTCCCCTTTAGCCATCATTTTCAGTGTGGAGGGTGAATGGGGAAAAAAAGTGTATCGTTACCAGTGTTGCAAGCTTTTCCTAACACACAGTCTCAAACAGGAGATAAACCAAAAACAAATCATCGCCAATGACAAGACTGCCACCCCTCCTCCCTTTTTCAAATGGGACCATTTGCGCTCAGCTATCAAGTTTGCTGCAGTTGGTGCATCAAAGCACAAATGGAAAAGGACACCTTTATAATGCCAGATGCTTCTGACAAAACTGTTGTGTTTAACACCCTACAACGAGAACAGGTTGTCAACAGTAATGCAAACCGTCTTCAGTACAGTAGTAAAGTTGGTACGTGTTGCTATGTCAAGCTGTTGCCTACATTTGTACACAGGCTAAGATTCTGACTTTAAATATCCCAACAATGGCCTCTGATGTATGTGTGGAGGTTTCTGCTGCGAGAAACTACAGATCCAATCACTAACAATACACTATAGTCAGTTTAAAAGTTCATGAACTGTAAACCTTCAACAAATCCATGCATATTTAAGCAGAAACCAAGCGGTCTCGAGTGTGAATTGTCTGTGTTGGCACAGCAGGGGAAGTTTCTTTACAGAAGGAAAGAGTTGGATAACAGCGCATGAGAGGTGAACGGGAAATTGACGCGCTCCACCTTGATACGAAAAGCCCAACAGGGATCTGACCACATGACTAAAAGCTCCGGATACATCCTTCTCCTCTACTTCAAAAGGCAGTCGGCTTCATTAAAGTGCTGCGCGAGAAAAACACTGGAGAAGTACTACAAAGAGATGAGTGTTTGTCTTTACTTTGAGCTCACACTTAGAAAACACACACGCTCACAAAATGCTTCCTCTTACTTTCACACGTTGACACAGCTAGCCTCATTCACATATATGAAGTAAACCACACAGAAATGTAACGGCTAATGTGGTTTTTATAATCAGTGGCTTTAAATGGACAAAGAAGTGTGCCGAGGTGAAAATCAGAGGAAGGGGCAATTAAAGTCAGTCTGCAGAGTGTCAGACTCCCACACACACAGGTTTGGTGGGCAAATTGGACCTCAGAGAACTCCAAGAAAAATGACACACAAAATCTGCACAATAGAGAGGACAAGAGGGCAAGGGAAGAAAAGGGTAAGAAATCAAAGTTTGGATTTCGGTTGAAAGCTGACTTGTCTTTATGAGTTTAGACAATACAGAAAGTGTGTGTGTGTGGTATATAGTGAATTTTTACAAGCCATCATAAATTCCTACAGAGATGTAAAGAGCGCATGTATTTGTGTGCGCAGGCTGCTGTGACTGTCAAACTCATGTCAAACTGAAGCTGAATAATGGCAGGTTCTGACAAACATGTTTCCCATAAATTTATATATTTATTATCTTCGTTAGCTCCGTAATTATTCGGCTGTGTACATCAATCTGTTCCTGTACTGATTAATTATTGTTTAAACTGAATAAATAATATGCTTGGATGTGGTTCTAATTCAAATTTCTTAACAGCTGACAGACCAAATAGGACTGATAACAAGCTCATTAATGCTGCTTTGTAGATACAGTCGCCCACACAGCCTGGAAACACTGAAAACAAGACACTAACATAAATAAGAATGAGACACTGATGTGGACAGAACACACACACACAAAGTATATTTCTTCCAGTGTTGAACTTTAGTGTCATTCTTAGGTACTTCAGCTTAGCTTGAATATGTTTATGTCCTTTCTGATTTGGTTGTAGTTTTGAGGGAGTTTATGTAATTAATACTTCACTACATTTACCTGACACCTGGAATTACTTACTGATCCCAAAATATATGTATCAGATACTGATTTCCTTATAAATGTATTAGCCAGCTGGCCAGTAAAAAGTAATGCAAATTTCCATACGTATTTTTTGTTGGTTCTTCAGTCTTCAGTTATCTTATTTTGGCTGACGAACAGTGTGAAAAACAGATATATTCACTACTGACAACTCCACGGTTTTCCCTTAACCTTAGGTTAAGAGCCTCGGTGTCATCCTTGACAGCTCACTATCTCACCCGTTCGGCCTATTTCCATCTACGCAACATTAACCGATTACGTCCTTCTCTTTCCATCATTCATCCATTCTTGTTCATAGTCTCGTTACCTCCCTCACTGACTATTATAATTCTCTCTTACATGATCTCCCCCCAAAATCCCTCCATAAGCTTCAACTGGTTCAAAACTCTGCTGCCTGCATTATTACCAGAACCCCCTCCTACCAGCACATCACCCTTGTCCTTCAGGAACTTCACTGACTCCCTGTGAAATTCCAAATAGTATTCAAGCTTCTTCCGTTCACCTTCAAGGCCCTTCATTACCTTGCTCCTCCTTACCTTTCTGACCTGTTAAGCACTACCTCTTCTGCGCGCTCACTTCGATCTTCTTCTTCTATTCAACTTGCTGTGCTTTCTTTCTGCCTCAGCACCATGGAAAGCAGAGCTTTCAGTTGCTCTGCTCCCAGGCTGTGGAACTCTCTACTCCAGGATATAAGAAACATTCTCTCCGCCAGTTTAAAACTCAACTCAAAACCTGTTCAAGTCTGCATATTCACTGTGAACTTAATGTTTGTTTATCTTGTTTTTGTTATTGTTCTTCATTTTGTCATGTTCTACTATGTGTTTTACTCTATTGTGAAGTATCCTTGGGAGTCTAAGGTCCTTCTAAAGAAAAGCATCTGGACTTCTTTAGGTTTCTTGAAGACATTTCACCTCTCATCCAAGAAGCTTCTTCAGTTCTAAGAGCAACTGGTGGAGAATCCCAGATTTTAAGTCCCATAGGAGTATCCCGAAGAGAGTAATGGACCCCCTATTGATCCTCTGCCTAATCACATGAGCCAAGGTGTGAAAAAGGGTGCGGGCCACAATCAGCCAAGTTTTTGGGTAAACCCATTGTGAAACCTAGCCCCACCCTATCATGTGATTTACTGAGGTCAAATGGCCCAGGATGTGAGTGTGTGTTAAGGCATCTGGGAAGGGATCTCAAAACTGGATTATGGATGGCAGACAGTGTCGTAAGCCACTCTGTTGATGGCCAAAGATGGCCATTCACAGTGGACATAGATGGCTTCTTTCACTTGAAACCTTGGCTGATTGTGACCCATTCCCCTTTTCACACCTTGGTTCGTGTGATTAGGTAGAGGATCAATAGGGGGTCCATGACTCTCTTGGGGATACTCCTATATGGCTTAAAATCTGGGACTCTCCACCAATTGCTCTTGGAACTGAAGAAGCTTCTCGGATGAGAGGTGAAACGTTTTCAAGGAAACTTCTAAAGTCCAGACGCTTTTCTTTCCGAGCTCCTTAGACTACGATGACCTGGATGACTGAGAATCTTCACAGACATATGTCCTTGGGTGTCTTGAAAGGCACTTTTAAATAAAATGTATTATTTAAAACATTACTAGCTGAAAAGTGCTGCAAATATTTACACTGAAGAAGCAAATTCAGATAACTATTTTTGATTAATGAAATAATTGTCAGTACATTTTCTGTTTTTTTTTTGAACTTTTGAAATTATTCAAGATCAAATAATACTGTAATATTTGTACTTGAAAGTTCTCTCCAGACATACTTGAAATTATATATAAAATACTTTTGTCTCTTGAGGTTTTTCCTTTAACCAAATCATCTCATTTTAGCCATTTATTGGATAAAATTTCCAATAAAAGCACAAGTGTCTGTTGAGAGCCAGTGTCTGTAAAATCCAAGCTTCAGTGTCACATTTTTGCTATACATCGAATTGATCTACCATTTCCAAACTTTCTGTTCAGACATTTTACTCCACCGGCTGTACACGGTTGCCTATTTGCATGAAGGCTACGTTGGGCAAATTGGGGAATCAGCACAAATATAAAATCTCTGAAATCTGCAAAACAACATTTTGACTAACCACTGCTGATGTAAAATGGATAAAGATTCAGGAAGTTTTTTCCACTCAAAGTTGTTGATAAATGCCAAACAGTATCCTATGCTGGATTGTTTTTTCATAATATATAAGAATATTTGCCAAGGTTAAATGCAAAACATGTAACTTTTACTAAAAACAACCAGAAAAACCAGTTCCAGTATGTAGCTTATGAGAAAGAAAAGCAACAGTATAACTCATAATTAAAAAAGGCAGAACCTGAAGTCGGTCTCACAAAACACGATTTAAACCTATTCAGGCATCTTCAGGGTTTCCACTGGGGGCTGACCAAGGCTGTTGGGGTACATTGCCATGGTAACTCATGCATCATACTTTACCTTCTGTGTAGCAGGTGAAGAGGAAGGAAGTTTTCAAAGTAAGGGCAAATATTTTTGTCTTTCTTAAGAAATAAAGATTCTTATGGTCAACTTTATTAATTTTATTTCTTTTTAACAAACGTTTTATCCTTCTATATGCCTTAATATGCCATCCTAAAGTGAGTCACCTACTTGTGGAACCTCCATCAAATTTGAATGTAATATAAGCCACAGAGAATAAAAAAACACCTTATATACAGATAAATATAAATAAACAAATAAAAAATTGTAACCCATCTGAATCTGAGTATTTATACTCTTTTAGCTTTCACTTTCAGCATGTTTTGCTCCTTTTCTTCAAATAGGCAAGACCTTTTTAATGTCGTCAGTCTTTTATTGTTGAAACACTTTCAGTCCCAGTTGAGATTTTGTGTAAAAAAGAAAAAAAAAAAGAATGCAAAATCTCATAAAAATGAACTGTGGTTATTAAAAGAATTAACAATAATTTTCTTCTGTGCTGACGGACGTGGGTTACTGACCTGGTAGCCTGGCTGCCCCTGGGTGGGTCCGGGACGGGCGTGAGGTTCTGGGGGCGCTCCGTCTCTGGGCTGGGGCCCTGGCCGGGCCTCGGGGGCTCGGGTCCTGGTTGGTGTGTTGCTGGGGTTGTGGGCGGGTGGGTGTATGGGGCCCAGTCCTGGCGCAGGGCGCCGCCAGTGCATCGAGCCACCTGGGGGACTCTTCAACTGGTGGGGGAGGTTGTCACATCTTGCAGGAGCTTTCCTCTCCTCAGGAATTCTCTCTGCAGGAGGGGGAGATATAGGAGAGGTGGAGGAAGATCTCAGCCTGGGCGTCTATTGTCTTGTGTAGTCTGGAAGATGAGTGGATGATGGGGTGGGTGCAGTTTTCTCTGTAGTGGGGTCGGGTGGGCTGTCCCGGGCTCTGTGGGGCTGGGCGGCGCTGCTGCACTGGGCCCTGGTCCGGATGGGCCTGGGCCCCCTTTCCCTGGCGGGTTGCAGAGCATGGGGGTGCCTACTGGGGTCAGCGGGGGAGCTGGCCCCAGGGAGGGGTCACTTGCCCCTCCCTTTCTTCCCTCCCCATCTCCAGCTGCCTCCCTCTTCCCGCTCCACCACAATCACCCACACATGCAGGGCCTTGGGGTAGGGGTGTGTCACCAGGGTGCAGAGGAGGCATCCCCCCCCCTCTGTCCCCTTCTGGCTGCCTCTGCCTCAATTTTATCTCACAACTTAGACATTCACATTACTCACACTCTCATAACACATACATATAGGATCTTGGGGGTGGGCTCACAACACGGACTCCAAATTACCATCAGGGTGTACACCTCACCCCTGGCGTCGTTGCCCACCTCTCAATTTTAAATACACGTAGACATTGAGGGCTATCAGGAGGGGCTATGCGCTTACCTGCTGCTCTCTGGCAGGTAGCTCCATGCCCTCCTGGGTTTTAATTGCACCTTAGAACACATATACATCAACACTACATATGAGCGGGTAGAGGGAGGTTTGGAGTCTTCTCACACCCCCGGTCTCTGCGGCCTGCTGGAGCGGGGGGGCTAGGAGGAGGAGTTGGCCGTCCGACTGGGGTCTGGTGTGTGGGGCCTCCCTGCTGCTGCGGAGTCGGGGCAGTCTGCTTCTCCCCACTGCAGGGAAAAGGGTAACACCACCTGGGTCTGGGTGCAGTTTCCCCCTCCAGGGGCAAGGGTACCTAGACCCGGTTCTTAGAGTACGCTTGGGGAGTGTGATTGTGTGTACAGCGTCTCTTTATGTCTGTCTCCACGTTGGTTGAGTGTGGAGTAATTGCCTATGAGAGCATGAGGGTGGGAATGGATGTTTGTATTTGAGTGTGCCTGTATGTCTGTGTCTATATGTCAGGTTGGGTATCAGACGCCACCTCTCTGGGGACATCTCAGGCCCTCCAAGGTTTGGAGGCCTATCTCCCCCCACCACTTCCCCTGCCGGTGGCAGACGCCCTCAGACATCGATGCGTTGGTGGTTCTTTGTGTCCGGGGGTGGGCATCCGGGTACACACCGGCTCACTCCTTGGTGGCTGCTTATCGGGGCCTGGAACCTGGGGCTCGCTCGGGCCACTTCGGGGATGGGGTGCCCTCGGCCTCTCGGCCTGGGGCTCGGTCACTCAGGCACAGCTGGCTGCCGGCGGAGCTCACGGGCACGTCACTGCAACCCCCCCTGGCTTCTGCTCCGCGGCTGCTGAGTGATCCCTCATCTGGGACTCTCCTCAGCTCTTTCTGGGACAGTGGCGCGGCTGCCCCTCTGTTGGTCTTCCTTGGTCTCTTGTGTTCTGGGGGCCTCTGGATGTCTGGAGTTTTGATCTCCTCCATACCTGCTTCATGCCCTGGAGGATGGGACTGTGGCCCCCCACACCCTCTAGCAGATCATTACATTAAGGAACCTTTTAAATGCAAGCGCGCTCATGCTCACAGGTGTACACACAGGTGATCACACACACAAACTACACCCTTTTTGGCTCCTACCTCAAAGCACACTGTGCGCTGTCGATCTTACGTGCTGCACAATAATGTTTAATATTAAGTATTTAGTGTTATATTCCCATATATCATTGTGATGTTGTTTATTCTATTACTCTCGTTTTCTTCTGCTTGTTTTCTTTTTTCTTTCTCAACAGGTGATCCAGGTGATCGATATATGTATTTTTTGTCTGCTTATTTTGTTGGTTTTTGTTTTTTGCCCTTTATCCCCGTCCCTCTTCTCCGCTGTTTTTTTTGTTTTGTTTTGTTTTTTCCCCCCTCTTTCTTTCTCCCTTTTCTTTTCCCAAAAAAAAAACAAAACAAAAAAAAAACAAACAATAATTTTCTTACATTTGATTGATAAATTGATGGCCTCATCAGTTCCAATTCAGTAACGTTTGGCTGCTTGGAGGCTTACAAACATAAATCATGGGCGTTAAAGCTTGCTCTGATGTTGCATATGACACCAGACAAGAGCTGCCAGAGAGCGAGTGGGGCGGGGTTGTACACTCTGGACAGCTCCCCACTCTGTCGCGGGGCCAACAGAGAGACAGACAGACAACCTATCGCACCTACGAGCAATTTGTTCCTAGACTGTGGGAGGAGATAATCCACAGAGACACAGGGAACATGCAAAATCCACACACAAAAAAGTGGCCAGCCAGATGGTGGATTTGATCCCAGGACCTTCTCGCTGTGAGGCAACAGTACTAACCACCAACTAACCTACTGAAATTTGAAAAAAAGAAAAAGAAAAATCATACGTGCACCTGCCTATTGAACAAAAAGCAGAATCAGAAATATTTTTACTGAGAATTCTAGTCACGTGCGAGGCTCCTTTAAGCAGGAAGGCAGGTGAGCTGTTTTCACTGAAGGAGCCTTGATTAGGCATCACCATCGGTGATCAGCCATTGTCTGTGCAAAGGTTTCCCACTGTGGATTTGCACCTCAGGTAAAGTATGTTTTTTTTTCTTATCATGTTAAAGAGAAAAAAAGATCCCGACTTCCACTACTATCAGATCTTTAGCCTTTAAAGTCACCATAGAACAGTAATAGCTTCTTAGTAGAGAGGCAAAGAAATTCCTTTTTTGTCATTTTATTTCAAAATAAACACACCGTTCGAAATGTTTATTTCGTGTAAGTCAGTCTGGGCGGCGCCTTCAGCTAAGAATCATTGTGGATACTAAAAACATTCTGCTGAAAATGTATCCTGAGGGTATTTAGAGGAATCCTGTTTACTGTATATGCTCATGCTCTGTATGACACGTTCTCTTTCTCTCTCTCACTCTGTCTCTCTCTCTCTCTCTCACACACACACATGCACGCACACACACACAAGCACACACACTTGACACACTTGTCCTTCAGACCCAAGTCAAGGTTTTTTGATGGGGGTCCTCCAAAGAACAGGAGTTGCAGCTGTTGAACAAAGTCCCCATCTAGTTACTAGGCAGCCATGTGTTAAGTTTGAATGTCACCCTGAGAGCAGAGAAACACTATTAGAGAGATAGATGAAAGCTCTGAGTTTATTGGCTCAGATTAATATCTGATGGCTGTAATAAAACTATGCAGAGTCTTCAGTGGTGTGGTTTCACATACCTGTGTACGCCTGTATATCAGGACCTGGTCCGTGACACTGAGACTATTAGAAGATATCAAATTAAGACAGTAACCACGTCTCACATTAATGGAGCTAAATTTACCTCACATTAGGTAAATATGAATCATATTCATAAGCAATGTCCTGCATTTCTATTTGTTTTTACATAATTTACATCATTACAGGCTTTAAAGCCTCTGTGAAGGTGAAAGTAGTGCGAGGTTGATGCAGCTGGTGTAGGTGTGGCGGGAATTGTAATTTTCTGACTATCACTTATCATTTTTTTGGATGCCATGGCCAGAATCTGTCTGTAGGCTATTTGTTCATTAAAGGATCTGTGTTTTCCTGGAGTCATGCCCCAGGTGTTGTCCAGGAAGTGACATCACCTGACGTTCATCATAATATCCATGTGAAACCAGCCTTTTTAAAAATGTAAAAATTAAACAAGCTGTAATGTGTGAATTTGCACTGATACTGTAGGCAGATTTGTTCAGGATTAATGGAGCCAGCTTAGCCCTTTTTTGGTTTTCCAGTGTATCTGCTATGAAATTTACCTTCAGTATACAGCTTCAAATTGAATGGTTTGTAATGGGAATGGCAATATTTTTTTCCATCTAAGAATATGTCCAAAAATACTGACCTCCCTTGAAGTGGATCAATGAAGGTGAGAATAGAGCAACAAAAAGAAATCAAACACATAGTCCAGGCAGAGTTGTGTTTTCTTCAAAACCTTTTAGCTACGCAAATGTGCTTAGCTCTAGTGCTCAGCTTTTACTTCATGCGAATGAATGAATTTATGAGGTGACATCTTCAGACATTATGCTCATAGATGTTACTGGAACCTTTCCATTGGCCGCAGCCCACCTCGGCTCCGTGTCCACAGAGAGAAAGAAGTGATTTTCTGCACAGGGCCTAAGTGCTTTTTTATGAACATTGTAAATATTTCACTCAAGAAGATGGATGAATTGCTGAGATGAAATGTATTCATTGTAATTGGAATTGGCTCTGGTGTTAAATTGAAATCACGGTGAGCTGGTGAATGGGGTGACATTTCTTCCCATGCCAGTACAGGTCAATGAGGATTTGATGAATCTACTTTAACATTCACACTTTTGATTTATTATTCATTGAATTTTGCATTAGTCATTGGGATTCAGACCAACAGCACTGCTGTACCTCTAATCACACACACAACCCATACATATGACACACTGTCATAATCTGATAGTTAAAGTGTGTATCTATTACTCAGGTCTAGCCCGAATTAGTTCCTATTATTACCAAGGTAAAGACGTACCAAACTGAAAAATTCAAATTCAAATTACTGTTGATTGATATTTAATTTCATTAGCTATGCCACTTAATGCTCATTGCACAACTTTTGCACAAACTGTAAATACCAACTTGTCTTAAATTCTCTAAATATTAATACTTCTCTTTTTCCTCTCTTTTAGTATTATTATTATTATTATTATTATTACTGCTATTTTCTTGTCATTTTCTTCTTAATATAACTGCACACTTTCTATATGCTCATGTAAAGCTGAGGAGCATGAGCCGAAGAATTTCATTATGGGTAAATGTGGCTACACTGTTTATCTGTACATGACAATAAAACTTGAAAACATGAAACTATTTAGGGTATTAGCATTTAGTAATGTTACATTAGTTTTCAGTATTGAAAGTGGAGTCATTCCTGCTCTAAAAACAGTTTACCTGCCGGACTCACTGGAAATTGTGCATTCTTGTAATCTATTGTAACTTTTGAATTTTATCTCAATGACATCAGAATACAAAGATCTCTACTGCTGCTACACATTTAAGGCATTCAGCTCAAACCTCAACGAGTGCAGCTACATAGTCAATGAAACCGACAGTAACATATATGCATACGCACACACACATATTTATATGTAGCCATGAATATATGAATATTTCATTAATTAACAGTTATTACGTGAGTTGTTTTTTTTTAAATCAGTATACAGTATATATGTATATTGCTAGACAACCCACAGTAAGGTTTACAACAAAAATGGCCCAAGTTAACATTTTTAAGACACGTTTTTGACAGATTTCTAAAGTTGTTGTTGTTTTTTTTTTTTTTACATGTACCTACCTGAAAAGCACCAGGTGGAGAAAGCACACCTGTGGTTTCATGGCTAACATACAGACCTGTACAGAGTTGAGTAGGCATTAGTTACAACAGAGCAAACACTGATTAAGTCAAAGACCGCATGAACTAGAGGAGATAGGGAGGCTGTGGTTTGCAAATTAGCTTGCAGATCCACTGTGACTATTTGTAGGCTAAAGTTACTTTAAATAGTGCACATTACATGATATTTGCTGACTGGATGGTACCAGCTGAGCAGTGAGCTCATGTAGTCTATACTGGTCAGAAATCCCTGTCCACAATGGCCAATTGATTGCGTGCAGGTTTTGAGTTTGACTTTATAGCCAGACACTAAATTTAAGGATATACACAAAGCAATATGTTTTTACCTTTTTACCTTATTTTTAGCTTGTTAAATATTAATTGAAGTCATGACAGCACTGAGGTCCAATCAATGAAGCAACAATTGAGGTGAGTGTTAGAGGTGTCTAGGTATATGACAGGATAATAGCAGGTTGGCTGTCCAACATCTACAACAGAATAACTCCAAAAAACCCCCCCAAAACAACAAACAACAACAGCAAAAAACACCACACCCCTTTAGTCAGAGGCCTGAGAATGTAGGATACAAAAACTACAAAACACGAATTTTTCATATTGCATGTCCTTTTAAAATTTGCTAATTACTAAACAGGAGCTACTGTGAGTGGTTATGCAGAGGGTGCATTCAAGGATGCACATTTTTCTAAGATAACCACCTACCATACTGAAAAAGTCTAGCGTCATCTGTAGCATTAAGCCCAAACTCACAGAATCAGGAGAAATAATGAGTCTGTCTTTGTGGTCTACGTAGATACCACATCTTGTAGCGTCTGTGTGCTGTTATGAGTCAGAGTTCAAATCTTTGCAATTTACAGTACACAGTAAAAAATCAGATTGACAAAATCAGATGCTCCAGTCAGATGTCCACACTGAAGTTTGATTCTTCAATGCAACTTCCTGCTCCTCCCTCTGTAGTGTGCTACCTCACTTCTCATAGACTGCTCCGAACTGTTTTGGCTGTCAGCTTTATGTGAAAAAGATCACGTCTCTCCCTGGAGGTGGATGAATAGATGGAAATCTGGATGAATGTGAACGCTGGGATGATTTTAACAGATGGGACTAGGAGCAACCCTGGAGCATAATAAAGGTAGGAAGAACCTAAGTAAAGACCAGACACAATACAAAACCCACATTAGCATTTTGATCCATTCTTTTTTTTATTTTCTGATTTTTCCATCACAAAAGCCCGGAGGACTTTTTAAAAATCCAACTGAAGGCTCTAAAAGCTTATTTATTGAAAAATAATCTTATGCCCTTTATCTTTGTCCTCTCTTCTCCTCTTTCGTTTTCTGACCAGAGATGATTGCATTGAGTGATGTTACCTCAGACTTGAGTTTCAGTCTGATAAATTATTCTGTCCATCACAGGAGGAGGGGAGAAAAAGCTGGGGAGATAACCTGGTTGTCCATCATCCTTTGTCCATGTGCAGAGAGGAGATTGGATATTGACCTGAGGTTGCCTTCTCCAAGCCAAGATATTTGAAGACTTTGTCATGGAATGACAGTGTAGTCCCAATACTCTGCAGTCACATGCTTTTAAAGGGTATATTTTTCAACTGGAACCCCTTATTTTGGTGGGATACAATTCCAAAAAAATGAAATGTTGTGTATAATATCATCAGTCAGCATCTTGCAGAAACTATTATCCTGTACGTTTTTGTGAAAGTCTTTCAGCTTTGTGAGCGTTAACCCAGTCTCTGGACACTTGGAACCACTCGAATGCTATTTTAAAAAGGTTGTGGGTACTTTGAACATGTAACATATGTGAACCATTCGCAGAGCACCTCCTGTACCACTTAAACCTTTCTAATTAATGTAAATTGCCTCCCGAGGTGTTAGAACAACATTTAAGTGCTGCTCTGCAGAGATCTGCTCCGCATTTGCAAAAATAGGCAAGTGCTCTATTTATAATTATTAAGGTTGATGCGTGCGGTCCTTTAGCACAGAAGAGAGTCATAAACTGTTTTTTTAATTTAAATGAAACTACTGGTTATAACTTATTTTGCCAGTACCAGCTGGCGTTTGTTTACTTATACCTTAAAAGGGGCGCGTGTAGTCTGTGGATGTTAATTACTCATATCACAGAAACTGTGAAAAGCTGTAAGTTTCACAGCACTGTGCTAGGTTAAAAAAAAATGAAGGCAACACAATCCCAACAATGAAAGCTCAGTGTTTTGCTTGCTTTGCCTGTGAGTCACTCTGCTGCAGGTGAGCTGCAGGTGTAGCCAGTAAAAGATGCATTTCATGGCACATCTGCTTCTTGAACGGTCCACATGTTATGTGTTCAGTGTAGCCAAAGTGTCTCCAGTCTGTTGCAGTATAACATCTGTTATAACAACTACAGTCATCAAATATCCTCTGATACAACCCAGGCTCAGTTCCAGTGTAAACTCTTTAAATCCATGCATGCTTCTTCGTCACGAGCCTACATTTACTTTTCGAGAGAGGCTGGCTCTCTGCAACACCAGGTGATATGTCACAGCTCTACACTTTCTTCTCTTTCTCTTTGTCCATGTCTTTTCTGTCTGTCCTTCACGTGTTCTGTCATTATAGACAGTCTCTACACAGCGCCACCTGCCCATGGCGGAAGTCCCTGCAGGGGCAAAGACGTCTGTATTTAGGGGAGTGTCCTGCACAGCTGAAGAGTAGCGGTTCCCTCTGAAGGCCACACTCCTGCCGCACCACCGAGAAGGCTGGCAAGATGTGGTTAATCTCAGAGTCTACAACTTCACACTGTACGTCCAACCTGAGGAGTGAAAAGAGCAGCAGAAATCTAAAAAAAGAGATCACTGAGATTTATCAAGAAGATAAGATGAATAATAAAATTCACTGTTTCATCTCAGACATGTAACAGGAAAGTGGAACTGGCGTTAACCTGAAAATAAACGGGAAGCAGAAACAAGGAATGGAAACGAGTTCACCACTTTAATCACAGACGAACCAACGGGAGGAACTGAAGGAAGTGAAAAAGCTACGGGGAAGATGGAAAAAACTATGGAGCAGGTATGAGACATCAGCATGAAAAGACAAAGAGAAACAAAGAGGAGAGGCACTGTAAACCAAGACAGATAGAAAAACAACAGAAACAGAAAAATACTCGAAGGATGAAGTAAGAGCAGAGAAAAGGAGTTAAGGCTGAAAGCAGTCAGGTGGGAAATGCTCGAAGGAGAGACTCAACTGCTGACAGGATTTCTGTCTCGGAGCTTGAGAAAAGGAGATGTCTGAAAGTGAAGTTTCTGGATCAGCAGCCATGGGCTGGTACAGTAAACTAAATAAATATCAGAGTCATACTAAGGTCAGAGACGGCCTAAACTGTACTTAGTGTCAATCTTCAGTTTAAATAGAACGTTTTGAACTCTTAATCATTTCCAAAATCCAATTTGTTATGTTAAAACTCGTAGAATAGAACCTTTTTTCATTTTGGCCAGTTCAGTGGCTTCACAGCCTGCAGTCAGAACCACCATCCATCAAAACCACAGCTACAGATATTATTGCATGGAGTCTTTTAGATCACTCGCCTTTGTTTAAATTTGTGTGACGTACACAAAGATTGCTTGGTTGTTACAAATTCTCCTTTTAATTTAATTTAGACATGACAGACAGTGTTTCTACCACAGATGGTACTCCTCAGGTAACGCTGACAACGTGTGATGAGGTGTTGCTTGGTAAGTTGTAGGAGTGGAGTGTTTGATGAGAAAAGCTTGATTGTTGGGACTAAACACTTAATTAAAGCCTCGCTAGCAGGCAGTTTGTACTCTTGGCTGACCTACCCGCGCAGAGCCTCCTTGTTGTTGATGAAGTGAAAGTGAGCGGGTTCACAGATGAAACCAGCTGACTGGCAGGCCTCCACACAAGACTGGCCCTCTTGAGATACAAGCAGCCTGAGGGAGCTGAGAGGAGGCCAGGCAGGGGGAGCTGTCACATTGGATGCCCAGCCAAGAGCTGTAGTGTTGGGCAGGGGCACAAACAGAGGTCCCATCATCCTGCTGCCACCAGCGGACCCCTTTCTGGAGAGGTTGGCTGGAATGAAGGGAGGCTCTGGGGCACAGAAATCCTGGAGGTGAAATAAATACAATAATTTTTAAAATCAAATAATTGTAGAACTGTAAAATATTACCAGACTAAATAAACCTGAGTCAGTTATTGTCTTTACAGTAAAGTAAAGTGGCACCAGGTAAGTTGGGCCTCCTGTCGTTTGAGCAATCCTTTATAAGGCGCTGCTCCACTATCACAGTTACAGGCTATATCCAATAATGTAAGAAACTTTCATACAGGCTGCTTTTACCTAACGGCTGTACTCGAAAATGTGTCGACAACAAGAGCATAGAACCAGCTGCTTCTCAGGAGAACAGCAGCAACAGCTCCAGTCCTACACAAGATGCCTTAAGTATTGAGTGTAGGTCACTCAATTCTGTGCCTTAAGGCATCCAAGCATGTGCATTTGTCAAGTGCAACACACACTCACTGTAGTTATCTGCAGTTACGCTGGTAAAATGAAAGCAAACAGACTTGAGGAGAAGATGCATAGAGCACATGCTAATGCAGAGTTCTGCTTCTCAGAAGACACATTAATATTTTAGACCGATGGAGAGAAAGATGTTAAAAGATATTCACTCAGCCCAAATATTGTACATTTACTAAATACAAACAATTCAATAAATGTTATTTCTAATTTTAAAGCACATGTGCAGTTGTGGCTTGGGAAGATGCTCCAAATCAAAATATGGATGTTTCTGATTAACGTAAGTTTAACAACAATAAACACAGTGATCCAAGCATATAGAGTTATAGTTAAATGCAAATGGCAATTTTACATTTAAAAAAAGTGTTTAAAATCCTAAATATAAAAATATGATAAAACCTGTAACATGTGGAAAATGCAATAAAAACATGACGCTGCTCCAGATCAGAGTATTACTATTGCCAAAGGCTTTGTTTTCTACATTATAATAAGTGAAACATTAGAGAGTGTCGAGGGTGGGATAACGCCAGCTGTGAGTGTTACTGAAGCCTGTAACAAGGTGATGTTCTGACAAATGAGTATTCATGAAGTACTCAGACCCCATCCATCTTTGAACTCTGCCTTCATTTGCAGCTCAGCTACACACATTTAAATTTGTGTGACTGCAGCTTGCTCAGCGTTCAAGCTATCACCCTGACAAAATCTGTCCCGACAGGAAGACAGAAACACCTGCCGAGCAAAAATAAAAACTTGTGGTAGTTCCTGTTAAAGTAGATCTCTCCAGGATCATATCTGGCCACGGTGACATTCAGAAACACACAGGGAGACTCGAATCACAAGGCGAAGGCTATGCTATGCTACTGCAAACCAGCTGCAGGAAGCGGTTCCTTTAGAAAATCCAATTTGAACAGAAATGTAATTTAATGTTCTCCTGTTAGTCTTTCAACAGCTTTCCGGGTCCAAAACAAGCTGCAAGTCAGGAGTGAATAAAAGTCATCGAGAGAGCTTCTGTGGTTTGTCTAACATTTTGTGGGGGGCTATAAAAAAGTGCTTTTATCCTAGTCCTTCATCATCATTATTCCCACACTTGTGTTCTTTTTCCTTACTCATCCCTCCTCATTAGTGTCAGAAGACCTTCTGCTTTAAAGCCGGAGGGCAGATATGTGGCTCCTAATGAGAGTTAGCATGTCGATTAATCGCATGCCCACATACATGGGGTACATAATCTCACACGCACACACACACAGGCCTAGATACACGACGTCCTAGGTGCTGAATGCACATAGTCATGAAATATTAAGCAGTGTAAGGGTTCTGAAAGCTTCAAAAAAGAACGTATATAAATGAGAGACAAAAGAAAAGGAGAGTATAGGCAAAGCGCATATGTGCAGACATTGAACCGTAGAGATTTGTAGCGACACTCACCTGATGCTGTATGTATGCATGTACTCTCTCGAGCATGCCCTCGCAGGTGTATTCATAAGGCAGATAAGGCTCGACCTGAGAATCACACGTGAAAACACACAATCATCACCACGTTATTATTGCCACATTTTACTCGCAGTAAAGTGTACTTTTCGTTTTCCTTCCGCATCATTGTTCTCAGTAATTGCAATGAATTGTCTCTTCTCCTTGGTAATTTGAGCTGACGAATGTTTCTATTGTCAGGTTTCTGCGAGGCCTAATCACAGTATGTCACTGCTTGGAAAATCATTAGGCTTTATTTGCATACCAATAGATCATCTCCTCCTTTGATGTGCTGGTTTTATAACTAAAGCACACTTTTGATTGCTCTAATTAGAGATGAGCTGGAAACACCATATATCTTTTGTGTCTCTTGCTAATACCAACATGTTCAATACTTGCTAACAGACTGTCTGACACAAAAGCCGATGAATACGAAATAGTTGCAACTGCAGTGCTGGGATTAATAAAAAATGAATTTAGCAGATTTAATAAAGTGCTAGACTGCTGATATTCAACATCAGCCACACTGTACAAAGACACAAGTTCAAGTTTTATATGAACTAAAATGATCCTGTTACACACTCCAACCAAATGAAAACACATTTTTGTATTTCTAACTGCAAATACCAAGCTTTGGAGAGATCGAAGTGGATTGTCTTTATGACCTAATGCAAAGACCTGCCTTTGTAAATGATACATGACTCACTAAATTGCATTTCCAATGTGAAATCAAAGCAGTCTAATGTTCAACCATCTGTGAAATCAGACTTGGCCCATTTCAAGTGAAAACCACTGAGAAGCAAACATGCAGGGATGGTGCAATTTAAAAAGCTACACACTGCAAATCTGATCAAAGCCTTATGCTAATCTACTTTATAAGCAGGAGCAGAAAGCAAACATTTGAACAAGGGCAGGCACACAGGCTTCCTGCAAAAACAATCAATGGACGTGTCCTTTTTCTAACAGCGTTCTCATTCGCCTTTGCTTAACCAGGCATAGTGACCCAGGCCACGTTCGCATTTACAGGTGCGGCTTTGAGTGGAGCTTTTTGAAAAGGTGCTGGCAACACTGGCAGCAGATGGAAGCAAAGGTTTCAGGTTTTGTGTGTATGAAGGCATTTAGCACTGTTTTGCTCTATTTTTTATTTTTATCACATTTGTGTAGTTTAGACTTGTGACCGTCTCTTCTTTAAGTCCTTTCTCTTATCCTTGGCTGATGTAGACTTCACTCAAAAATTAAATAGAATGAAAATCCCATTTGCATGGTTCGCTAACTGAGAAGCTCTATATGATTTTCTTGGGTGTTGTTGTTGGTCTCATAAATCATCCTATCTCCAAACTCTTTTAAAAGATGTGCTTAACAAAACATTCTAACCGACTAGAGTCCAGAAAGCTGTGTTTTTTTTTAGCAGTTTTGACAATCACCCCTTTGTGGTTGTATACCTCCACCAATCAGTAAAATTGGAGAAGTTGGATCATTTATTCAGATTTGGACAAATGTGAAATATCGTGACAATGGAAGTAATCACTTGAAATGAAGGGAACTGGTCTTCTTTTTGGTTTATGAAGGCATTTCACCTCTTGTCCAAGAGGATTTTTCAACTCTGAAAACTAATGGGGAGTGCCAGATATTTAACCTGTAGTGAGGCTGTCCCCTTGGAAACAACCCCACCATATACCAACAATAATAGTTGACCCTGGGGTCGTATCATCCAACACCTTCATGACCCCAAAATAAATCCAGTTACCTTTATTTCAAGCCGTTAAGACTACCATGAACTAGATGCCTAAGAACCTACGCAGACCTGTCACAATCGACCTACTTCTGTTTCTGAGTTTGGCATTGAATAATGACTAGGCATCATATCATCATTTTATCATAACAAGTACGACCAAAATTTTGTTTATTAAGGTCAGAGTGACCTTGACTTTTGCCCACCCTATTAAGACTACTTCATGTGAACGTTAAAGTTAGCCACATTTAAAACGGCAATTCCCATAAGACATGGAACAGGGAATAAGAAAAGAAAGAAAGAAAGAGATGGAAAAGGGTTTTATTTGAACATGAGGACTTGTAGGCCAGAGATTGCTTTGTCTTGCATGACTGAACATGAGCCTCTGCCTCACACACGGTTTGTGTATGCCTGCGTGTGCCTTGAATTTAATGGCTGTAATGTGCAGGTGAGGCTGTGTGTACTGATACGTCTCATCTTTGCAATTCCAGTGTATGAGTTGTGTTTATGTGTTTGTTTGGGTGCTGGGGGTGGTGCGTGTATATGTTGTATGGGTATGTGTGAGTTTGCTCGGGGCATTGTGCCTCCAGTGAAGGGTGAAGTGGTCCATCAGCTCTTTCTCCGTGGTCTGTCAGTGCAGATGGAGAAGGCACACTAAGCCAGTGTTGCTGAACTGTAGCTTGTCTGACTACGCAGACGAAAAGATGAGAACAGCCTCTCTCACACTCACACACACACACACACACTGACACACACACACACACACACACACACAGAGAGCTAACACTACATATATCAGCTTTTGCCTAATCTCCCAACATACCATCTCTAATCTGCAAAGGGCAGACTGTTACAGCATGTTTAAAGGATCATGCAGACAGCTGTTTCCATGTTTCCTGCTTCCCTATAGACCGATGCCTTGTTCGAGTGTTACTGTGACTCGTATTCCATATGTAAAATATGTTGCATGTCTTGTGGGATGATGTGTGTTCACAGAGTTAAATGCCAAAAGCGTTATACCTCAGCCATAAATGTATCCAGATGTATGTATCCATCAGATTTGACAATAAATTTAAATATACCTTAGTGTATGCAGAACAAAATTACCATTTATAAATTCAAGAGGCCAGTTTTTGTGATGCCAAAATGGTTAGGATGGTCAATTCTCTAGAAATTCGAATCTGCGTGAAAACTAGTGATTCACAGCTTCACCTCTCTGAGTGTAAAATGCATCTGCAGTTTTGAACTTCAATAAACATTATTTAGTTTCAGATATAAAAGGTCTATCCCTGTATTTTAGAGGAGAAAATATGCCTGCTTGGCATATTGGATTTCTGTTTTATAAAGATTTTGTGACTGTGCAGATGCTTGGTCAGTGTACTCTCCATCTTTCAATTTTTCTGCTCATATAATTCATTTTTTTCAACATTGCACCCAATTTCAATGCTTTCTAAAAAGATTCAGTGTACCTGGCTGACTCTTTAATTAACCCTGCTCCCTCTCTCGGAAGCTAGCATCCTTAATCTATATCACATTCACTGAATTGAAAAGTTCAGCACTCTGCAGTATAACTCTGCTACCTACAGACGGCAAACTCCCTCTGGAGGACTTGACCACAGCAAAGTTATTGTGCTGTTTCATCAAAGTTTAAAAAACTGTTATTATGCTCACAGCAACAAGAGCAGGTCCAGTACTTGTATTTTATCACAGCTTCAAGGGAAAACAGAATAGAACAAACCGTGCTATCTGTAACTCTGAGTTATTCATCATTGAACGCTATACAAAAATGAAACGTTATATTACAAGAGCCAAACAAGGCACAAACCAACTGCAATTTTCCTGGCCACAAAGGCACAAAAGCAATAGGTGGATAAATACATGTAGCTATTCTTGGCATGTCTGTGAAAACATGTTTGTTAAAACAGAAAGAAACCCCAGAGATGTCCCTCTTTCAGCATGAAGAGAGCTTATACGAGTGAAAGAGCACCCAATCACGGTTAACCTCATTTATATACAGCAATGTATGATTTAACTCAGTGTAACTAATTAGTGGACATAACAGGATAAATGGTTATGTCTTTTGTCTTTATGAATTCTTTTTTAAAGCACTGTTATATGTGAGCACCTTGGTCCTCATGATTTCCTTGATAGCAGAGTCAAACTCCACAGAGTTGTTGTAGTCCACTGTCATGACGTGAGGTCGGCCAATGTACTGCTCTGCGTACGGGTGCTGGGAGAATACCTATAGAAAACAAATGCAGTGTACACAGTGACAGCTCTATAAATAAATATTTTGCAAATAAATAGCATCTCTACACAAAGACAACACTTTTAGCTGCAGAAAAATCAGTTTGTCTTTATCAAATGAATACTGTCAATCATTATTTTGTACAAAGACACATAAAAATAGTTATACTGTGTCCATTAGTGTGGCAAAAATGCAGTCTGGATCTAATGTTTGAGCCACTGCTTTAATGAATCTGTTGGCAGCATGACTGATTGTGGGAAGATATACATATAATGAACCTACCTCTCTAGATGTGGGCTTGCCTCGAAAAAACTCGTGATTTAGTGAGCTGTGGGGTGGGTTGAACTTGGGCTGGAGGAAAATGCAACCATTGGCTATAGCTTCAAGAGGGGCCGGGCCCTCGTATGGGAAACCAAAACCAATGAAGAGCTAGGAGAAAAAAAAAAGATAAATTAGGGATGTAATTTAGTGATTGTGTAATTTAAAAGCAGAAGAATTTAGTTTAGAAGTTAGAAAAGCAGAAGAAATGTCTGTAAACAGTCTGTCCATTAAACAGTGGTGACAATAACCACATAAAGTTCATGCCTTGGCCTTCCGCAATAATTGCTGCAGCTCGTGCTGGGGCAGCAGGCCGTGGTTCTTCACAAAGGCTGGGACCTCTGGAGGTCTCTGGGTCTCATAGTAGACTGTGCCGTGGACTTCCATGTATCTATGGAGAATCTGGAGGAAACTCTCTTTACCCTGCTGGAAGAAGATGGTTTGGTGAGACCGATGAACTGCGATGACATATAGATGGGTCGTATAGAAGAAAGAGTGTGTAATAGGAAGAACACCATAAATAAATTTTTTAAAAATGGTGACCTATCTTTTTTCTTATAATAATAAATATATAGTTAGAGTGCGGGATAGTCATATTAAATTAAGCTGAAGTTTGATATAATGAGGTCAAAATCCGTACTAGTAATCTTTCAAAGACAAAAGCTCAGGCTTCAGACTTTAAATGCTCCATTTCAGGCAGTTTTTACTCTAATCTTGGCTCTGTATGATGTCGGTCAGTGCATCTGCTCCAAATAACTAAGGCGCACAGCTCTGGCTGTAAACACAGAAGCCCCAGAAGAAAGCTGGATTGAAGGAAGGACTGCAAAGGGAGCTAAAAAGGCTTTCAGGTACCAGTTTAGCTCACTGGTTGAGCAGGTGACCACATGCCACATAAGTGAAATGCAGCAGCCCGGGTTTCAGTCAAACCTACAGGCCTTTGGTGCGAGTCTTTCCCAGCTCCCAACCTTTCTGTCAAATCTACAGTGCTTAACTATCCAATGAAAGCAAAAATGTCCCCCCCCATACCAAAAAGGCTTGTTTCACACAGTGGATAAAGTGGGCTGCACCAAGGCCAAGAATCCAAGAGTACAAATATGAAGGTAGAAATGAGCATCATAGGTCCTCTTTAAAGAACTTGCTCCACTACAGTGTGCTGAATATTTTCATGTCTTCTACCTTATCTGTGTGAATTTGTTTGAGCTACGGGAAGCTTATGCATATGTCATTTTATAAAGCATATGTAGAACAGATTATCCTCACATTATTGGTTCTTCTAATCACTATCCGTGCTTTTCAGTCACCTGACCGACTCACTACCCTGGTGGGCGAAACATTACTCTAACGTGACGGACAATAGTGGACAGTCGGTAGTAGTGCAGGACAGTGTTGGAAAGTGTTGCTTTTTTTCCATCTGTCTTGAGCCAAGACTACTTGGATCATCCATCAATGGAGGAAAAAGAAGATAGGAGGTAAAATTTGTGATCCATATTTTGCTCAGGCAGCTTTATTTAAGTCTCTGAAACAGATCCAGTTCGGTGACATCTACGTATATCTTGTACAGAATCCCTCACCTTACACTGATGCCAGGATGAACGCTTTAAGAGTACAAACAGCTACATGTATTTTCGATCTGGATGGGTGAATAATGCCACTATGTGAAAGCTGAAGAACAAGAAATAGTTCATTGTTGAAGCAAAAGTAAGTGCTATATAGTGCGTTTTGGTGACTTTTACAGTGTAGGGCTAGAAAACTTCTGTCTGTCACACTAATATTGTATCATAACTGTAAAGCTGTGCGAATATTTTTCCAATGTCAGGTAAATCATTTCTACAGTTTAAATGAGCCATCCGATAGCACAACAACTATGCAGCATTTTGGCTAAATTACACTGAAAAACGTTCAAAGGATGGATGAAGGACAAAGACCACAGTACTGTTTTTGCCCGCCTGGTGGGCGTGTCCCAGTAGCTCTTATGGGCTCTTTGATTTCCTACTTTATCTACAGGGGTTAAAAGGAGCAATCTAGTCCTTTTTTATTCAGTGAAACAAACACAGGGCCGTTAGTTTCATTTGGTTGAATTCTTACTTTCACCTATGAAAAATGCACCAAATACACATACCGAATATTTACATGTAGATGAAAATTGCCTTCTATTTAACCAGCAATAATTTTTGTGAGTTCTGCACTCCACTCATCCTATTACCTGCTGAGAAGTTTTCTTCACCTTTAATTAATATCGACCTTGATGTGAGACAGATGGTTGAATTTTGATGTGCAAAACAAAACAAAACAAATAAAAAAAACAAAACAAAAAAGAAATGAACAATCCTTAATAAAAAATAAAATAAAATGTCAGTAAACTCTGTGGAGAAACATCTGGCAGGCAGGTATTTATTTTGCTGCGCTGAGGCTTGGTTTTAGGCAGGATAAAGCATTGATTGTCCTTATTCACTTACTTACACTTACTTGTACATACTTCTCTCCTTTTTTAATCTAATAATATATACATTACATGCTGAGGGTGAGAAAGCCAGAAGGGCAGTCAAGGTTCAGCAGAATGACTGGGAGAAAAATCAGCTAGCATCAGTTAACAACCAAAATTTAATCATGTGAACGGTGCATAACCCCGACTAGAGTATTGACCGCCTGGCGTTAAGCAGCTTACGTTATCCCTCTGCTGTTGCCCCCCCCTCCCGCGCACACAGAGCCATAATTGGAGGCTGTAGTAATCGATAGCTTCCTCTGTGAGGATTTTCCCAGCCAATTAGGAGATTAGCTCAAGCGCTAAGTGCAGCAGACAACGACAATGAATTAGCTGGAGAAACACAGTTGTGGAAGAGTGCAGATTCCATAACCTGCACTCTCGCTTTGTGACTATGTATGTACAAGCTAACCGTCTCAGCAGGGAATGGATTAGGAATGCTAATAAATATAATCTGTTGTGCTGGTTTTTTGTCCCTTACCTAATTTGGTTTTATATAGATTTAAAAAAAGAAGTTTGTATGTATATATAATGTTGATTTCTGTGTGCACAGCATGACAGAAAGATACATGTTATTTGTTTATAGTACTTTCATACACATTTTTTTTTTCATATACAGCACCATGTATTTAAACAGTTAGTTGTAAGTCAGTGTTGTATTATTCAACTCTTTTGGTTCCTTAAATTAAAAATATTTCCATAGTATCTTCAATCTCTTCATGTAAACCAAATTTGTAGAACTATTTAATGTTATCTTACATAACCTTAACTGTAGTTTCCAAACTTCATGACAACTATACGGGGTGAATTTTCAAACTCATTAGCTTTAATTGTATTGAGGTTTAAAGTTGCAGCAAGACTGTTTTGCCTTGTTCAGCATTCTGTTGTTCTCCACGGGGTGGGAAGCTGCGCTGTACAAGTACAATATGTTTTAAACCAATTCTTCGAGAGCCAAAATTAGCTCCCCTTCCTCTCCAGTACCACAGTGAATAGTGGATGCACCAAGCTAACCAGCAGAGAAATGACATGCAGCAGCATGACCGGTCGGGAGTCAGACCTGTCTCTCATGTTGTATGCATCCTAACAAAGTTTGTATGCATTTCTAGACATGGAAACGATGCAACATTACTCTCCTTTTTTTTTTACTCTCCTGCACAAGTGTAGGATGTGAGATGAATATAAATTGGTAAAAGTAACACGTTCTTACCTGAAGCTAATGAACACCCATCCGGTGACAAGGTCCCCCACAAGGGAAAAAAAAAGAGTGACACAAAGAGAGTAAAGTAAATTGAGGCAGAATTGTAGCCAAACAAGCCTGCAATAATTGGTAGAAACAGCTATGTATTACATTTACTTCCTTCCTCATCAAACTGTTGCAGACTGTGCATTCATAACTGCCTTTAAGCCCATCTCTCTCACAGCCAACAACCATAAACTAATCTGGGGACTTGTGTGGGCAGACAGTAGAAAGAAATGGCAGCAAACAATGTTTTAAAAATCCTTTTAAAAATGCAGACAACTTTTTCTCAGCTACATTGAGTATATGAACAAGCAGACAGTTTTGGAGAGGAAAATTGCCTGTAAATTGAAGCTATACAGTTGTGTATAAAGAGCCCCATGAAGCAAACTGTAATGGTGCAAGCAGCTTGGTGCCTTTCTTCTGTTAACATTTCAGTTGATGGTTTAGAGTATTTGGTTTAAAGATTGTGTCTGCATACATCCAGGCTGAAAGACAACTGGTCTGTAGTGAAAATCTTTCTGCATATACAATGCAACTATTGCGCACTGCAGTATCTCTGGCAGCCTCACATTTTGTTTCTGCAATGTGAGTATGACCCCAAAATACACAACTACAACCATGAAGAATAGAAGTCTCCAACAGATGTTATGCATCCGTTGAGCAATGATTTAAAAAACAAACTAACAAAAGCACGCAGTCTGAGACTGCAAAGAGACATGCAATCAACGGAGGCAGCCTTACTCCACAAAAAAGTTCTCCAAGATGCTGAGAACAATCCATCTGCTGTATAAGAGAAGTAGTGCTGTAAAGTTAAAGGTTACTTACACCTGATTTCATTTTGTTTTTTTCTCTTTAGTGCACCATGTATGGAGTTAATCTATAAAAAATGAATGATCCTCATTTTACTCTTAGTGTACACAATATGAGATGTTTATGAGCTTATTAAGTGTATTGTACAGGTGCAAACATGTATGTATGTACCTACGAGAATATGCTTGGATACGTTACATTATATCTACTGATAATTCTAACAGTATTACATGTTATTTTATTATTATAAAAACTAGGCCTCCAAATAATTACTCGTCTTCTTCCATGGAGTCGTTAGTGGTTACCACTACACACAAAATTCACTAAAACAGAGTTACACTGACTGACTGCCATCTGTGTGTGTAAATTGTTGTCTGTACCTTCCACATGCTGGCTTCTTTCCCATACACTACAGCCATGTTGTTGACTTTGTTCTGTTGGATGCTCCTCTTCTCCGTCTCATTCAGCTCCTCCGAAACAAAGCCCATGAATGAGTTGTCTGGTGTGTGAGCTGAATGTATTTGTGTGTGTGAGTATGTGTGAGCAGCACAGAAAGGTAGGATATTAGTAGATGGAGAGAAAACAAAAGACAAAGAGAAAAAGAGAGATAGGAAGAAAGAAAGTTTTATTGTAAGTAAGTGAACGAGACAGGAAAAAGTACTTTATTTTTGAAGGGTTTAGTCAGCATGTTTATGGACTCTCTAAGCATTATTAATAGCGATTGTCATAAAGCCAGCTGCTGTTAATGGTAATTGTCTGAGCTGTTTAGTATGGAAATATATGTGATATTTTTTATGTACTCGCTGTGAGTTCAGGTATTTCTGATGATCACAACCACCCACGTTCAATCCACGGTTCCAAAGTTATGAGCTCTTATAAAATCATTTTTTTAGCACAGCACATTTTTATGCACTGGAGAACTCTAATAATTGGCCAGTAATGCTGCTCTCTCACAAGCGTTGCTAGAGGTTGAATCTGTCATTATAGCTTTGGACAGTGTGAAACGTGGCCGTCCACAGTGGGCCACATATGATGATATAATGACAATGATCTTACAGCCGAGTGTCAGCTGTAGCTAAACAGGTACGACACTGCAGAGAGTTGAACTGTGGAAGCAGAACAGAGCTAATTCTCAGTGTTTCAGTCAGAAAGTGACGAGACAGGCGGCAAGGAGAGCTTTGAAAAAGCAGATCAGACATATTGTGTAGCATATAAGAGAACCGGAAAAACTGGAGATAAAGCTCCGAAACAACTTGAAGGGATGCTAGAAGCTGCTGTTGCTGAAAATAGCTGTGTTAAACACATTGCTCCAAATTAAAATGAACAAGCAGTCAGACCTGTCAGAAAAGTGAAAACACTGAAATGGAGTCATTTTATTATATTTAGAATGAATGTCAACCAATGACAGGCCTTTGAATGTGTGTCTGTGCACGTATGCATGCAAGCTGGAGGTACAAAAACACCAATTCTCAAGCTGATGGTGTATTCTACATATGATATAAAAGTTAATAATAATAATAATAATAAAAATAATATAGTACATACGGAACATAGTCATGTACTGCCTTGCATTGAGGTTCCAGTAGCCCCAGTTGGTCCGGTAGCCATGAAGAGTTGCATACTCCTCGTGATTATAAGCAGGCTCCGTGCCAAAGGTGTCAATCACTCGAATATGACACCTGCAAAGAAAATGACAGACTCAGTTCATGTGTAATCCTGTACTACATTATTTAAAAAACCCACAAAAAATAATTAAAATGTCAGTATATTTTACTTCAAATGGTCCATGAGTTGTTGGCGGCTGTTAAAATGTGCCTCTTTGTCATTTCAAGTCAGTAAATTTCTGAATTTGCTTTAACCATTATTTAATTTGTAACATAACGTTTTCTAATGTGAAGCAGGATAGCAGGAGGATTTCTTCTCTAATCTTGGTGATGTCTGATAAGTATGAGCTCTGGATCATTTGTAGTATCCAGACTGAAGTTTGTTGGTGAATATGTCACAAATCTTTCTGGTTTTCCATCTTTGACAAAAGACTTACTGGCTGTTAGGTTTATATTGTGGATTGTCATTCATGCTTAAAAATATATAACCATATATTCTTAGAGGTGTATAATTGATTGTATATTGATAGGATGTGTGATCCTGCAAAAAATCTGTGTGCATCCCAGAGCGCTCTGGCATACACACTCACATCCTGGGGTCATGAGAGAGGTAGTATGATAAACACATCTATGTCTGTTTTAGTATAAGTGCCTTTTGTTTAGATGAACTGCTGGACTCCCAGGCCAGCAGGTTTAGGGAAGTCGTTTAGGGGGTCACATCTTGACCCCCACACCCACACACACACATACCTACACATACACACAGGCGGTACTCTTTGTTCACATGTATGCCTATGTAAGATATTATATGTTAATGGACCTATGCATATTCATGTAATCTCAATAAAGAGCAGTGCTACGAGGGGGCAGACGAGAGCGACTGGGGTCAAGCGAAGGAACGGCGCTTGTCATAGTTCTCTCCCTCGTGCACGAGATCAAAGAGCTCTGCTTGGTGTTCAATGCTTTTTGCTGTTGTAGTAGAATTGTCTCGTTCCAGCGAGGGGTTGTGCTAGACAGACCCATCACTGGCACTAGCTGACAGCCATAGATGAGCAATCAAACGTTTACACACAAAATCACCTGGATTGCCTAGCTAAAGCTACTTTCGGCTGCTCCCTTGCCACAAGGGGTCAGCAGAGTGGGTAGTGCCGCATGTTTGATTTAGTAGTTTTTACACCAGATGCCCTTTGTGATGCAACCCAAAAGGAGATTTGCATCTCCAGCTGGAATCAAACCAGCAACCTTTCACTTGCCAAGTAAATGTGCTAACAGTTACACCACTGGAGGCACTAATTGCAGTGTCTAACTAAAAAAAAATATAAAATACATTAACCCAATTCTAAAAGGTTCTATAGACCATACTTCATGTTGAATACATGTACAATTATATATTTAAATGCATTCGTGCAGCAGGTCATTCAGGTGGAATGCCACAATTAGAGTACAAGGCCATCAGGTTTCTCAAAAGTGAAAGGAGAAAAACAAGAAGCTGCCACTGGAGAAGCAGATAAATAACCAAAATAACATAAGCAACCAGCAGTGTCGCAGGTTTGACATAAAAATGACAAAAAAACAATTTTTAGAGGTCGGAGGTGCGATGAGCTGCTGATAGAGTTTTCAGGTGGATGCTTCGTGGCAAAGCAGTGAAGCATAACTGAGGTTCATAACATAATCATTCACCACAGACAGACGCGCATGCAGACGCAGAGCTCACTGTGCCCTTGTTTGTGACTGTGTTAAATCTGGCCAGTATGTGGACTCAGGGGGGATTAGAGAGAGCTAAAGGAGCAGAGTCCACTTCCTCAGCTCTGAGTCTTTCCTGGCAGATAACTGTGTGTCTGAGTGTGTAAAAGAGACAGATATGGGGTAATAAAAACATTCTGCATCTGGAGAGCAATTAGAAGGCAAATATTACATCAGTAAAAAAAAAAAAAAAAGCTAAACTATTTCCAGGCATGTGACTCTTCTTGTAGCCGTACACATGTAACGATTTTCAGATCCCAGCATTTGTGCATTACGATTTTATTTCAGCTTCGGTTTAGCTTTGTGATCTTATTTGCTTTTCAGAAACTGCAACAAGTTTGTGTCTGCAGTAAAACCCAGCCTGCCAGCTCCTTTCATTTGGCCATTGCCTTTCACATCTTAGCAGCCCCTTGACAGGCAGATGCTCTCCGACACAGCAGTGAAGCAAACGGTTCATGTTTTATGTTAGAGGTTAGGTTTTTTTTTTTCTATTTAAGCTGTTTACAGTGCAGAAATGGGTTTCTCTGGCTCTCCCATGATGGATATGTGTTGAACATTGGTGTAAATAGTGTGTTAAAAAACCACATATTTGCTGTCTGGAAAGCCTTCACCATAGCCTGATAGCTTTTGAACACCAACTGGATAAAATCTCATGTTTTCTACATTCGTTTAGATTATTGCCTCATTTTGCAAGAACTTCAGCTATTGTTAACAATTTTTTTTGTGCAATGCACTTACATAAATGTGTTAAACAAATAAGTTAGAAATGCAGGCTTTAAAGCTTAGAATCTGACTTCCTGCAACTGTGTTTTGGTAGAATACCTAGATGTCTCTTTCGCTCTTTTCTTTTCTTTTCTTTTTTTTTTTGCATTTACACAATTTCAGAAGCTTCAGTATTGACAGCATGAAAAATATTCCCCTCTGGGCATTTTATTCTTTTTACAGACAAGGTGACACCCCAATCTTGTTTGACAATTCTCAGATATTTCTGCCAGCTACTGCAGCATCCAAGAGGCCAACCAATAAAGTGACAAAGTTATAACCTGGAGAGTAACGTATCAGCAAGAAAACAACTAAATAAACAAGAAACGCCAAGCAGCGGCACATTGTTCATTCAAAGTTCTGAGGATGAAATTTTGCAGAAACTGTTGTGCTTCTATTTGTAAGGCTATCCGAAAGCTGATAATGAATTATTAATAACGAATGTTACTTTCACTCGTCTCTACCCCGTCTTCCTGCATCCCTCACTCCAACCTGCGGCATCACATATCGACCACTCTGAAATGGTGAAAATGTTTCTGCCACCAGATAAG